>NC_051088.1:17286692-17605442 GCF_901709675.1 Syngnathus acus | reverse complement strand
GGTAAAAAGTGGCACAATTGACTAGAACTTTCATGGCACACTTGTTTTGTACCCCCAACTCGGTATATTTTTCACTGGTTGCTAGGTGACCAAACAGGAAGTGGCCCTGTGCCTCTTTTGCTTTGTTTGGATGTGAGGTAGGCTCCAGCGCGGCAATACTGATATGTCATTATTGACCCAAAAATGTGGCTTTGTGAGGAGGTGGAGAAGACGACAAGCAGCAACAAGGAATAAGGGCAACTGATAATGGCTTTACAATGGCTTTTTTCCCACTAATGCCTACACACACAAGAATGATTTCATGCTAAAGTCACTCCACCATCATCTCTCTTGTCTGACGTTATGCCTAAATTGAATTCAGACACCTCCAGTAGCATCTGAGCCACAATTTGAAATTTGAATATGGTCAAGATTACCTTTAACTGTCTCCATTTATGTCATCATCCAAGAAGTTTGAAAAAAAACAATTATGAGGCTATTTGACAACATAAGATGTCTGTTCAAACAAAATCTGAAAATTACTGTACCGATATAACAAATAAATAAAATACAGAAAGTACAATAACAAAGTATATGTACTTAGTTACTTACCACTACTTACTTTCATGCCTAACTAATAAAATATACTTGCATGGGTAAAATATCCATGAAAGGAATTATATATATTTGAAACTACTAGGTTGTTGTTGTTTTTTTTAAATAATGACAGCTGCTGTTTAAATGCTTTCTGATGCATTGCAAAATGAATGAACGCACCATATCAATATTGAAGATCACATCTGATACCTGCTGCCTGAATGGTGGCATAATGAGTTTGTTTGTTGTGATTTTTCTGATGGATGGCTCTTTGTGTGTGTGTGCGTGCGTGCATGCATTATATGTGTGCACATTTGTATACTGTAATAGAACTTGTAGTGGAGCTAAATGCCAAATAACACTCAGCTATTTGCCACACATGATTTTCAAAAGGCTCATTCAGTCTCTTGTACAGTCCGGGCTTGTTTTTCTTCTCTGTGCTGATGGTATCTACTGTATGTTCGATTCTCATGCAATTCTAGTTGCAAAGATTTAAAAATTATTTCTGGGAGTGTGAGTCATCTACATTTCACATCCTCGGTTCATGGCAGCTTGGTAACCACATTAACTCAGCTGACAGGTTTTACATCGTCATTTTGTTCTGATAAGATTTGGCAATTAAAATAGTCTGAAAAAAAGTCTACCTTGTTGACGTGGATGTTTTAGATTTTTGGATGTTCTCACACTTGTAAGAAATGTGAAGCAGTGTATTGAAAATTATTTACTAAAGGATGTGTTGACTGGACAACTTCTTGAATTTCACATATAGAATGTTGCCTCAGTGCAGCTGATTGCGAGATGAACAACAAACTTGTTTGCTTTAAGATGGATTTATTCAAGAGCCTGCTGACCTACTTGTAAGAATCCATCTTGCTGACTTGATAACATAACGCAGCTCACTGAAGATGTAAATCTGATTTGACGTGATTTGATTTACATTACTTTACATTGTTAAAACTGCACAACACTCATGCTATTAGATAGCCCAATTTGCGTTGTTTGTTAGCGTGAAATTAAATGGACTTACTGGACACCCCAGTTTGAGAAGCACTGAGTTTTCTAATCTGTGTCCATGGTAACTGTCTCATGTTTGATCACTAGACGAGAGGTCAGAGAGAATGAGAAGCAATATTTCTTCCCACCTTTGACACAAATGAACCAGTTGATCTAGTTGCTCTACTTTTCTTTCCAGGCAAAATGCAAGCAACGCACACTGTTTGCACTGTGCAAATATAACGCATGAACCACAAGCACATTTGTTATAACCTACTTTTGTCCATCGTAACAGACTGGAACAGACTCGTCTTTGTTTGTGTACAACAGACAGAGCAAGGAAGCAAGAATAATGCTGCCGACTTACTTCCACAATGAATTTCAAGTTCCCCGCATTTAAAAGTACTTAGTAATATTCCATTATTGCTTTGTCTGAATCAAGGTGAAATAATAGTTTGGGATTTTTAATTACAGTATTTTTTTTTAGGTATTTATTCGTTTATTTATAATTCAGTTTTAATTAGTTTTTAGACCAAGTTTTGTTTTCCCAAAAGTGCTTCGTTTTAGCTTAGTTTTTAATTAGATTTAATGTTAGTATTAGTTTTTTTTAATTATATAGAGTATTTGTTGAGGCTAAAATAAAAAAATCACTACTGACTAAACATTGTCAAAAAATTGTCCAATAAAGTATTCTAGAGTTCTCAAACAACAGTGCCAAAACTGTAGATCTTTCTTCATATGTAAAAAAATGCTTCGAAACTGATACCACTTTACCAAGCTGACAAATACCTTCATGTCAGCTGTGTAGACATACAGATGAAAACATTTCTTTTCATTTTTTGCCAAACGCATGATGAGCTCTATTCTGGGTGGTGACAGAGGTAGTTTAATTTTAATTTATTTTAAATCATTTTAATTGAAAATATTTGACACATTTAGCAATGTTTTGCAATTCAGCTTTCAGGCCTATCCTACCTGACATCGGGCGAATGGCTGAACTGGTCACCAGCCAGTCGCAGGGCACACATATAGAGACGAACAACCACACCCATATGTACACCACCACTGAGCGGCCATCAATCCCACGCTCCCCGCACACAAGTCAGGCAAGTCTACCCCTACACCATCAGACTTACTGATAAAGTTTTGCCTGGAGTGCTTAAATAGCAAAATGTGATGAAACGGCTTATTAAGCACATGTCACACATTCCATGATGTCAGAGCGAGAAACAATCGGATTCTTTATGACCTTGTGACACGTTGGAGCCTTGTACGTTTTACTGTTTGGACAGGAGGTCTTATGTGCTTTGAGTATTTGACCAGGGGGCTCGCTGTAATGAAAATGTCCTGGATTTGGTCATGTCGTAAAGTCGACGCCTCCTGGCTGACTCAAATGGCAGGAATGCAGAGAACTTGAGCAGCAAATGAGATTTTGATGTTATTCTGTAGAAAAGTTGGACAGAACTTGTTTTCACTCTCTTGGGTATTTCTTAATAACCAGGAAGCATCAAGTTGTGTGTGTGTGTTATTTATTTTTATTTTCAACTTATATAAATTTTTTTAAAATATAGATTTCTTCTAGATTTATTTTATTTCATTTTAAAATCCTCAACAATTAAAAAAAAAAAAATCCCCTCCATGTATCTGTGGCTTTGTATTTTTGGACATAGCCGTGAAAGTTAAATGCCAATTGAACTCCAAACCAAAGCAACCTATTTTCCATTGTTGCATTTTTTCTGGCCACATCATTGGTAAAGGTAGAATGAGCCAGTTTGAACTCCTGATGACCTGCATGGTGGAAAGCAGTCATGCATTTTCATCAGCAGGTTGGGTAGCAAAACAATGTTAATTCAATTGTACATGTGGAATATTTGCGTAGGAGTCCTGACATACTAAACATTCTGTGTTCAAATCAAATATTCTCATTTTAGTTGGACAAATGCACTGTCAAAGATGTAGAAAGTGCAAATATAATTTTTTTTTGGTCATTGTTTCAGCGAGTTTGAATTGTTGGTTTAATGATCAGTGTGTCAAAGGACAAGAACAGCGTGGCAGTCAGGGTCTGTTCCAAGATGAATGGATTCCAGCCAATAGACCTGTGCATGATCTGGAAGAAACGTGTTGTCCAGAGCAAAATGCAGCATGAAACAAGCAGACCATGTCATGTGGTGGATTATCATTAGGTCCAACAGGGTGGAGCTATTGCGTACCTTTGGGAAAAACAAAACGCCTAACCTCTATCCCTTCAGTTATCAGGCTGATGAAAGCCAGTTTTAAATAGTTGGTTTGGACTTTGGTACTTTATTTATTCATATATTGTCACCCTATATGGATTCATATTTTCCATTCACTGACAACTGAGAGCTGATGTCTGTGGAATGATTGATTGTTGTTGTGCTTGAACAGCTTGATTTATTTTTTTAATGGGTATAAAAAGGGGTGTTCTAAAACTTATGACCAATATTTACTGTTGGATTGCTTTTACTGTGTTGGATAAATTAAATTTAAAGAATGCCAAAGTTGCCCTTGAATCCTAGGATAACAAAATTGCACTGCTGCCAATTCAGCTGTGTGCACAGCGCCCTCTACTGTCTGAGAGAAGTTACTTCTGCTGTCAGTTCTGTGAGTGAATGTTTTAATCAGGATGCATTGTGGACAGTGTCAGTGATTAACAGTGTGGATCCAAACTTACACAAGCAGCAGTCCTGTCGTATTTGGTGGCGGGAACACGGCTTTAACAGATGGCCGCATTTATTTCAGGGTGTATCCCGGCCCACTGCATGCACAGAACAGGCGCCCCCACTCAGGTCAGGCTAGTGTTACGTTACGTGCAAAGGACAGATCCCAAATATTTTCTTCCACATTTACAGTACAGCAGGCAATGCAGGAAAATGTATGACTTTGAAGCAATGGCATTTTTTGTCCCTGTGCTTATTTTTCATCACGTATGAGCTGGCAGTTATGCTTGTTGTATGCTTGTTTCATTTCCAGGGTGGACAGGACCTTCTGCAAGGCAAGGACCGGGTGAGTTATTCGTTTTTCTGGCACAGTGTTTCCCAAATGTTTATTGAGTCCAAGTTTTACATTTGAAAATCTGACTGAAAAGTGCTCAACACAAAACAAAAGTTGTGATACGCACATGGAGGCATTTGGATTATTCTGCCTGTCAATATTTAAAAAGATATTTTTTGTGGCTCATAAAAAATAACCAAGTTAAATGAGTTGATTTCTGGTTGGGTCATGCAAAAGAAAATCAGGTCACAGAAATGCTCATAAAGGAAGAAAGGCCACAGTGTGAAAAGGTGAAGGTTTCAAATTTCACATGATGGGAGAATACAGAATGAGAGCACTTCAAGCGTTCCTAATCATCCAGCAACCTGGGTCCTCTCCTCTGCACTCAGCTCTGTCATTCATTATATGATTCAAAAGCACTTCAATGGCTCATCTCCACATCCCAAAAGATTACTGTCTGCTCCAGCAATATATGATAAATCTGAATTTATTCTAAAGCTTTTAATCCGTTTTATTGGCACCAGGGGTGCCAATAAAATGGAGGTCACTGTAAATTAAATCCCTGCTAAATTTACTTTTAAAAACCAGGCTTACAGACTACTCATACTTGTGGCTCTTCATGCATTATTTTTCTTTACTTAAAATAGCTTCTAGTGTTATTTTCTGACTTGGTGGGACTTTTTTTAAAGCTTGGCAGCGTGAGGAGCAGATCCTGCCATCATAAACTTGATGAGTTGGAAGGAGTTTAGGGTTTTAAACCAGTATTAGGCTTTCAAAGTAGCGTTTGAAGCCAAGGTTAACGTGTCAAGGTTTCGGGGTTTTTGAGGTTTTATTTATCAAACTCATATCAGGACCTTCTATTAGTTTGGTAAGGTTACACAATTGATGTTGTTGTTGCGCCACAATGTAATGTCATGCGTCGCCGCATCCAAAAAGCCTATGTTGTGCCAACATTCTAAAATTCATCGACCTGTGTGTTTTGAACGTGTTGGGATTGACTTCCCTTTTTAAGTACTGTATACCTGCACAATCGAATCCAATACAAAGGTTACAACAAGTCAAAGACTTTACTTCTGATTGACCCCATCAAAAAGCTATTCATATCACAGTAGTTTATGAGAACTGTTGTTTGTAATTATCCTGAATTCGGCTGGTGACCAGTCCAGGGTATACCCCACCTCTCACCTAGAGTCAAATGGGAAAGGCGCCTATTTAATGGGCCTGTCTCACTGTCCTGGAGACTAGTTGATAACTTGATGGCGACGCAAATCTCAGCGAGATCCCCTGGGGATTAGCTGGGTTGCCAGGGAGTCGCAGTAAATTAGGCTTCAGCAGCTTCCTGGCAGCATTTTAGAAGACAAGAACCTTTATTGTGGTTGTCCATGGTAAAAGCTGTTGGCAATGACCTTACTAGTTCTCCATATATACATTGGAGAAGTCCAATCACGTTGCCCCGAGCTTCGGGCTAAGTGGTTTCCATGATATATCCCTTGTGAGACTGTGAGAGTGCAAGCAATATTTTGGTCTCCAGTGATATAGGCCCTTAACCTTGTGAGGATAAGCACGATATGAAATAGATGGATGGTTCACACCTTTTTACTGTCAGTCATCAGTTTGGGACAATTTCCCATCAGACTCTAGATGTAGTTAATGTTGTGTCCTCTGAGTGTACATTGCCTTGTCTCGTTTCCCGTCATCGTGCAGCGCTAATACGTTTTCATGAGCTCAGGGACTCTAATCTGTATTTAATGTCAGAAGCTCCTCGGCTTTCAACAATATGCACTTGATTAAAATGTTAAATGGTCGTTGCGGGCCAACACGATTCTCCACTCTCCGTGGGAGGCTCCTAATTAGTTGTAATCCTGTTTAGCTAAGTTTCCCGGATGGGAGGATAGAGCAGAAAATGGTTTGTGTGGATGACATGTTTTATAAGAGACCCCCCCCCTCCACACACACCAGACACACATGCACAGTGTACTGGGCCTCGCTGTCCCTGGAGCATGATGGATTATTGTGGCCGGCTGTCCATTGTGTAACTCCCTACTTATTTTTTCAAACAAGATGGCCTATGGTGTCGCCATACTATTTCCAAGTGACCTTCATGTTGGGCAGGCATGCGCATCCACGGGGGGGTCGCTCTGTTAGCAAGGAAGAAGTCACGACCGATGCTCTTGACATCTGTCAGGAAAGAAAAACAAACAAGCAGAGAATCTATTCTCTTAGCTATTATTTGTTTCTTAAAATGGCAGGCGTCGTATACCATGACTAGCCAAAAGGCAGCACATTTGCTTTGTCTTATGATTCTTTTTTACAAATGTTACAGTGCACTTTTTAGACCTTTTGACCATGATGTCACATTTACTTCTGAGTGGGAAAAGTTGAGGCATTCTCATAGTAAATAAATGATAACATGATTGAACGATGATTTATTAATCTACTCTACCGTTTTGATAGCAGTGCAATTGCTACTATGATCATAGAGTGATGAGCAAATTATTTTAACTTTTGTGTTTCTCGGATTAATGGGACAGATGCGCTCCTTTGCTTCTGAATGACTAGTTGTCTACTAGCAACCTATCATTAACTTTCTCAAAGCATTTGCTACGTACCTGCGAGAAAATATCTTCCACAAAATAGATGATGGATGTTTCCCTCCCAGTCTGATCGATTTCTAGTCAGTGCCCAAATAGTCAGCAACAGCTGGTCCCTAGGCCAGATGAAAAAAATAAATGGGTGAGTTTCCTCAGGTGGAAAAAGCTGTCAAAACAAATCATGTGCCTGATTTTCTGTCAACCCCTAATGGGCCAGGCTCAAACTCCCAACAACTCTATTTATCCTTATCACCGAAAGGTTATGCTGGTTTAATTTCATTTTTAAGGATATTGAGGAAAAAAACGTGTTGAACTCCTGTTTTGAGGCCTGTCTCATTGGAAGTACCTCATCGCATGAATGTATCTCTGTGACAGATGATGTCATGTTGTTTTTCCTCTCGATCTCAAACTATTTCAGAATCAAATCAGCGTTTTTTTTCTTAACAATCAATCAATTAATGACTTATTCAAATATGAGCAAATTATGCCCATTAACAACTAATAAGATAGCACAAGCTGTGGTTGTCTTATGAGAACCTGTCATGCCATGTTGACAGTTGACCAGGGCAAATGTTTATATTTCCGTTGGGCCAGGGCATTCCAAAACCAGACTATTTTAAGACTGTTGCTATTTTTTTCTGAAAAGCGTGACGTGGTTCTATGTTTAGGGGGCTCTTTGGATCCTTCACTTTACTTTGTGTTCTGTCCACTTTCTGTCCATCAAGAGGAATATGAATAGGAACGTCTTTTTTTTTTATCACTGTTATACGTACAACATAATGAAAGGGGAATTCTTGTGAGGTGATGAAATTTGCAGGTCAGTTTCTTAGTCTGTTGCTTCTGGCTTTTCGTGTCCCAAACACTTAACAATATAAGCTGTAAGTAGCTTAGGAGACATTGGGATCTACTCTCAACTTTTGAAGGAAGTTTGTTTGGAAAACCTTGATCCAGATACAGATGGAGTCTGTTATTCCAAAGCCATTGAAAAGAACTTGCATGCAAACGGGAAAATATGGCAGATGACAGTAATTGCTCTGCTTGGGATGATGATTAACTTCAAGTAGGAGGCGACAATGGCCTCACTCGGCAACTGATTTAAAGGCATTGGTGAAGACCCCAGCCAGCTGACATGCAGCTTTCCTTGGCTTGAACTAGTACAACGTGCACGTCACCTGGTGCTTCTCCACTGTGCTGCGTTCCTTGCTGCGGTTGGGCGGGTGGTTAACGAGGCAGCCTCTGGCGACTTAAGCAACACTGCAGACTCTCCTGCTCACTAAAATCCAGTGAGATGTCACTCAGTATACTGGGTGTCACCTCGCGTGTATGTATGTCAAAGTGGGAGAGCCGAGTGTCGCTCGGAGCAAAACGTCTGCTGTGTGCGTCTCCTGCCGACTGACCAAATATAGAAGCAAAATGACAAGCGTGCTCCCGATCCACCTGCCATCCAGCTATAGAGTTCAAGATGTCTTAAACAATCCTAAATCCCACAGCTTGTTGGGAGGATGACGCAGCTAGGAAACATTTTCAGGTTATTTTTGTCAGACAGTTGTGCTTTTTATTTTTTTCCCCCCTGTCATTGCTTGTCAACTGTCAATTGAAGTGCTAAGGTCTTACAATAAGAAAGAAAAAAAGCTACTATTTGAAAAAAAAGTTGTCCTTCAATGTTAAATTTGTTTATCTTTGAAGTGATGGACCTTTACAGAAAGTAGTCGGAATATTGGTTGTGCTGACAATGTACGACATCATGAACTCAAGTGTGATATTGTAGTGCAAATGCCATTTATTACTTTAAATAGCAATCCCCAACACTTTGTGATTTTTTTAAATTTATAAGATTCAGCACCTAATTTTAATCTTCTCCTCAAAAGCTGTGCTGATTTCCATTCCAGTGATGCAAGGCTGCCATCTACAGGCAAGTTATTACAGTGGTTTACAAAAGCTGAATTTCACAGGAAAGCCTTTTCTTTGTCTTTTCCTTGAATGCTGATCTATTCGTTGTTGGCAGGAAACACCTAAATTGAGAGTATTGACTTCAACTTTATTCTTGTCCTTGTGTCCGTTGAGGCGCATGTGCGTGGCTGTGATTTCCCCAGAGTGGTGATGAGGGTGGTGGAGGATTTGTTTCCAAGGAAAACATAGTATATTGTTAGAGATGAGTGGGCTGATATTATAGGTCATCTGAAAAAAATCCAAATGAACAAGAATAACAAATAAATCCCTTTTTTTGCTGCCCTTACGATGGAGCAGCGATTTGATTGTCTCGTCGCACTTCAGAGCCCCCATGTTAAATTATTCATTCTTTTGTAAAATCATACTGACTTTTTTTTTCTTGCGCCATCTGCTAAACAGAAGCATTACAAACAGTTTCAGTTCATGAAAGACCCTGAGTTGTGAATTCAGATTTGTTTTAAAATAGTTTTCAGCAATTCTCTTCAAACATGTTGGATTCAGTGTTCGAGACACTATGGAATATTTTTTTATCCTTGAGATCTATTAACAACACCCTTCACCCTTTTTCTTTTCACTTACGGGGGACTTCATAGGTACAATATCTGTGCTGTGTCAAATGAGACCTCATCACCGCCTTTATCGTAGAGCGTAAGTGTCACACCACAGGCAATTATGTTTGCCTTTGTTCGCATGCTTCAGGGCTGAGAGTTGATGCATTGGGGCAGTCTGAGAAAAGGTCCATTTCTGGCTGTCTATTTGTGTGCTGTTTGATTCTATCTGTGGGAGACAGCAGGTGTTGTGACTTGAGCAGGACACAATCCACTGTGAGACAAATTACAAATCACTTGAGGTGAAAGAAACTAGTGATTGTTGAAAGCTGAATGTCATGTGTGGGGGGAAATGCTCTTTCAGGGCTGTATTAATTAAATTAGCTGGCTTGTCTGCGATGTAAGACCAAAATCTGAACAGGCTTCTCGTTAAAAAAGACGTGGTGATGTCATTTCACACTTGAGGCCTAAGTATATGTATGAAAGCAATTCAAAAGTTCAAAGTTATTAGTTCAATTTGCTGCTCCTTATTC
This sequence comes from Syngnathus acus, assembly GCF_901709675.1. NCBI lineage: Eukaryota > Metazoa > Chordata > Actinopteri > Syngnathiformes > Syngnathidae > Syngnathus > Syngnathus acus. The sequence goes on along the minus strand of NC_051088.1, from coordinate 17,595,239 downwards.
AAATACATTTTGTAGAGGATCTGTAATATAAAAAAAAGCTAAAGCTTTAAAAAAAAGAACATGATGCGGTATTAAGTCATATTCATTTCTCACAGTTGTATTTGTGGTATTTGATTGACAGTTGAAGACATGAAGCAGCAAGGACAGCATGTTTTTTAATGATTTAGAAGCCTCATTTTATATTGGTGATTTTTTTTCCCCCCATTTACAGAGACTTTAAAATAGGGAGGTCGCAGCAGCATTGGTCAGTTTGTCTTCGAGACTTTATTGCTGTTGGGTAAAATCTGTGCCTGATTTTAGCACACATGATTCCTGGTTGCAGTTGTATCATGTGACTTTGTCACTGGGTGATTGATTTCCTCGCATCTAATTTGACAGGCTTTCCTAATGGCTTGACACAGTAGTGAAAGAGAAAGCGAGGCAGCTTGCCTTCAAAGGATGAAGGGTGTTGGGCAGGCCAGGGGAGTGACCACAGCCCAACTTGAGTAGGCTAATGTGGTGTGGAATTTGCGCCAGAGGGGCCAGCTGGAGGGGATTTATTGAGAGTGGATGCTCTCAATTCCTGTCCTAGTATCTCCCCCCGACCGCAACAAATTCAACAAGAGCTTTCTGTTGCTCTTTCTGATTCTTACTTGCCAGCATGTCTGAGCCCACAGAGCCCTCATTTTAAATGCACGCGACATTGATTTGATAAAGCCAGTAGCAATGATCCATATTTGAATGCCACTCTTTGCTAATCAGAATTTAAACAGGGCATCTCGAAATCTGTCATTTGACGTGCTTTTCACATATAACCACAGGTGTAAAAGCAGTGTAAGCCTTTCCCGTGAGCATTACGAGCCCAAAGTCACTCTGTGAATGTTTGTGAATGAGGGATTAGCATCCAAAGCCTTAATCCAAAATACAATCTCCAAAACACATTACAGCTAATGTGGCTGTTGGACTTTGTCTAGCGATATAATACTATTTGCTTCAAAGCTTTGGTGAGTGAGCAGATTATTGTGTTGTTTTCACTGGAGCACGTGTTGTTGTAATCCCCAGTTAGGACTCTTCAAATATTCACACATACGCAAATACATTTGGTATTATACAAAGAAAGACACGTTGTGTCCTGGGCCTGTTGATGTAGTGGCGGAATATATGTTCAAAGAAAAAGGAATACCTCCACACAAACTGAAAAAATAAACATGATTATTAAACACCTTTGCATCATTTATTAGTGAATAAGTCATCAAAGATAGTGCTGACCCTTCCTTTGAGGGAAAGAATGCACCTTTTCATTTCTACTTGACTTGATGACTGATTTTAAAAAAAGATGAAGGAAAGGTGACACAAACTGCACATCATTAGCTTTCACGGGCCACATAAAATGATGTGATGGGCCGGAACAGGCCCCCGGGCCTTGACTTTGACACCATTTCCTTTAGAGCGATGAAACCGCTTTAACATGTTTTCTCTTATGAACATATTGAACAAGTCGCAGCATTAGACACGTGGGCGTTTTTCACTCATCATCATTTGGCTGATGCGGTTGCCACGGCAACTGCCCGAGCTGAGTGGCAGCGGCAAGCCCTGCTCGCTTTTCCCACGATGAGCGGCAGAGTTCCGTCAACATTTAAAAGCCCAGTTGGGGAGGGTTTTCTGCTTTTCAAGGATGATCAGACTTGTGCTGGTTGTTCAGGCGGACCACGTGATTAAGGGAGCAGACAAAGAGGGAGGAAGTGACAAGCACAGAGTGCATATGTGCATGTGAGAGACAGAGTGGGAAGACACAGAGAAACAGAGAGAGGGAGGAACAGGGAAGAGTCAGTAGATGCCTCGCACCACTTGCAACGAGCATCAGTGTGACAAGCTGGGTGAAACCGGCAGGTGGACGTCGGAAGTGAGCTGAAGGTGTGGATGGATCACGGATGCGACGCCTTCAGGGAGGAGAGACAAGTGCCAACGTGAGGGGACGAGAGCTTCTGTCAAGAGCTTAACCGCAGGGAGGGAGACGTAGACTGTGAGTCATCTGCTCACTGCGCACACTTCCCAGGGAGCTTTCCACGCCGCCAGTAAGTTTGGCTGCCCCACTTCACTCGCACACACGCGCAGAGGACGTCAACGTATCCAGACGCCATGCTGGGACTTCCTAGCGCGGCTGCTTACCAGCTGGGCTGTGTTATGTAATTTGTTGTGTTGTCGGGATGAAGCTGTGGCTTAGTGCTGCTGAGCTGTAGGACGTTGGACAGTACGTACTAACTACGCAGGTGTGTAAGTGTGTGTGTGGGGTCTGTGTGCTGCGCAACAGTGGACATTTTGTCCCGCACTTTTTATGTGATGGGTGTCTTTACAGACTGACGGAAGCAGACTCAGTGTCCTGTGAGTATTTGTTATCATCAAATGTGTTTGTTTTTCTTTGCATGATATGCACAGGTCCTTCCTTGAACAGTACATTCAGCCTTGGGGTGTGCCTTGAGATATGACTGATCTGTTCGGTGACTCAAATCATCGTAACCCATTCAAATGAATGGATATTTCATGAATCCGTTCCAGCTTCCCCCAAAGGAACACAATTTTTGATGACTAAAAGAGATATTAAAAAAAAAAAGACCATGCAAATTGATTTAAAAACATTGACAAATCAATATGCCATTGGGTTCTTGGGTTCTGAGAAGTTCAACAATGCTGTGAAGAGTTCAGCTTGCAAGTAGTTCCAAATAAAATTCAATTATAAATATAAATGACTAATGAATAGAATTAAATAACTAAGCGTAGAGGGCAGCTTATTCCAATTACAAAGTGCAAAGTGTTTTTGCTCAGATTTTGGGACAATTAGCAAACATTGATCTGTTGGGAACCACAATTTAATTGGCACCATGGTGGCTTATTTAGCAGAGCACTAAAACAGAAAACAAAATTGCCGCAACCGAATCAAATACAAAAACAGAGGTTGCAGTGTATTTAGTGTTTCTCCAAGTTTTTACGTTTTCAGTTCCGTTAATGTTGTGATTCTTTGCAGATGTACAGTTTCAGGATAGTCAACCCGAATCATAATGTTATTGCCCTTGGGTGTGTTTTCTTCAAGACAACCGATGCCTCTTTACATCCTGCTCGTATCAGCGCTAAGAGTTTATATGAATGAAGAAGAACCTCCACATGTGTAAAAGCCTGCTGCAATTCAACATTCATTCACCTTCATCACCTTAATTCTGAGGAGCAGCTTTTTCTATTTACATTCTCCGTAGCACCGCAGAGACTCTCTAATGGGACTAAATTCCTTCCGCCTGCTGACAATGGTGTGTTGCAAAGTATGGCTCATTGACTGGTTGATAGTGTAAAGGAGTGTTCTTTAATCCATGGAGCGTTGCTCCACTTTTGTTTGTCCGTAGAGGTTACGAGGATTCGCGTGTATTAGTGACTACTGGGATCCGCACGAGCGACAATTCGACTTCTCACTTTGCGTGAGCTCAACAGGATGAGTCCGTGCTGATTGGATGTGTTGCGTGTTTGAGATGGACTGAATTATCGATTAGGGGTTCAGTGGGGACAGAGCTTTCATGATAGATGGGGAAATGTGCATGCGACCCTCTCAGCTTCGAGATGAGAGATGTTACACGAGGTGTTTGAAAACATCGCTGTATCCGTATCTATTGTACTATTGCGACTCGTGTTTTTTAGAGCAAGTAATGAATAAGCCATACATGCTGAAATTGCAACACATCAGGCTCAACTGAAAACATGCATTATGGATTTTATTCATGAATGGGTTGTTTCACCTCTTTGCTCATTCGTGTTTGTCATCATACATTTTTCACGTGATTGTATTTTTGGATGAATAAATCAATGGATGTTGAGTGGTTTGATATTCATACATTTGTTGTTGACTGGAATCTTTTGCTAAACGAGAGCAATCTCCTCCAAGTTGACCCGATTGTGAGGGCCCCTTTGCTGACTGATCCTTTGTGTCCGATTCTCGTTACAGGAAACATGATGGGGGTGAGCCCAGAATTTGTGGCGCACTAGAGCCTCTGTCGTTCCAGCCAAAACTCACACACAGCACCGTGACAACCCAGAAGGTTGGTGACCATGACAAGCACATACAACGCATGAGAGTTCATTTAAACTACACTGGCGCCTTGAGATAGCCGACGTTTTGGGAGAACTTTGCGATCATTTGGCTTATTGTTTTGCTTTAACTTGTAAGTTTGAGCTTAAGATGCCGTAAAGCGTCAATAAACTCAACTCATTTCACGATAGCAGCATTTTTGGAAAGTCTCCCTAGTTTATGACCTCCTGGTGGCCAAAGAGGTGCATGACAACGCAGCACTGAATCATGACGTGCAAACTCTTTATTTGCTCACACTATTTAATTATTACTTTTTATAAAAAATATTTCTATTTTTTTGGGGGGTGTTGAAATGGGTTCCATTCTCATAAAAGTTTATTTGAGATAGAAGTGTTTTATGAGTATAGCCACGCAAAAGAATTTAACTCGTGTGTCAAGGCATCACTATGTCGACAAACTTAAAACTCTGTATATTGGTTCTATAAAATATTTATATGCAGTTCTGAACAGTAAGCTTGTTAATTTTAGTCTCAGCATGAGGTTGTTAATCATTTGTCACATTTTTTAATTAGGATGAGATTATGTTGAAGCTATTATTAATGAATATGAATATAATTTTGGCTCGTCAGTATGTTTATTATTTCAAGCATCACACTTCATGTCAGATCCATTTCCTCATCGTTGTGCTGCCAGATCGTACGTCTTATCATTAATAACCAGAGACTGGCGTGGGAAAAGTGCCAGGGATATTTTGGGAACGCAGCGAATGAAAGAGCTGAGCTCCGTGGTGATTAAAAGAGGATACGATCTCGTTTACGTTGGATTGGTTTTGTAAGGTCCTTCCGAGTTTGGAAAGGGGCTTAGGCGACTTTACTTGATCTAAGGAAAGTGCCGGGAAGAGAGAGAGAGAGACACATTAAAAGAGACTTTGGATCCAGTTGTTCCACATTCCTTATGATGTGGACGGACTTGGTACCAACTGTAGGCTCATCTGACAGTTAATCTGATTTGTGGGTGAGAAATTTGGGCAACTTTTGTGTCTCTATATTTATCATTTGGTTCACATTTTCTAAAGCGGTCACTTAATTTATATTGTACATAAATTGTGCCGCTTGATAATGTGGAAAGAAAAGAAAATGAAACATTACAAACAGTTGGGAGGCCTCCAATAACCCTTTTGTACTGTATGTTCTACTCATATATCCAACTTTGAATCCGTTTGCCCGTGTCGTTCTATTTGCTAGTTACAGCAAAATCTATGCCCTTGCTTGCTCAGTGGCCATCCAAAAAGAGATCAAATTCTCTTTGACGGCTGTCGTAACGGTTGACAGTCTCATTGTCCTCCTCCTCACTACATTAGTAGGAAGTAGGAAACAAGTTTTCACCTCAACTGTCATTGCCCCTTCAAGTTGGTCTGTAACTATCAGAGGACTGCACTGACAGTTGTAAACAAAACTGAAAATTGCTTTCATTTTCCTGATCAAAAATACGTAAACTGAGTTTGTTAGTGAAAAATGGACCATTATGACTGGACGATCCCTTTAATTGATGTTTTGTCTAACTTAGAAACGTATCAGACGATCAGACAAGTGTCACTGTACACGTTTTTAGCAATTAGCGTATGTTTTTTAGAAACAAATCTCTGACTTCACTTTACAAGGTTTTTAAACAATCGCTGATACTTAGCACACATAGAGCATACAACATGGTACAACACTAAAATCAGCCTGGCCTGCATAACCCATTTAAAATGATTCGTTTGTATATTGTGTCAGACTGTTCCTACGCCACAGACATCACTAAATTATTATGTCCAAAATGTTTTGGGAGTTTGCCACTTCAAAATGGATAACACTTCTTGCAACCTTCCAGGTCAAGTTTGAACCATTTGCTATTTAATTGTTACATTTTAAGATTCGACCACACAGATACATATTGTACACATATTCGTATTTGATGAGGATACGGAAGGAAAGTGTAATAATCACTACATTGATTGTAACCAATTTAATCAGAGCCTTCAGCAAACAAGGTCAATCTGCAATTAACCCCCAGTGGGTCTTACGGTTGCCGCTTCATTCAAGAGAAACTACAGCGAGGTCCTCGTTATCCACAATTCCTGGTAATAAACTCATTAAAGCAATGTGTGTGGCATGTCAAGACAAGATGATTGCCATCATCTCGGTGCAGATGAGAAAGGGTATAAAACACGCAATTAGTGTGATGACAAAGATGAGCCTCGCTACAGTTCTGCTCGGAATAGAGTTATCAAAAATAAGCCTGCTGGAATCACATGGTACAAACAGCTGAACCTAAAATAGCGGCTCACATTGAATGAAGACATGCACAGCTGAACGACGTGAAGTGTCTTTTTACAAACTACGTCATGCAGCACTGTTTTAGCTACACTTGAAAGAAACAAATGGGAAAATTAAAAAAAGTGAAAAGCAGCTTCCCCTGTTATGAACGGGTATACAAAACATAGACCCCAAAATATCTGAGCCAATTTAAAATAGGGCACACAAACAACTTCATCAACTTCATCAACACTCCAATTAGGCTCATTTGATTGAAATTTCTAGAATTTTAATTTCCTCAACCACCCTATCGTTTTCTCAAAACCTTAAACACAAATCCAAAAATTGAAACTGCGTTCACAGATCGTCGGACTCTTCCAGCAAAACAGAAGTGTTGCTTCAAAACAGACTATTAAAAAGGGAGGGGGGGACGCATGAATAGTCAGTACATAGAAAAAGTAATGACCATAAAGCTGTAGAAATGATTTTATCGTTCACAACATAAATGTATTGAGTAATTGTTATAAAAAAAAAAAGTATTGGGCCTCCTAAGTATAATAGCAAATTGATGTATTTAAACGGTCATACTGTAAATTTACAGTATGTTAACATACAAACAAAAGTGATGTTAAGATCTGAAACTCTGGATTTTGGTGGACACTGCTGCACTTATTGCATTTCTGCTTCCTTCATCGGCCAACACGGGATAATAACACGATCTATAAAAGTCACCTGTCGTTCATTTGAAATACACGTTCTTTCCTCACAAGAAGTTGTAGCAGTGCAAAGAGAAAGACGCTTGCTCGCTTGGGGTGCAGAAACAGAAAAGTGTGACGCAATGCCTTATTTGTTCTGTAAATATTCAAAATTTAGGTCTCAACTGTTGTATTTACTTCACTGATGTTTAAACCGGAACTGATGGCATTGGAGCTGAGCAGGTGATCATTTTAAGGTTTTACAAGGTGAGAAGCTCCACCTTTGGAGTAGACGTAGGTGTGAGTGCTGACTTCAGTTCAGGGGAGTGGCCGGCCGTGCCAAAAGCACTTTGGATGGCGTCTTTGTACGCAACCTGAGATCATCTTTTAACTGCTTTGAGTGTGGAGCTACAAATCTGACAAGTAGGGTGCCCGGAATGGTCGCTGTCTTAAAAAAAAAGTGTGGTTGCATTGTGGCATCGTTGAAGCATCATAGCTTGTTTGAAGAAGTATGGCGAAAAATCCCAGTATCTCTTCCTCAAAGGTGACTCGGGCTCACTGGAACAAACCCAGACACGTAAGTCTTTTTATTTACAAAGTCTGACGACAGAGATAGTGGCAGTTGGAATTTAGCGACAGAATCAAACTGCAAACTCATTTGAATGAAAGCTGATTTGATCTCAGGCTGAAGATGTGTAAGTGTTGAAATCAGGTGTCTATTTTGTAAGGCAAATCGTAATGACACACACTTTAGCGCTCATGCTTCAGTCTACAGATGGGATGCATCCGCTGTAACTTTAATCTCTGAGGCAAGTCAGCTTCTGTTTACCTTCAGGGTTTGTGGCACACTATTATTTGCACATGGTGGAGGACTTTAGGTGTACTCGCACTGAAAACTAGCACACAATCACTCTGTACACAAAGGTTTTTATTGGCTGAATTCACCTGCCTTCACTCCACATGGAGTTGACAATTTGGACAGACAGTCTTGCTGGTTCCGCCTTGTTTTTAAGTCCGAGCTTTTGTTAGACGTCTGTCTCGCAAAGAGTTAACATGGTACAACATCATTGCTGATTCTATTAGATGAGTCGTGCTGGCATCTTTCTACTATGAATACTCAAAGGAGATAAATCACCCGATCGCTAATTATTTGGTGCATCAATGCTTAACAAATGCTATGCACTTACTTTGTCACTTGAGGGATGACTAGAAGTCTTTTGTGATGACATTTTGCTTGCACCTCTGCTGAAGAAATTGGTGGTAGGGTTGCAAAGTGTGGTCTCTCGGAAGCACCGTAATGTGCCTGCTTCAAAATGCAGTTGAATTTGTTGTTCATTTTTGCATTCTAGTAGTTCACCACTAGCCGGCATTAAAACATCAAATAATTGTACACACTGTCCCTTTAATTGTATTTGTATTCGTTTTTAATAGGGAAAGATAATTTGAGATTGAAGTGCTATGAAATGCTGTAATTTTTTGTTGGTTTTTATTTCACCACTTGAACTATCTGAAATGGACCAAATGGTAGAGCACATGGTGCAGCTCCAGCCCGATGGCTTTGTCAAAAGACAGGCAGTGGGAAACCAGATTAGATTAGAGTGGTTGTATTTGTTCAACAGGGGATGGTGTACATGAATGAACATTTCCATAGTGACAGAAAAAGGAAATCCACTTCAGTACGATTAAAGTCACAAGGCAGATTTTCATAGTTAGTCTCCCTGCCTGAAAGTAGCCAACAGGCTGTCCTGGTGGAAAGGAAGAGTTCATTTAGACGTACAATAAATCTCAATACCAAATACAAAAGTATACATAATCAATTTTTCCACAACATGTTAATCGTACAACATTTTTCACTTTGTTTCCCAAATGGAGCTCACACTAAAAGAGTTGACACGTTGGAAGAGAGAGAAGTAAATTAAGAAGCAGACAACCTAAAATATTTTCTCTCCTCTCTCCAGACTGCTGAGTTATTTGAAATGATTGAAAAGATGCAGGTAAGGCGACGTGCCCGTCGCTGCATTTTGCTAATTGTCTAAGCAACTCACACGGCATCGGCTGCCTCCTCTCTATCCCGTCTTGAGTTTCGCTTGTTCCCGAGCTATATGACGTTGCTTTATTAACATTGTTTGTCCCTGCACAGTAAGCTTTTTATCTCACCTCAAAATCCCTCAGAGTGGTCTCCGAAGGCTTTTCGAGGCGACATTTGTTTTAATCTGACAATCTGGCTCTCGACAAATGAAGAGTTTGAAAATAGACCTCATTTTTCTCTGCGTGTCATCAATTCGTATGTTGGCAATCAGTTCATCATCAAATAATTAAATGAACTATTTGTGTGGTAATCTTTGATGTCTGGCATAAGACAATGGGCCCTCTTTATAAAGGGTACTTAGACCATTTAATGTAATAAGATTCTAAATAAAGAAAGATAATCAGCTTCGCTTTAATAAAGTCTGTCCAAGCAATATTTTGTTTTCTACCCCACTTCTCTCCGACTTTGATTAGCTTTCCCAACTCAACTTTATTTCCAGAGAAGGAAATAAAATATCCTTGTCTAATTAAAATTTAGAAGAGCTTCCTTTATCTTAGCAACACTGAAATCTCCAATGATTGCACCAGGATGTTTGAATACGTGATGTCACAAACTGAAGTTTCAACGAAAACAAACAAATTCAAATCTCCTGTCACGGTCTCTCTCACTTCACCGCCAGCTCTCGTCCCGCTCCATTTGCAATGACGAAGCATATTAGACAAAGGGCTCAAGTTCAACAGACCCTGTATTTTTCAGTCACGAAACTTCTACGGCCAAAGAGCTGCGATTTTTCAAAATGGCCTTTCAAAAAAAGGCTGGAACTTGCCTAATAAGGGAGAAAGGAGCGCAAGTTGTAAACAGGCTACCAGTGAATGTGGTGTCCAAAAATGCTGAAACCGGTCTGAACCAGTATAGCTCAATGTGCAACAAATATGAAATGACAAAAAAAGAGTGGAAAAGTACAAATTAAGGAGAAAATTAGCAAGGCTTTTGTAACAGGCTGCCAATACATAAGCACCTCTTTCATCTGCCTTTTTCATTTTCTGTAACAACTGCATCGTAGTCAACTGTTTCTGTAGGCCATTGTTTGCATCGAGAATTATGATGATTATGATCGTTATCATTACACTTGTTCTAATATTGTCATTCCCAATGTTGCCGTTGGTTATGTGACCTTCCTTATTTGTCTGCAGAATTTCTGCCTTTTTTTTTGTCTTCTCTTTGCCACTTCCAACAGATGCTCCAGCGTGGAGGCGTCACTTATCGCCGCATCTTTATAATCCTCTCCCCGGCCTCACTCTTTGCACTTTGCTCTACGGCGCTCTTTTGCGTCCTTAACTGCTCCCTGGCTGTCAGGATGCTTTCATCTGTCTCTCCCTGACTTTTTGTTTTTTTGCTAAGTTGCCCGCTGTGCATCCTTCGAGTACGCCGCCTTGTCATTTTGTTCCCTGTGTCGCTTTTGTGTTTGAATTGAGTTTGATAAATGACTTGTCGCTCGCCTGTTTTTGTTTCTTCATCTCGCAGGGGAACAGGATGGATGAGCAGAGATGCACCTTTCCACCCACACTCAAGGTACGATTTTTCATGCAGACGGCACTCTATAAATCATAACCAGAGAACGTAGTTCATCCTTTACATGATATTACATTCATAGTGCATTGGAGTCATTTTTCAGTCAGTTGTCTGACTTCATGATCCTCTGGTCTGGTGCAAACATTATTAGAACTACAAGTTTACAAGCTTCTCAGTCCAAAACAAATGAGGGGAAACAATGCAATGTGTCAATGAATACTGTTAATTTGCTGTTTATTCTTGTTTGTCTTCACTATGAATTTTTGATGACAAACCAGACCGAGGAGGACTACATTCCCTATCCAAGTGTCCACGAGGTACGGTGCAGCACGTCCCTCCCTGGTGCTAGTGTAGAATTTGTTAGAGCCTTAGAAGTAATTTTGGTGATTTTTGTTTTTGTAAATACATTCCATAGGTTTGAAGTGTTGATGGGCACGTTACTGTATTTTGTGTTGTGTTTGTGGATCCCTGCATGACAGACACATGACAAAGTTAACAGTTTATTAAACACAGCTGACTTGTTAGCAAGACTGCTGTGCAGTCTTTGTCTTCACGAGATATTGGTTTTGTCCCTTTATTGGCTTTTTAACTTTGTTGACATGTTGTGACAGGTTTTGGGAAGGAAGAGCCCCTTTCCTCTCATCCTTCTGCCGCAGTTTGGCGGTTACTGGATTGAGGGAACAAATCACGAGCTGGGTAATAATCCGGACCCATCGGAGCCGCTGCGGACTTTGTCCCCGGACACCCGCACAAAGCTGGAATGTAACGCAACGGCCACATTCTACCGCAAACACTTTCTGGCAAAGGTTTGTCAATAGTACTGCATATGTTTGGAAATTCAATCTGAGGATAAGGAATAGCATCGATGTTGCCGTGCTATTAAATAAGGGATATTTGAAAACAAACGGTGCAGCAACACATGCCAACAGACAATCTAACAATACTCAGGTATATTTTCATCCTGATTAGAATGACGGTTTTGTTGCGTACTGATGAGCTGAGTGAGGAGTTGCGACGTAAAGAATCGCACTTGAGATCTAGGCAGCTTTTCTGCAAAAATTATTTCACATTACTGTGGATTACTGCACCAATTACTCTAGCTGAGCCAAGCTCTTCTTTGTTTCTATTATACTGCTGCTTGGTGGCCAAGTTGCGCACACCACAAAGAGCCATCATGAATTAATCATGATGTACACACTATTTAATCATTTAGTGGCTATATGTTTTCATAACATACAATATTAGCCAATATTTAATATTTTATGCAATTATTATACTCTATTATATAATATTTATAATCTAAGCATAGGTTGTATACAGTATAATATATGTATTATGTGCTATTTTACAACTAATTAAACATTAAAAAAAATTCAGGAGAGACTGATTTATGGTATTTCCATTAATTTCAATAGGGAAAGATGATTTCAGTCCCCACTACTCAAAAACTCCTCAATATACGCATTACAATTGCACTTCCAGCACGAATGAGCAAAATCATCCTCATGGAGGACTCCGCAATCAATTTCACTTTGTGCTCATTACAATAAGCTAATGAATAAGCAACTGTCTGGCATCAAACAGCCTCAATGTGCATTTTTCTGTACTTGTAGAAGCGGATTTACATTAAGCCTCACCACCTGCTCTTCAATATGAACAAATTTGATCTGGGTTTGGATGCTGTGCAAAGTGTGTGTGTGTGTGTGTGGGCGTGTGTCTGTGTGTGTGTGCGCGCGTGCTTGTGTGTGCTTGGGTTTCAGGGAATGATATTTACTAATGGCCGTAACCTTGCACTGTGCCCTCAGGAACACTTTAATTACTATTCAGTGGACGGCGCCCTGGGACATCTGGTGTTCTCTTTAAAATACGACGTGATCGGTGACCAGGAGCATCTCCGACTAATGCTTAGGTAACACATACATGCGGCACTGCAGAGTTCAATTGGTCAGAAAAAGTCCAATCATCTGCCCTAAAATGTTCAGTATTGAGTGCATCAACGCATCCCCCCTAGCAATGTTATCACAAAAGTCATAAAGCATGAGAGAGTGTCAACACAAGTGTCATTTCCACAGTAGGGCAACAGATGGACTATTTAGGCCAGTGAGTGGGTGGGTGGGGATGAGCAAGAGGGGAAGGGTGGGGACGTTTGATAATGGCCTGTCCCGGATCCTCCATTATGTTTGAGAAATGTTATATGACTTGTTATTTATGTGAGGTTTATTTTATGACTTGACCAGGACCAAGCAAAAAACATACCACGATGTCATCCCCATCTCCTGCCTGACTGAGTTTCCCAATGTGGTCCAAATGGCCAAGGTGAGTCTTTGAGTTAAAGGGACAGTGTGTGGAATTTATTTTTTGCCATCGAGTGGTGAAATAACCTAAGTGTAGCAAACACTAGACATATGATTATATATATATTTTTTTAGATGTATGCTGATGTGTTTTTTTTAATGAATGAACATTGAAAAATCCAAACATTCTATGCACTGTCCCTTTAAGAATGCATGTCGCAACAGTACCGCAAATTTGACATTTCCTGCTTATTTTTCCCCAGCTCGTCTGTGAGGAAGTCAACGTGGACCGCTTCTTCCCAGTGCTTTATCCAAAAGTAAGTGAACTACTTATGAATACTTAAAATTCCCATAAAGATCAAATAAATGATGATATAAAATGAGGCCGCAAATCTCTGTGTGGCCGCTGCCAACTATCAATCAAATAGCATTTCTATGACCTGGAAAAACAGATACGACTTCATCAGGCATCTTTATGATGCCTTTACAGACCTACCGCTGTCAAGTCAGACTTGAAAAATAAAAATCACCACCTTCCTCTGCATGACGTTGGCTCAATCACGGCTAGAGATGGGTACTGAATTCTGTACTTTTATCGGTACAGACCGATTGGGGTCGGTACTACTAGTTGCCCAAGTGATTCACTGGGTGCTATTTTTACCCTGCTCAAAAACAACAGTAAAACTAAAATTATGAAAAAGAGTTCAATACGATAGCTCCACAATTGAGTCCTATAGTTGTCAGTCTTTGCACAGTTTCAGAAAGCATGTATAATGTAGAATTTACTTTTCACAGGCCTCGCGACTTATTGTGACATTTGATGAGCACGTCATAAGCAACAACTTCAAGTTTGGGATCGTTTATCAAAAGTTTGGCCAGGTAAGAGATTCATCATAAATGTAAGTTGTCGTTGCTGTTCGGCAGTTTTACAAATATATTTTTTAGTACGAAAACCCTGTTTTCGATTCAACCCCTAGGCCAACCACTCCATAATATGTTAATGTTGGTAATGACGGGGGTACATGAAAGAGCTAAGTCCTTTTTTTAGGTGGTACTCTGTATTAAAATATGAACAAAACACTTCCCATGCAAAGTAAGAATAATGAAGCTCGTGTTGTAAATTCAATTTCCTCGAGCAACGCTCAGTGCTTCCGTCTTAATGATGGCGTTCAGCACAACTGCTTTCAGTAATCCTTTACTCCTTTACGCCCTCTCGTCTAATCTGTTGGGTGCGGAAGATTACTCGTAACTTCTCATGACGAATCATGACATGACATCAAGCTGTGAGATTTTTTTTTACAACTGCATTCTAGTTTCATACATGTTTACACTAAACATTGCTTTTAAATTTCCCATTTTTTGACGCAGACTTCAGAGGAGGAGTTATTTGGCAATAACCAAGAGAGTCCTGCCTTTGTGGAATTTCTGGAGTTTCTTGGGGAGAAAATTGAGCTTCACCACTTTAAAGGGTAACCATGACTTGAAATCATTTAATGACACCTTCTGTATTACAAAAAATATATATATTTGTCAGCTCTAACACTCTGCAATGATGATTCGAGCTTGAAGTCGACTAATATCTTTTGGCAGTAAAAACAATACACCTATGTGCAACACATTTTAATTGAGTTGTTATTTAAGTATTTTTTTTCTATACTTAAGTGCAGTGTTCATGTTCAAACTGTGTGCGTTAGATTCCGTGGAGGCTTGGACGTGACTCACGGCCAGACTGGCACAGAATCCATCTACTGCAACTATGGCAATAAAGAGGTCATGTTCCACGTGTCCACAAAGCTGCCTTACACCGAGGGGGACACGCAGCAGGTACTGTAATATAATACTGACACACCTTTGTGTGGTCATACTGTGAGTTCCCGGTGCAGTCATTTGTTTAATGGTGTCAGCTAGAGAAGCACTCTTCAGAGAAGTCGCACACAGCCATTGGCAGCAGTGCTCAATCATTTTTTATTTAAAGCCGCTGCTTTAAATCACAATGAGTTTTTTTTTTCTCTGGCACAGACTGATTTGAGATGACGCCATATTTTGACTGCCATAGAAACTACTCACCATTATGCTGCATGTAGTCGTCCGCAATGTGAAATTGTGATACGTGGGCGATTCATTTGCGATGTGTCTCTCGTGTTACAGTTACAGCGAAAGCGGCATATAGGCAACGACATTGTGGCAATTGTATTCCAAGAAGAAAACACTCCCTTTGTGCCAGATATGATCGCCTCCAACTTCCTCCATGGCTACGTTGTGGTCCAAGTGGTCAACCCGTGTTCAGACAATGTTCTTTACAAGGTAAATAACCTTCTTTATCTTATACTTAACTATAATTATGGTTGTATATGTACCTATGGATTTAAAAGCGAAGCATAAAGAGTCTCTGTCACAACAATGCATGAGTGCTGTCAATGAAAAGGGTGACCATTGCAAAAATGTGCGTCATTTTTTTACCCTAAAATTTACAGGTGTCCGTGACAGCACGGGATGACGTACCTTTCTTCGGTCCCGCCCTCCCAAACCCTGCTGTCTTCAAAAAAGTAAGAAAGTAACAACTTGTAAATGAGCACTGTCACATTAGCATATACGTTTCGTCAGATCTAGCATTTTCGTACAGGGCCCTGAATTCCATGAATTCCTTTTCACAAAACTCATCAATGCTGAATACGCCTGCTATAAAGCTGAAAAGTTTGCAAAGTTAGAGGTGGGTCTTACTTCCTCATTGTTTGATGTTCTTTTGTGCTAAAAATGACAAGCGTGTGCTTTGCGCGTGTGTGCACACGCCTGAGTTAGGAGCGAACGAGGTCAGCCTTGTTGGAAACACTTTACGAGGAGCTGCACGTGAACAGCCAGGCCATGATGGGTGTCGGGGGAGATGATGACAAGCTGGAGAATGGTGGCGGCGGCGGCGGAGGAGGCTTCTTTGAGTCATTCAAGGTAACTGTCGAGGCGGGAGCAGAGGCTTCCAACAAATAATCCCGCTTCCTTTTCAAATGATGCTGCTTCCGTGAAAAAAAATATACACCAAGGAAAGGAATAGTTTGGCATTCTTGGGAATGGGTTGAAATTGACAAAATGCTTTTCTCAGTATGTGGAACGAACCTGTAGTTGTGCCTTGAGATATGAGTTGAAGCTATGAAAGAAATATAAAAGCTTAGTTGATCATTTTATTTACTGTTATTTGGCTCTCTCTGTACCCATGTTCTGTTTGTTCATCAGAATTAGTACGGAGAAAAAAGTGCAATAGAAATTAATCCTCTCGAACCTTCCTCAAAGTTTTAAAAATACTTTGGTTTTTAATAGGAAAAAGTTCGCCACACAATATTGTACTTTATACAATGATACAGTAATGAGATAATTCAATGGAAAATAATTTTTATCAGATTTATCAGTAAACACTGTTCTTATAATAATAAATATTTGTTTTCAATAATAACTAGATAATTTATCATTGATATTATCAACAATTGTTATTGATCATATTAAATAATGATTTTTTTAAAATGAAAATTACAACATTGACATTGTGCTGTTCCTTCTGTATATCACTTGGGGGAAATATAAAACAGACATAACCATACATACATGAAAAAGAAGTCACATTTCTCAGCCCGACATACACATGACATTCGTTAACCTATTAATGGCATGTTCTCTTTGTTCGAATTAATTTGGCATCATCTAAAGCAAAGCTATGTGGTTATTTTGAATCCCATCTTTCTTCAGCGAATGACAGCCCGCGTCACTTGTATCTCAAGGCACCACTGTACTTTGACGAAGTGGCATAGAAAAAAAAAGTTCAAAACTACAACTGAACATGACACTAAATGTTGTTGTGACACATGAAACTTGCATTTGTCTTCTGTCCGCCTCCTCTGTGGCTGTTAAACTGTTCTTTAATGACTATGACGACTTTAGCAGGAAGACGCTCTGTTCCTCTGCGTCACACCACTCTCGCCTTCCCATGCTTCCTTGCTTTCTACGTGCTTTTCACCTCCAGATGTGTCTGCTTCTCCATGCTACGCCTGCATATCAACACACTTGGCTTTTTTCCCCGCAGAGTGCCACTTTCCCCTCGCTTCCTTTTCGAGCTCACTAAACATCTTGCGAGCACTGAGACGTAACAGTTGCTTCTTTTTTGTCAGGGTGAATTAACAACCAGGCAAGGATTAAACAATATCAACAATTTTGAAACTGATTCAGTTACTGGTGCGGTTATTGTTTTCCGAAGTAGAGGTAGAAGTTTACAAATGTCTTGTTAAAATCAGTCTGTTTTCATAAATACTGCTGAGCGCTGGCATTAGAGGATATTAAGTTAAAAAGTTATTCAATTTCAGGGGTTCAAAACATTATTGAAACTTGAACAAAGCACAGGCGGCATGGCACGGTGGAGCACTGTCCGCCTTAAAGTTCAGCGGTGCAAGGTTTGATTCCAGCTCCGGCCTCCCTTTGTGGCGTCTGCATGTTCTCCCCGTGCTTGCGTGGGTTTCCACTGAGTGCTCCTCTTTCCCCCACATTCCAAAAATATGCATGGTAGGTCGATTGACCACTCCAAATTGTCCGTAGGTGTGATTGTAAGCGTGAACTGTTGTTTGTCTATGTGTGCCCTGGCGACCAGTTCAAGGTGTCCCCCGCCTTCTGCCCAAAGTCTGCTAGGATAGGCTCCAGCATGCCCGAGACTCTCGTGAGGAGAAACGGTTTGGAAGATGAATGAATTTGCTCCTTATTTTGAGAGCTGAGAAGCAAGTTTTTCTTTTCATCTTCTCAAAGTCACGATATACATACATACATTCTTGGTAGCAAATATCTACAAGGTTTGTTTATAGGTGCCTATAGATGTCACTTCAGCATACTTTGTAGTTCCCTGGCTCTCAGAAGGAGCAACAGCAATGCTTTTTATTAGACATGGTTTTGGCCTGAGCACAATAGTAGTGAATAGGGTCAGTTTTTAGTGCTTTTTCTATGCATTTCTAATGTGCATCGATTATGATAATTTATTATAAATCACCTATATAATAGGGAACGGACCAGCCACTCAATAGTGAAAATCTGTGTATTATATTTGTAATTTTCGTGTCGCACTAAAAACCGTTTACATGCCATTTGTTGAAAAGTAGTGATTATAAAAAAATATTTTTTTTCTCCCCCTAACATAATGATGAATATTCGTGATTACAAAATTGGTCAAAATAACAGTGATTATATTATTTGGGCCTTAATGGTGCATCAGGCTTTCTAGTGGTGAGGGTCACTCTCTCATCTAGCAGCAATGCCGAGGGGTTGTCGCCATTTCAATGCATGTCCCCCTCCTCGTCTCTCTCCCTAGCGGGTGATACGCAGCAGGAGCCAGTCTATGGACGCCATGGGTTTTACTTTCAAGAAGCCGCACACGGTGCCGGCTAGCCTCAGCGGAAGCTTTAACCACTGCACACCCGCAGAGAGCCCCAAATTCCCAGGGATAGTAAGTACAGCCCTGCTCCTCCTGGTCTTTGGAGAGCCGCGCCTCGGGCCCCCTTTTGTCCCGTAGAACTATGAGAGCTTGTGCCTTCCCTTCCTCTCACTTGCCTGCTGCACTAACGTCTCACAGAGAAGCGCTTGACTGAAGTCATGCGCCTCGCGGGGCTCGGTTCTCACTTCACAAGGCTTGCACGTTTGTCCGACAACATTAGCCCGTGCCACTCAACTCGCAGCAGCGGCAGACTTGCATCAGCATGAGGTGATGTCGCGCACCTCCTTAAAGGTGCACCTGAGCGTTTTGTTATTTTGAACAAGTTCTTTTAGGAATTCATGCATAGCTGAACCAAATATATTTTTGTCATTTCAGGGTTAGAATTGAGTGATCCTGTTTAACTAAGGATAGAGCCGATTTTAGCAGAGGTGGGCCGCATTGTGAGATGTTTAAGAAAAACATTGTAACTCATGTAACTTACTTTATGAAGGTGGCGAAAATGTATTTGGTATTTCAAAACAGGTGCATCGCTGTGTTTCACTTCCAGGTTGCCAAACTAACAATAACACTGCTTTGGTGTGAACCCCAATGTATAACTGCTACTTTGTGTCATCTGCAGCTTTATTTTGTTTTTGTATCTTCTTGTCCTCACAGGCTCACTTATCCGGCTCACCTTTTTTTTTCTCTCATCCAGTCGCTTGTGTCACACCGCGCGGAAGAAAAATGATGCCCGCTTTGTATTTTGTTTGAACGACACGACTCGCATGGAATCTCATGTATTTGTATATGATCTCATTTTGACCCTTCTTGTCCACTGTCACCCCCCCCCCCCCCCCCTCTTTGTCTCTCTCCATCTCTCTCCTCCTGCCTGGCTCAGTCATTGCTTGTCCCAGGCAAAAGTCCCAGTAAATATGGACGTCGAGGCAGTGCCATAGGAATAGGATCAGTAGAAGAGGTTCATGTTTAATTCTCACTATTTTTCAAGCAACGCTTGTTCTCTATGTTGTCTGTCTGCTCGGCACCACTGCATCATGGCCAAGTCCTTGTTCATGCCATCTTTTTAAATAACTTGAAAGAGATCTTATGTAAGTTAAGTTTAAATATGACTTTAAGACACCACTGCAAAATGATCATTTTCTACAGTTTTTATATTTTTATATACATTACTGTATAAGTGATTTTTTTTTGTTCTGTGCTTGACTTATAAGTTAAGTCATAATAATGTAAAATAATGAGTACTGTAAGTTTGTGATTTCGGTTTCTCTCTTCCCTGGCAGTCTTTGATTATTCCGGGGAAAAGCCCCACCAGGAAAAAGTCTGGTCCCTTCAGCTCCAGGCGAAGTAGTGCCATCGGGATTGAAAATATTCAGGAAGTGCAGGAGAAAAGGTGCAATTTGAATACATAATCTTGGCTCAAGCAGAATTACAGAAGTATTCATTTTCCTTGTGTCTGACGGAGCAGCAGAGAGAATTCCCCGAACACCCAAAAGACCCCCGACAGCGGCCACGTCTCTCAGGATCAGAAATCGGACAACTCATCTAATCAGAGCTCACCTGAGGCTCTCACCACCACCAAAAACAGGTATGACCTCTGATCTTGGTGGGGTCAGGTATCTTTTTTTGGCCTATGTAGTGAAAAAGACTTGCTTTGGAAATAGTAATGATAATGAAAATATTTTAATTTGCCAATTAAGTCTTAACATAGTCATTTTAAAAAAAAAAAAAATTAATGTTAGACTTAAAAACAAAAACGCAAAGAAATCTCACATAAGCATCATTTGGATTTTTCGATTTTGGATTTCCACCATAAAATGGAAAAAACAAATAATGATGTGGCAGTTTTGTGATTGAACGCAACATGTAGTTTTTTTGTGCGGCAGGGCCCCATCCATCCCCGAGGCCAATGACCTTTCGCGCTCCTCGTCAAACGCGAGCAGCTTTGCCAGCGTGGTGGAGGAAAACGAGGTGGTGGAGGATTATGACACGGGCATGGTGAGTTTTGTGTTCCTTATGCAGCAAAAGGATGGAAGGTGCTAGTAAAAAAGTCTTAAGAAACCACATTTTCGAAAGGTACGCCATTCAAACAAACATTTGGTTCATATTCTTAATTAGACATCCATGAACAATAACAAATCCGTTTCATCTTACCTCCCTAAATAACATACAATTTTAGCTGGTATGTGCTTTCTAATAGGGAAAATAGCTCTCTATAATAATATTCTTTATATGGTGTAAACATGAAATAAATAATACAATGTACACAACTTAATTGGTTTTGCATCATTAATTGTAATTTGGCAGCTGCTTTGGTGTGTGCGTCTTGGCCACCTGGGGCTGTATAATACAGATGTATGAATAAACATTGACACAATCAAAATTACTTGCTGAGCGGCTGTGACGTTAATTGTTAATTGCAGAGGATAGAGAAAATGTGCCTGCGAGTATTGTAATATTGTTTGTCTACATGTGTTGATGCACCATTTGTGTTCAAATGGCCATTGCTTGAAAGGGTTCCACAGCTCGAACTAGATGCTATTTACTAGCCCCGTCTATTGTGTTTTGCATTGTTTGTAAGAATTAACCTATTCAGCCTTTCTGAGGGCAAAGCCATGTGGCTGTTTTGAATACACAAGGTGTCTTAATGTTTAGTTTGATAGTAAATTTCAACTTGGACCGGCATTTAAAAGCTTCAAGCCTCTTTTTGAAGAATTGTTCTGTGCATTTCACCTGATGTGCGTGTTTCTTGCGGCCTGCGATCGGTTAGGAGAGTTTGTCATCTGCCGGGACACCACACAAGCGGGACTCTCTCACATACAGCACGTGGCTGGACGACAGTGCGAACAGCGCCAGTACCAACAGCCGCGGCAGCTCGCCAGGTTTGAACATTGGCATTTTATTATTGGCATTTTCAAGGGCAAATTTGACACATTTTTTTTTTCCATTAATTTTACACACAACACTTCATATTGGCAATGTCATAAAAAATGCGTTTTGCAAATGTATTGAAAAATAAAAAACGACTTATCAATTTTCGTTTCCTCAATAGTTTGTCCCAATTTGATGCACCATCACAAAACGTGCAAAATTTCTAGTGCTGTGATTAATTTCCGGGCACACTGTACTGTATGTGAGCGCAGGAGGAGAAATAATGCTATGTGTGTGCGCTAATCACTTGCTCAGGTCCTGCTAAAAGTGAGCGGGGGAAAGGAACAGACATCCGCATCAAACTCGAGCGACATCAGTCGTCATCGGTGAGTCTACCCGGTCTTATTCTTTGCTAATATCCAAATTAATCTGACAAAAGATGTGAGTGAGGGGAATCCTGATTGAATTCCACCAACAGAAATCTCAGTTAATTAATCTGTCCCTAAATTATGTTAATTATATCAGATTTTTTTGCTTTAGCAACTCAAGTTGTTGAAATGTAAATTATTGCCCTCATTTCGTTCCTTCTCCCATGGAAACAATTTAGTTTTTGTAAAATCTTCTTTCCGATTGACATTTCACGCATTCAAACGACAAAAAGACTAAAATCATCATTCAATCCATTTCGTATGTTTCATCAATGGTAGCTACTGCCTTGTTGAAATGACATGTCACGGATTTGTTTACAAGGAAGAATCTTGAGCTTTTGCCACGTGCAAATGCTGCATGTGCAACGTCATGATGAAAATGTTCACATTATGCAGTGGTACCTTGAGATATGAATTTAATCTGTTTCGTCACTATATTCGTAATTCAAAGCAACTGTATCTCAGATCCTCTTTCCTTATTGAAATGAATGGGAATGGCATTCGTCTGTTGACTAAAATGCTTGGAATGTTATTTTTAATTAGGAAAGTCACACTCCATTATACTCTTCCTCATACAAAAAAAGTGTAATAACATGATTAAAAAGAATGGAAACAAGTTGTGCATCATAATTACATGCTTTTATTCGTTTTTTCTGTACTGCTTCATTTGGTGTGCCTGCCTTGGGCACCAGGGGCAGTATAAGATGTCGTTCAGATGCAAACATTTAAGAATAGTATCACAACTAATGTGACTTCGCAAGCTGCTCCTTGCAGAAGATAAATAATCTACTATGCTTTTGGGTATTGTCATATTTCTGTCTACATGTGTTGCTGCACTGTTGATGTTCAAATATCCATTGCCTTAAGGGGTATTGCATGCTGACTGTTAATGCTAAATTTTAGCCAGTCAATGGCATTTCCCATTGTGTGGCAGCATTAAGCTCGAGGACTTAAATCTGTATGGTTGTTTGATATATGCAACATGTAATTCTCTTTGTTTTTTGTTTAGTTGAGTTGAGTTCACTGCCATCGTACAGCGCTCGTATCTCAGGTTTGTGCTCGCAAGCAACAGCAAAAGCAAATCAGAAAAAGTCACTTGTATCTCAAGGCACCGCTGTCTGTCGAGTCTTGCTCTCATTGTGCTTTAATTACTTTTTGTGCAGAACTGTTAGCTCGTCCCACCTGCACGCATTGCGGATTTCCATCTCCAGGTTGGATCATCATTCCATTAGACTGTTGTTTTATTTTTCTGTGCAACGTTTGGCTCACGATTGTGTTTTTCTCCTGTTCCAAAGCATTCCCATCAATCACAGCCCCTCCGGGAGATGAGCCAGTGCAGGCGTTGGCTATGACCGATGTGCCGAACACGGGAGAAAAGCAACGAGCATCGGACACGGTTCCTCACCCGACCGTTGCTCGGTGAAGGTTGCAGCATGCCACATTCACATATGGCAGGAGATGCGCCAGGAGGGCCAAACTTTGGCAAAGTGTGATTTTGTGGCACTCGTTTCTTTGTCACTGAGGTGTGAATGTGCACTCATGGTTCCCGCAACCTGTTCTGTCTTGATGCGTAACACGTTTGACTTTGTGTTCTTGAATGTTCCAACTCCACAGGGTAAGAAGGGGGCTGTGAAAATCTGTGTCAAAATGACCGTGCGGGTTTTAATCTGGTTTAATTCAAATTCATATTCTTTCATTTTTAAAAGGGACAGTGTACGGCAATTAACACTGTAATAAATGTGAAGTCACTCGTTAGCTGAAAGGCTAGTTTTTGTCTGCAGTCTCTTTGCCTTATGTTACTGGACATCCTAGAATAAATAAAATAAGAGGATATTATCAATAAAAGCAGTTATTGACATCTGTAGACAAATACCCAAACTGGTTTTCCAGCATTATAGCTATACAGTGGTGCCTTGAGACAAGTTACCCTACTTATTTCAAGATGCAGTTGTCATTTGGGTGATTTTTCTTTTCCTTTGGCAAATAGTTGAGGCCCACTGTAATATTAAAGCAGCTTATTAAATCACACCGAGCGTTAGCTTTGACTCTTCGTTTGTCTGTATTGTACTGCCCCCTGGCGGCCAAGGCGGGCACTTCAGCGAGAGCAGTAGAGCGTATTGAATTGAAGCATTAAGTTATGATGCGCTGAACTGTTTACCTATTTATACTCCTTGTAATTACGCTACTGCTCTTTTGTTTTATGATATTATAGAGTGCTATTTTTCATTCATTTCAACGGGGAGAGATAATGATGGAGTGGTCACGGAAGTAATTAAACTTGTATTTTAAGGCACCACTGTATTTCTTTTAATGGGATCAAACCTCCCGCAGACAATGATGAAAGGCAGTACAGGATTCCAACGAGTCGGTGCAGTACAGCCAATATATGCTGTTTGGAATTTGGAAGCATGCACCATTGACTTGTTTTAATGCTTTGTGTTTCTTGACCACTTTTTATTTAATTTTCCAGTTTGGTTTTCTTTGAATGTTTTATTTATTGATTAAGTTGATTCTGGAGTGACGTCCATCTAGAGGGCGATGTTCTTTTTCCTTGGCATGAATTTGAATGTTTTGAACTGTGAAACACTTCAGGGGTCAACTCCTTACTCAGTACAAGAAATTTAAAACAAGGAATTTTTATTGGCTTTGAAGTTGGAAAAAATGCTCCAAATTCAACTGCTGATTGTGCAAATAAAATATAAAATGGGGGGTGCAAAATTTAAAAAGGCTTGACCAAATCAACAGTGCATTATTGTTCAGCTCTGTGCATTTAAAATTGTATTTTTGAGAGCTTTTGGATATTGATTCTAAATAATTTTCTGGCTATTGTGTAAAAGGGAGGATCTGTATATTATCTGGATTATTTCAGTTGCCTTACCACAAACAAGTATAGTTCATGAAGCAAATGTTTGTTGTTTTTATTGTAAATAAATCCCATGCTACGTTGGTTTGCGTTGGTCAGCGCATTCTTATTGACACGTTTAATATCAGCTGTCAAAAATGCCTCCATATTGGAAAGAAAAGTGCAGCTTACTCAGTTGTACGACTGTGCCACATGGAAGATGGCATGCAGTTTAAATGAGACAACGAAAAAAAGCAGACATTTCATGAAACATTTTCATCAAACTCACTGCGGCCTGTTATCCACAATACAACTTCCGTTTGCAAGTCATCTCAGTTCCGTTTTTTTTTATTCTGGCAACCAAAAAAGGCCATCATACCTCGAGATAACAGCTTCCTACATACAACCCTAACTTTCAAACGTAATAGTAAATCCTACATCTATTTGGATTGAAAATGTTATTGCTATGTTAAAACATACTGGGTGGACGTCCCAGGTGTTAAACCCTTAATCTTGTTTGAAATGTAGAAATATTTGAGTAAATAGATTTGGGTGAAAATATGCACAAAATTAGTTCTTGCATTAAATGTTTAGTTTAGTGGCAACTTTGAATGGAATTTCTATTAAGCAAGTTAGCCATTTAAACCTGGGTGGGGGTTTGGGATTCACTGTACCATATGTGGTTAATTTTGTAGTTGAGCAGTGGATCTTTTCTATATGCATTTGAAGATTAAAATAAATGTTTATACGCCTGTGCTCATTGGTTCAAAAAAAAAACAAAAAACAAATATGTGTGCATAATGTCCATCTTAAAATTGGCATTTTTGTCATACGTCTGGTTAGGAAGTGCACAAGTATAGAGTACAGTAAATAAGCCAAATAAATAAATAAATAAAAAATCCAGTGACATGGGAAGAGAATTGGGGGGGGCACCTTACAACAAAAGAAAAAACAAAAGAAAACAAAACATAAAAAAAAAAAAAAAAAAAAAAAAGCGAATCCGTGGGTGCCGAACCGCGAGCATTCAGGCGTCGAGTGTCCTGTGCCTGTGAACGCGTGCCATTCAATTCGTCACCACCAGACGGCAGTAATGCGCCATGTAAGCGTTATCACGTCAAGCAAACGACGAATAAGTCCATCCCGGGCGAAGTTGTCAACATGGCGGCGGTGGACGTCGTTGTGTGTAACTTGGTGACTCTGTGGAGGATACCAGCCGTCAGACACAAATTCCCGTGGATGTTTTTGCTAATTGCAGTCGTGGGATCCATTCTCAAAGAGCTCCAGCTCGTGCCGGAGACGTATTTCAGCAGCAGAAGAAATTTCCTGAACGTGTGAGTAGAGCTAAAGATGGCTAATTTGTTGTTTAGCCTGCTGAGGTCAGGGCAGTCCCTGCTAGAAATCATTCAACTTTTAACTGGATGAGTATTGACTTGTATTGCGTGTATTGTTTCTATAATTTGTGTATATTTAGATATATCTATTTTATATACATACACTACTTTTCAAAAGTTGGGGGTCACTTAGTACCTTCGTTGGTGTGCTCCAACGAAACGTTAAATTTACCTGCGAGAGGTCATCAGGCATGAACGGAAAGGACATTTTGTGGAAGTGAATCACCTTTCTGCATTATGCAGCTTGATTTGGGGCTGTTCTTCTTTAGCTGGAACCAGCTAAGGTGGAGGGAAGAAGAATAATCATCTTTACTAGTCACGTACACACCTGTACATAAAATTTGACCTCTGCATTTGACTCCTCTCATTAGTGGACACAGCAAAACACTCAGTGATACTTCAGCCCTGGCGAAGCAATATTTGGGATTTACACTTGCAGATATACTTTAAAATTGTGGCAGGTGTGTGCTGATTCCCATCAAAATGAATTTAATTATTCCGATCACAGCTACGTCTGCAGTTTTACGAGGTTGTCCAAAGTTACAGCCACATTATTTCAGTTGTTTTGTTTTAACCTTCCCTCTTGAAAACATTTTCCTGTTAAGTATTACTGGTTCTAGGTAACATTAATGGTAGATTAGCATCGCTGAATTATTGTTGTATAACAAAACCTGCCATTTGATTTCTGGCCTCAAACCTTGCTGTTTGTGACTTTTGAGATTAGCAGTTATATTTGCATAAGAAAATGCGTGCAAAGCTTTCACCTCCCATATAGGAAGGCTGAACGAGTACAAGCATCCTCTTATTCATCCTACAGATATTTTGTCAAAGTATCGTGGGGATGGACGCTGCTGCTGCTCACTCCCTTCATCCTCCTCTCCAACACGGCCTTTAGCCGGAACGCTGTCTACCTGGGCAGACGGCTCCTCTCTCTGGTGGTGGCCACGGCCGTGTGGTACGTGTGCACCGAGACCTTTTTCTACATCGAGGACGTGACTGGCTCTTGTTATCAAACCGACTCCATGGACGTGAAGAACAGCCAATTTTCGTCCAAAGCCGAATGCCGGCGCGCCGGGCTCCACTGGCACGGCTTTGACATCTCGGGGCATTCCTTCATCTTGACGTACTCCGCCCTCTTAATCGTGGAGGAAACGGCGCCCATGTCCTCTCTGAAGACAGCGAGTATGTCTGCGCTACCGAGGGGTGTCCTTAACCTTCTGTACGTGGCGCTTAACCTCATAGTCATCATCTGGATGTGGATGTTCCTCTGCACCTCGGTTTACTTCCACGACGTGTCTCACAAGGTGCTGGGCACTGCGAGCGGGCTGCTGGCGTGGTTCTTGACATATCGCTTTTGGTACCTTAAAGCGCTGTCACCGGGTCTCCCGCCACAGTCCCACCTCAAAGGACAGAAACAACACGCCTAGCTGTGCCCGCGCTCTTGTATCGATACACTACACTCTTATTTAAGTTATTCAGAGGTCGTTGCGTACAGAACAACGTTGGTGTGATGTAAGAGCAAAGCACTGTAGTTTTTATTAAAGACATACGTGTGGTAATCCTGTTGAAGCAGTATTATTTAGCTTTTGATTGTAATTGTATATGACACTACAATAATCCCCATTACTGAAAATTGTAATGTAATTGACCCTCCAGATATTTTTTAAATAAAAAATACTGCCTATTTTGATAGTTTGAACTGTAAATTGACCACTAACTCTGATCTCAAAACACTCCAATAGTGGTCTTACAATGTTGTCATACAAATAAATGGCTTACTGATTTGATTTTGTGCAGATGTAACCTGACTGTCAAACTCAGCTCCTGATGTCACATAAACTTAGTTCCTTGGCAACAAGCTGCCTGCCACACGATGGTGCCAAAGCCCTGTTTGAGTACAGAAAAATTTTGTTAGACCTAATCTATGGAAAACTAAACGCTAAAGATTGCTTCGTAATCAATTAAACAGTGAATCATATATTTGGAGGGGGGGATTCCATCCCTATACTATGTTTCAATGTGACAATGCAGGAGATGCACAAATTGATTTAGATTATTTTCTGGTTTGAGCTAACATGACCAGAAATGAACAAAAATGTGGCTGAGTGTTTCTGAAAGGGAAATCTGTTGATTGCAGACGTTAACACAAAAGATGCTTTTGTGAAGCACTTATGAAATTGGGAAATATTTACTCTTGAGAGGCTGAAATCATGAGTATTTAGACAAATTTACGTTGAATAAAGTCTCTAGACTCTACACAATTAATCGATTGTCACAATGGTTGTTGATTAATTTGATCATTTTTTATATATTAACTGTTGCATGTCTATTGTGATACGAAACCACTTCTAAGTCATTTTACAACATTGCCCTTACAAATAATTTGATTAAAAATGCAAATGATGTGCTGAGCTTGGCTGCTGATGTGTCACTAACATTTGCACCAACATGCCAAAAGATGATGCTAAAGGCCAGGAACGTTCTGTTGCAAAGGGTTTGTTGTGTGGCTGTAGGCTGGTCCACTGTCTCACTCAAGACTTGCATCCCAACGCATTGTCTTTGTTGCCTTTTTCTTTCATTTTTGACTGGCTGGCCTCGGGTATTATCGCAGATGAACATCAAATATTAATATTGGGAGTTTTCTGTATCAGTTTGAGAAATAATTTGTGTTGTGCTGCTTTGCATGGTGAAATTTATGTCAAGCTGGGTGAAAAGACGACGCTTGCGCTTGTCCACGGTCTGTGTTTTCGGCTTTGGGACCATCTTGGGTTTTTTTCTTAGAAAGAGCAACAAATATATATATCCAATTACTAGTACAAGTCAAGTAGTACTTTCATTTGTATTACATACTTTGAGCTTCATCAAACTGTCAAGAAAAGATGTTCTTGTTACACACCTGCCAAAAACTTGTATTAAAGGTTTAAATGAATTGATATTGTTCAATCTTTGGCAATTTTATTCCATTTTAATCATGGTGGTCGTGCTGCATGCCTTTACCATTTTTAATAAGATCACATTTAAAGATGATGCTAAACAGATATTAAATTACACCCAAAACCTTAACGCTAGAAATAATAAATACATATATATATAACGTTGAAAAGAACAAAAAAGGTCCATTTGCCACTGAATACTATTTGTTATACTAGTACATGAAGCTGATTGCTCAATGACATGACTCAAGCCCCAACAATGTTACTAATAGGTTGATCAATGCTGAAGTGAATTAAAAAGTCAAATTTGATCGTTAATGTGACAGCACTCTTAGCATTTCATCACAATGAAGAATCTACCAAACACTCATGAAGACTACCAAAGTGAAAACACTTTTTCAGTACTTTTTTAAAGTATTTATTTTTCATTGATGGCAACAGAATAAATTAAGGCTTATGAACAAACATCATAAAAAGCACCATAAATAAATGCATATATATAAATATAAAAAAATAAAAGGTAGAAAATAAACATATATTATTGTGAGATTGAACAGCCACAATCACAAGTATAATCTCTCGATTGTGTGTGCGTGACGCACGAGGTTCCTGGCCTTGTCAAGAGGCGGAATTAAAACCAAACCAGGAAATAAAATGAATGTACGCGCGCTTTGTCAGTGGAGTGTTGCAAATATCGATATTGTGTTCAGAATAATAGTTGCGGTGCCTTTTAAAAAGTGACTCAATATCCTAACAGTTGCTTTTATTTCCATTCTCGCATACACTTTTCAAATGCTGCACGTTCGATTCCAAATCGAAACCTGAACGATATCAAATCCAAGTCCACTAATGAGCATAGAAGTGAAACTCAAATACAACTACATATTTGCTCAGTCATTCGCAGGAAAGCAAAATCTTAACAGATCTTGATGTGATGATTTTTTCTATGCTTGGATTCAGAATCAAAAGTTTTAAACGCACCGCAATTATTCTGATCGCAGCTATGATTCCAAAACTAAAGTCACACTGTCAAGCCAAAACTACCTTGCCACATTGTGCCATAATTTTGCTGCTCCTTGTGCAGGAGCAACGCTCCACCATACACAAGTTGAACAATGTGTCGATGCAAATGTCTGAGCTGTAAGTGTGGCAGAGGTCATGTGATTAGTCTTGCATCAACATACCAGTGACAGGGACAGCAATGAAATCCTTCCATTTAAGTAACCGGTTTGTCCACTCGTTGCCAGAAGAATGCAGCAGTGTTCAGACTTTTACACCAAATAAGTTAGTACGTGAATTGAGATGGGATCATTATTATTTTGGTGCTTTGAGACACTGGCGTAATTGACTTCATAACTCGAGGTACGCATTTCAAATTGTCTTTTCTCAATGGAACGAATAGAAATGATACTAATCCGTTCCAAAAGTAATTCTTAAAACAGAAATTTAATATTGTTCTTTATAGAAAAATAGGGCAGCAACTAATTATTTTAATAATTAATCTGTTTGATTACTTTTTTTTAGATTAATTGATGGATCAGATACAAGAAAATAATAATTTAAGAAATAACTGCCGTCCCAAAAACAGACCTTGTTTCATTTAAAAAGTGTCAATCTTCGGAATTTCTGCCTGTCAACAATAAATGTCTATAGTCAATTTAAAATAATGTCCTGTTTTTGAAGGGATGGGTGATAAAATTATTAAATCCAATTCATCATTTAATTATTAAAACAATCGTTAGTTGCCGGCCTATCTGTAAGTCAAAACAACATATCAGCCAAAATGTTTTTATCTCCAAAAAGTCAATGTAGTGTCTCAAAGCAACACTATGTATTTTTTGTGCCAATTTCTGTGTGATGGTGCGCCTTGAGTCATTTTCAGAGGTGGCATACATACTCAATGTATGACTCAATCAAGGTCAGAAATTAGTCACCAAACTCTTCATCATTGCCGCGATATTGACATTACGACTGCAAATAAAAACCCAAAGACAAACAAGCAGCAGCGGACGGAATTCATTCATTTTTCCTGCTCATTATTGCTGGGGATCATCAGACATTTACACACGCGTGGAAGAGGACGTGCCCTTTTGTGTTTTTCCCCCTCCACGCAGCACAAAATTAGCGAGGAAACGCAAACCCCCAAGCTTGGTGGCTGCAGAGAGTGTACGGTGTGATTTCATCTCTAGTGCTCACATCAACCAAGAGGACGTGAGTGTGTGTGCATGTGTTGCCCATGTACAGCTGGTATGTTAGGAAACGGCGCTTAGTCATGTTCTTGTATATAGTTACACGCCACTTTTTATCTTTAGAGTAAGTACGAGGGCCCGCATCCATAACGATGACGAGTTCTTTCAGATTTGAGTTTAAAATAAATATGAAAATTAAGTGGAAGTCTTATAAGAATAAATTCATGTTTTATTTGAGGGAAAAAATTGTATTGTATAATAATAAATTATTTTAAGAGTTGGACTCTTACATGAACAAAGTTTTTTCTTGGAATAACGCATATTCAAAAGATGAAAAAGTCTTAAAACAGTTTAAGATAATTTAGTTGACCATTGTTCATTTGCTGCTCTTTCGAAAATACGTTTTTTTTTCTTGGGTAAAGTCAGTTTTTCGAGAATAAAGACCGAAACGTTTTAGGAAAAATGTTTATGTGATGAAAATCAATGATAGAGCATTAACTCGGAATATAATAACTTTAGATAAAATTGTGTCATTTTTTGGCATAGTGATATTTGTTTCATGGAAAAATGTGCTCTTCAATTTAGTTATCTATGACATTTAATTCTTATAGCAATTTAAAAAGTTTTAAAATCAATTTTCCTTTTGTGAAACACTGAAAACAACTTGTACTGTAACCTTTGGAAAAGTTCTCCTTTCCTCCCTCGCACTTTTTAGTTTCTAAGAACATTCAAGGCTTAAGATGTTTTATAAATACATTTCTGTCATAAGTTTTTGTTTTGGACACGGGCCCAGATTCGAAAGTGATACAGTTTTCCTGCGGCTTAATGCTTTTAGCAGCTATGAGTAATGACGATGGATCGCGGCATGCCAAGGTCACTTAACCCTTGTGTGTGTGTGTGTGTGTGTGTGTGTGTGTGTGTGTGTGTGTGTGTGTGTGTGTGTGTGTGTGTGTGTGTGTGTGTGTGTGTGTGTGTGTGTGTGTGTGTGTGTGTGTGTGTGTGTGTGTGTGTGTGTGTGTGTGTGTGTGTGTGTGTGCGTGTGTGTGTGTGCGTGTGTGTGTGTGTGTGTGCGTGTGTGGTGTGTGCGTGTGTGTGTGTGCGTGTGTGCGTGTGTGCGTGTGTGCGTGTGTGCGTGTGTGCGTGTGTGCGTGTGTGCGTGTGTGCGTGTGTGCGTGTGTGCGTGTGTGCGCGCGTGCGCGCGTGCGCGCGTGCGCGCGTGCGCGCGTGCGCGCGTGCGCGCGTGCGCGCGTGCGTGAGACCAGTTTGATTGGAGTGTAGTATTAAGAGAACCGTTTGCATGACTTCAACAGAGGTCAAACACAAGAGCAAATGAGCTCGACGAAGGCCGCGAGTGCCCGAAAATGTGCAGTCAAGAAATGTCTTATTATGGAATGTTTTCATACACTGTCTCTTTACTCGCCCCGGTAAATATTGTTTTCTATATTCAGTACGGTTTTCCTGCCGTTGTCAAATGTTACGGAAAATGTCACACGTATACACAGACATTGAACACACCGAGAGAACATTCACTACATGTATTTCTTTTTTAAAAACCAATAGGCAAAGTAGCCCATCCCGCCGAGGGATCCCATTAGAAAGGAGGCCCCGAAGAAGGAGGGCGGCTTCTTTTTGACCATTCGGAAGGCGTTGGGCAGGACGGCCGACAGGAGCGTCGTGTGGATGTCGCCCAGGACCTTTCGGAAAGCGTAGCGTTTTTGCACGCGCAGAAAAAAGGACTGCAGGTTGGGTCGACTGCCGTCCTCCCAGTACTTCTTAGAAAGTCCCAAGAACTTGAGCCTGTGCAGCAAGGCTCCCAGGCAGATATCGGCTAGTGTAAAGTCAGGTCCGCATAGCCACAACTCACACTTTTGACCTGCGAGGGGAAACGACAGTGCTGCGCTGTTGCCGACGTTTGTCACCGGGACGGAGAGGCGTCGTGCCTGCCTACCTTGGTACTCCAGTTTCCTTTTCTCCAGTTCGGCTTCCACTTGATCTAAAACCATGGCTAACTCTCCCAGGATTTTCTTCAGGTAGTTGACATTGTCATGGTCCAAAATCTTCGCCTGTCGATTGTCATATAGAAAGTTAAAAAAAACATCCACGCATTAATCAGAGGAACAATAAAGTCGAGTAATTAGCCAGTCCCTCAATGATCACGCTTAGTATAAGAATTTCCTTGTCATTATTGAATCAACCTACCTGTTGAAATCCATTCAATCAGATTCATTTTCTATTTTAATCAATATAGCTCTTTGAAACATCTTTTTTTACTAACATTTCACGCATTCAAACTACAGCGGTGCAGAAGAAAACTTCAATCATTTAAGCTATTGGGCCTGCTTACTCTCACGCTGTGCCTTGGTGAAATGACACAGAAGCGTTTGTTTACTTGTGGCGCAGTCGAAGCACGGCTTTTTCCACCTGGAGGAACGTGTGACGTCATGGCGAATGAACAAGTACATTAAAAAAAGTGACAGGCTAAGCATGAGCTTGGTTAAGAGACACAAAATGTCGGTTAAATGAATTACAATTGTAATGTAACAAAAAACAAAGTCAATTTGAAGGTATTGTGTCAAAAATGAAACAAGCAGGTAGTGATGGGGAAAATGAAGCTTCATGAACCAGTTCTTGTATTCTTTGGCTCCTCTAGATGGCAATGTTGGTTTAAAGTGAGGGTTTTAAGAAATGGCAAGTGGTGGGCTTTCAGCTCTTTGGTGAACAGAGAGTGCCATCTAGAGGTCTAAGTCAACACAACAACGGGTTCATGAATCCTTAGAGGCAGGCATTTTATTGACAAAAATGTACATGCTTTCATGCACTGAACTGACCATGAGCTTCTTCTGCTTGGACAGATAGGGTTCCGTAAGTTGGGGCTCCTCGTGGTCTAACTTCATTAGTTCCGTTGCTGCGTTGACCAAATGCCCTACAGTCGTAAACACACGATATACAAATACTGGAGTGGATTGATCCCGTTAAGCCTAATGATGCGCAAGGCTCCAGTACCGGTCTGTGGGCCATTTGCTTTACATGGCGAAACTAAACAAAAATTATCTGATTTATTTTGAAAATTAGATGCTGTGGACTGTGTCAAGCGCATGGCTCCTAGTAATTCCAAGAAGTACATTTAGCAGAACAGTGAGTTGTAATTTGAATTGCCCCAAATTCCCCAGCTTAATTTCACATGGACGTTTAGTGCAAACCTAACAGAAATTCAGCCGGACGTTTCCATCCTCAAAAGGACATATCATCCCTGCAAGTTGGCTTCACTTACGACGTATTTCAGCAGTGGCGTACTTTGGGATCATAGAGTCGGTGGTGAGCTCCGGATGGAGGATGCAGCCGTGCGTGTACGCGTCCATGGGGAGGCCATCCAACAACTGCCGGTACTGGTGCACGCGCTCGTGAACTGGTGAGTCTGCCGCCGGAATCAGCTGAGCCACCGAGTCTGCAGGTGAGAAATTAATACAACACAAAAGTCAATTATCTGGCCTGGCACCCGGCCAGGAATATTCCAAGGGGGGGGGGGGGGCCGTGCCCCCCATGGCCCTGCCTCTAGCTCTGCCAGTGGGACTGACAGATGCTTGTGAATGTTCTCATTCATCTAGGTCATTTCATTTTTAGGACATTGAATCGATCGCAACTTCACTCTTTTGGTTGTCTTAGGACACTCTTCACCTCTTCATCGATTTATGCAACAAGCCTTGATTCGAACTCCACCAAGCTTCGTAGGTGTGGAAAAGCCAACTATTTAAACTCCAAACCAAGACTGTTGATATCATTTGCCTCCAACTTGGAGCTTTAATAGTTGGGATAGTTTCCAGACCGGTTCAGACTGGTGCAGTCATATAACCAAGCCTTGCTGCATGAACAGATGTAATCTGAGTCACTAAGAGTAGAGGTGACTGTTTTGTGTTTGTATGACTGTATACTACTGCCCCTCAGTGGCCAATGCAGGTACCGCAGAAAAAGCAACACAATTAATTGAACGAGTAAAGGGAAGATGAAGTCGTTTTTCCTTTTAAATAATTAAGCAGCCATCCGATTACCTGAACACAAATGTAAAGTAGCTGCTGCTGATGATATTAAAATTCACACAAGTGCTTGAGATTGTCTTCCTTGACGAGAAAACGTTGAGACATCTGACGTCACATGACATTTAGAGGAAAGAAATATTTATGAATCTCTTAAAATAATCTCTGGTCAGTGTTTATGTAGTGGACTAAGGGACTTTTCATGCATGGCTGCAAACTAAATGAAGACAAGGGACTTGTGCGGTTAACGGCCAGCTTTTCTGGTCTGAGGCTCCCGGAAGATTACGTAACAGCATAATGGCTGAATGGACAATAATATAAGACGGGCCACCCAAGCTTTACAGTCGTGTGTGCATGCATACAATGTATACACATACAGTTATCTATCCATCCATTTTCTCTACCGCTTGTTCTCATTCGGGTCTCAAGTGAGCCTATAGCAACAGAATTTGAGATAACGGGAGGCTACACCCTGAACAGGCTTTTATGAACTGTATCCATAATTGAATGTTTTTTTAATTGATTTTTCTATCGATTAATCCATCGATTAATTAGATACAATTCTAGTTGCATTAAAAAATATTTGAAAAAAAGAAAATCCTTGATTACTGTTTATTAAACAATTATTTTTGTTTATTTGATATTATTTAGGGAAAAACAACAGCTAAGCCATATCACACAAGTAGGATTGATGGGCATTGTTTTCCAAAGTAGAAAAAGTTGTTTGCAAATGTCTTATTTTGATCAATTTGACTTGCAAAATCCGCATGAAATCCTACCTCTTACAAAGTTGGTCTCCAAATAGTCTATAATCTGGTTGTAGTCACTGATGATGTTGTCGCCGTGGAGGAAGACGGGCACCTCCTCCCCCAGGTTGAGTCTCATGAACCACGGCTCCTTGTGTTCCTGTAGCGGCAGGCTGACATCTCGCTCCTCGCACACCAGACCCTTCTCGTTGATCACTAGGCGGACCTGCAAACATCGAGCATTGTGCGGTTGAAAAGAAACTGCTGCCATTTTATCAAAGCGAGAAAAGGGGGGTAGTTGCATTTTCAAAAGCATCTGGGATGTTTGGAAAATGGCAACAAAAAAAAGTCATCATCTTCATTTTGCACAAGTTAGAGAATGCCCAGACCAATGACAAAAGACGGAGTGGAAAAATTTGGGGGTTTTAACCCACCTCTTGCATTTCCATTCATTTCAATGAGGAAAGTCACGGAGCAAATAAAACTTGTATCACATTGCACCACTGCATTTTGTCACCACTTTAGTGACAAAAGTAGTGTCAACAAAGTGTATTGATACAGCATAAAACCCAAAAAGTAAAGAGGCACGCTTGTTAGCCATTGGAAAAAAAAAATCTGTTATTTTTTAAAATTTTTGTTTGTTTCAATTGCAAATGAACTGATTGGTCGGAATGAGGATTTTGTGAGATTCCTAACAAAGCTGCGACGACACTTTGTTATGTAATTGTGTTAGTCACTCGTCATCGTGCCAAGTGGTTCAGATGCTCAGGAGTCACAGAATAAAGCTTACAAACGAGTACAAGTACTTACATTAGTACTGGCCAATACTGAGTACTGATTTGTGATAATGCCATTACTTCTCATAATTCGGATTTTAGTCAAATATTGTTAAAAATTCTAAATTTGTTCTGCTTGGTGTATTAGATGTGACTGTTTGGTGCATTCGATGAGTTATTTTCTTTTTCTGTGTACTTTTTAGATGTCCTTCATTGTGAGCAGTCATTGAACCCACCTCGAGACTACCGATGTGTGTGAGTACAGTGTCTTACTCCCAGGTTAGAAAAAAAAAGCCACCAAAATAACTCCTAAGGAATTAGATCACCATTGTGCCAAAGGTAATATACATCTAATCATATATCATTCATTTGATGACCCCTGGCCTATTCAATATCCTGTTTGTCCACATACACCCACGTACTTACTTTTTAAAACTTTTTACCAGAGGTTGTATTGTATTATTTAACACGATTGCTTCTGGATTGTGAGTCAAGGCATCATTCATGCACAGTTTTCAATGTGCTTACTATAAACACAACTCGAGTGCAAAAAAAAAAGCCAAAAATCTAAGGAAGGTTATTCCGAATTTTGAGTAGGGCAGGGCATGCAACCGAATTAATCATGGTTGTGAAAAATGCCTTGAGACTAAATTTGCACCTCTGATTAATGTATCGATTAAATGGTGCGCCTTGAGAGTGTTAAATAAATTCAAGTTTGAATGAACACTAGTAGCGATGGAGACTGCAGGGATTATTAACAACACTACACTTGATTCTAGCCAAAATGTATTTTACAACACCAACAAAATGTTTCTGCCATTGTAACGTGGCACATTTGACAAGAAATAGGAAAAGGATGCACTTTGTGATTAAGGCTTCGGTATGACATTTCAAATTTTCCCCTATACCTGCTTTCAAATGGAGGAAGTACAGTGCTGCAAAACTAGAGTCGTTAAAGAACATAACATAATAAATAATCAAGGTAATCTTCAGATATCTGAAAATGTGGTAGCCAAGCATTTGTCACTGCTCACCACAACGATTTTCAATATGCATTGCACGCAATTTTACAACGCAGACTTGCCAAAACGCAACTGTTTGCATTCGGCACTCACGCGTGAGCCAGTCCTCCGCAACACACAACACATAAGTGCAAATCAAGGCCTGTGCTCTCGTGATGTGTGTATTTGTGGACATGTGTGAGGAGGGTACAGCTGCAGAGGAGGGGGGGCTGCTTTAGCGCGTCATGTGAATAAATTATTCAGCCTGTCATTTGTCAGTCACACGGAATGGAAAGGTGGAGGAGGAGGATGCGCGCGTCTCTACACGTTCAATACTGACCACGCGTCGAGGAAATGAGCGCCTTGCTGCAGCGCCGAAAAAATAGCAACCAAAGAAATAAACAAAAAAAAATCTGTCGAACGGAAGATGCGCACAGCTGCAGTCATATTTTTCCGTGCATATGGACGACCACACGCCGTAAAAAAACAAAACAGACACACATACGGTAGCATAGCACCAAGGTGCCTCTATTTTTCTGCTACCTTACCTTCTGGGAGGCGAAAGATTGCGTCCAGTGGTACAAAACCAGCCTGTCTTTGTTGAGCGCTTTGGGCTCAGCCGTGCAAGGGTCGTCACACTCATCCCCGTCTGTCATTTTGCCGTCCCCGTCCATCGCCGAGATGGGCCACCAGCCACATTTGGTGGGGGTAACATGGTTGGAAGACGCCATGACAGAGCGTTTTGAGCGTGCGGAGGAGAGGAGCGACCGGAGGAGGGAGCGATGGGTGGGGTAGTGGGAGGGGGGGGGGGGGGGTCATCGCGAGAGGATGCCGCACGGTTGGGGGGTAGGGGAGGTGTGCATAAGCAGAGCATCTCTGGCTGTGCGGCATGCGGACTGACATCTCCGGTGCTCAAACAAGAAAAACTGAAAAGAAACATTTACAACAGGGAGTTTAACTGAATTGTCTGTTCATGGAGTTGTCTAGTTTTGCCATTAAATGGCAGATTATTTTTATTATTAATATATGTACATACACACATATGTATATAATCCATTTTTCTAATTGAATGGAAAATGAAGTTGTATGGTTTTCCAAACTCTTCATGTTTACCAGGCAGTGGGAAAACAAGTGTTCTCAAAGTAGAGCTGGCAAAGGCATGCGCGCCTCCGTCCCAAAGAGGAAGACTCTGGCATTGCTCCTTGCAGGCAGCACACTGAGGATTGGGTCATATTTTTGGAATGATGTGTGCGTGTGTGTGAGGGGAGGGTGTGTGGGGGGGTCAGTGTGGCCTTGTTAGGTGTGCTCAAATGCTTCCCCTTGCAGGGCGAGTCAGGAGACACACTACTGGGTGGCAGGGACAGGGGAACAGGGGCTTCTCTCCGTGGCCACCTGGAAAGCCATGAAAGACCTCCGGCTTATCGGGAAACAACCTCAAAACTCACTCAATACAATTCCAGATCAGATCTAAACTTAAAACAGTTGAAGTGGAGAAGACGTTTCTTTCCGGATTTTCATGGACACGCTGAGAAATCCGCAAAGACCAAGAGGAGGCCCGCTCAAGTTGAAAACTCAGGATATCTCCAAGCGGTTTTGATGTCAGGGGAAGGCGGAGTGTATCCAAAGTGGGTTTTAATCTTTAGCCAGGCCACAGGCTCCAAAGCGTCACTCTCGTGTGCGTGCTCGGGCCGACATGAGTGGAGGTCGCTTTGAGTTCGATGACGGCGGCGCGTACTGCGGCGGCTGGGAGGGCGGCAAGGCACACGGCCACGGCATCTGCACCGGCCCTAAAGGCCAGGGAGAGTTCTCGGGATCCTGGAACTACGGCTTCGAGGTGGTGGGGGTCTACACCTGGCCCAGCGGGAACACCTACGAGGGCTACTGGTCGCAGGGCAAGCGTCACGGTCTGGGGGTCGAAACCAAAGGCCACTGGATTTACAGAGGGGAATGGACACACGGCTTCAAGGGGAGGTATGGCCTCCGCATCAGTGTCAGCAGCGGGGCCAAATATGAGGGAACGTGGAACAATGGACTACAGGACGGCTACGGAACTGAAACCTATGCTGATGGAGGTAAGGGCCGCAGATTGTTCGCAATATTTCGTTTGTTCTCGTGCAGCAGAAAAATCTAGATCAGGGTTGTCCAAACTATGCCACGGGGGGGGGGGCTCTGGCGGCACACTGTCTGTTTTTTTATTTTATGAGACATATTCTGAAATAACAACAAACTTGATCCGTGGTGGACACAATCATTATTTGCCTGAGACCATAATTGCCTTAGTCTTTTTTCAAAAAAGACATTGTATTCTTCAATTTTTCTGTATGTGGCTCCTGTAAGAAAAATTATGAACTCCCAGACCTTGAGCATCAATTAACACAACAAAATACAAGGTATGTGGATTCAGTTCATTCTCTGCCTCCGGTGTTCTGGTTTGCAAGCTGGCGCTAGTATTCACTATCAGGTCTATCACTACTTTACATTGCATGTCCTCATTCTCCTGCCTATAAATCTATCCATAAACAAACACGGACTTTGACCGTGTGCCGGTGTCCAAGTCGACGCAGCCTTCGAGTCCAGCCTACAAGTCTGGCCCACGTTTGCTTCTTCGGACTGACAGAAGTCGACTCAAAATGTTTTTTCACAGTAATATATTCTATGCAGCCTCAATCGTCTAAACAAGTTATTGTGATTATTGCGTTTGTGGACTATGAATTAAGCAGCAAAATACATCCATTTTTATCCATTTCAGGGGGCGGCCATTTTGCCACTTACAGTCGCATGAAAATGACATCACAGTTGCTCAGGTAACGACCAATCATGGCTCAGATTGCAAGCAACAGCGAGTGGTAGAATGGCCGCCCATTCAAATGGAGAAAAATAGGTGTATTATTATTATTATTTAATTCGAATTCATTAGAATGTTAGATGTTACATACAACATAAAGAATGTTTTTTTTTAGCTGACTTACCTTTTAAATCAAAAGTACCATGGCATTGAAATTGTCTACATTACAAATTTATCTAGTGACAATTCATTCAGAGGCTGAATAAATGGACAAGTTTATTTTATTTGTATTCTGTCGTGTAGCTACTGCACATCTTGCTGTAATGACCTCTCAGAAAGCTAAAACTTCCATGACTTTATTTGAAATGCACTTATACTATACGTACTATGTCTATGGGAAATATGTAACAGACAACAATAATGCAACAGTGTTCCCCCCTCCACAGCTGACTCATCAGCTGTGAAGCGATGGGGGGGGGGGGGGGGGCACCAAATGTGTGCGTGTAATAATAGCCCAAAGCCCCCCTGCGTGCC
This sequence comes from Syngnathus acus, assembly GCF_901709675.1. Taxonomy (NCBI): domain Eukaryota; kingdom Metazoa; phylum Chordata; class Actinopteri; order Syngnathiformes; family Syngnathidae; genus Syngnathus; species Syngnathus acus. The sequence goes on along the minus strand of NC_051088.1, from coordinate 17,554,328 downwards.
CTGCTGGCCTCTCGGCCGACTTGCTATCAGTATGATCCACACGTGTCCATTTTAGCATGAGAGCGAACAACCAGTTGACTTCTCATGGCATTGTATGAATGAGCAAATCATTACACACTTCCATACTGTATTTCTGATTGTTGACACAACGTCAGATGGTAAAAATGGTGTTCTTACTTGCCATAATCTCAAGAGTCATATATCTATATAATAATGTATGAGGATATTTGGGAGTAATTTGGGGTGGACCATTGCACAATGATCTTCACTGGTTCAGGAGTTGCAGTCCAAAATACGTATATCAAAAAATGTGAATAGTGGGAACACATATGTATTGGCAATATAAATTTACGAACACTATAGGCTATCAAAGTAAAAAAAAAAAAAAAAACTAGACCAAGTAAGTTTAGCCCAATTCATAAGATGCTGGCGCTGGAACACACTTTTAAAATGATAAATGATTAAACACACTATAAAGAGCAGAAATCATCACCTCATAACATAATCATGCCAAAAAATGTCAACCTGTCATATTTGTTTGAGTTGTCAATCAAACTTTTTGGAAAATTGCAAACGCCATGTTTAACATTAGAAAAAGCCCACTGACCTATAGAATAGGATAAGATATTCTTTTATTTGTCTCACATGGGGATAATAATTTAAAATAATTAAAAAGAACAAACAGGATAGCTTCTTATGTTAAAGAATGTACACTACCGTTCAAAAGTTTGGGGTCACAAAATTGTTTGGGTGACCCCAAACTTTTGAACGGTAGTGTATATATTTATTTAGATAATTATTTATAGATTATATATATAATCTGTGTAAAAAATCTTATAATATATATGTATACTTATATTCATAGATTATATATAATCTTATACAAATATAAAATATAATTTATAATATTTAATTCATAATATTTTATTATAATAATATTTACACTACCGTTCAAAAGTTTGGGGTCACCCAAACAATTTTGTGACCCCAAACTTTTGAACGGTAGTGTATATATAAATACAATATCCTTTAATCTCATTTACGGTTAATTGCTGGCAGTCGTTTTGTATTTGGAACAGTTACATACATATGATTCATTGCACCTTAGAGTTTTTGTAGAATCTGTCATAAAGGTAAAGGTGATTGATTTGTTACATTTCTCCCTCCCTTAGACTCTAAGCAGAAAGGCTGCAACCATTCCAGCACTTGGTTCATTTATTCAATCTCAGATCTAATCTCAATAAACAAACTTTTCATTTCATAGATGAGTTCATAATGAACAGTTCCATTGGTATGTTTTCAGGCACTTTCCAGGGTCAGTTCACGGGCGGCATGCGGCACGGCTACGGGGTCCGTCAGAGCGTCCCCTATGGCATGGCAGCTGTCGTCCGTTCTCCTCTCCGGACTTCCCTGACCTCCCTACGCAGCGAGCAAAGCAATGGCACAGTTCTGCAGCAAGACATCCCCATCATCACCACCACAAGTGCCTCCGGTGAGGAGACTCCTGTTTCCAACCCTGCCCAACTGGGACCATCGCGGGGAGGCTTCGCTCTCACGCTCCAGGTGGACCCAGAGGCAACGAAACCCAAGAAGAAAGGTCTGTTTCGCAGGAGCTCTCTGCTGGGCAAACTGAAGAAATCCGACTCCAGCACTTCACTGTCCAGCCAGAAGAGCAAGATCAGTTTCCTGAGGACGGAATCGGCTTTAAGCTCCAACGCCAGCGACACCAACTCCACCATCAGCATGGGGGACGAGAGCCTGGCTGGCGCAGAAGACTTCCCCCCTGTAGAGGCAGACATCGACGCCACCACCACCGAAGTCTACATGGGCGAATGGAAGAACGACAAGCGCTCAGGATATGGAATAAGCGAAAGGTCCAGTGGCCTTAAGTATGAAGGCGAGTGGCTGAACAACCAAAGACACGGCTACGGTTGCACCACCTTCGCCGAGGGCGGGAAAGAAGAGGGCAAGTACATGAACAACATGCTGGTGAAGGCTGTGAAGAAGAGAGTGATTCAACTGAAAGGAACCAAGATCAAGCAGAAGGTGGAGCGGGCCGTGGAGGGCGCTCAGCGAGCCGCTGCCATCGGCAAGCAGAAGGCGGAGATTGCCGCTTCCAGGTAAGAACAACCCTCTTAGATGCTTGCTGATCATTTCATGTAGAAAACGCACATACAAGTGGAAGGATGTTGGCAAAGTGACAATTCATTTATTGAGACAAGGGAGTAAGACTAAAACATTTACATAAAAGAAAACTTTAGAATTTGGGCAAGCTACTTTGTTACACTCATTGAATATACTATATATATTATCCATCTGTGACCGTACAAGGTGTTTTTATCTTCTGCACCTGAGATCATCCTGTTGTTTACGTGAGCACTGATGGACTGCAGACTACCGTCCCAGCACCTAGAAATCCAAATATTTCTCTTCAAGTGTAAGCACTACATTTGAGTTATGGAAGAGTGTGGATTGGATTGTTGCTTTTAAAAACCACCGACAATGTCTGGACACTGCTGACTTACACATGGACCTCACAGAGTATATATTAATGAGCTGGTGGTGCCAGTGCTTCTTTGGTTGTGGTGTTGGTGCCAACGCTCAGTTTGGTTGTACGCCACTTTGTCTTCACACTGGCAAAGGACCAACCAAATGCTACATCATCACGTCACCAATGTTGTGCCCATGCATCAGCATATACGCTTCTGTGTACAAATAGGACATAACTATAGTTCCCCGGCTTCTGCTCAGAAAAACAGGCCCTTGAATGTTGGCACCTGTATACATGGAGTTGATGTTTTACTGCAATATTCAACCTTATTTATAGTAAAAATGAGATAATAAATTTTCTCATATGAGGGAAACATCTGAGTGCTACTTAAAGATTCGTCTGCGTCGTGTTGTCGGAGCCATAAACAATGAAATGATAGCAAAGCCCATCAGAAAAAAAATACAGCAAAACGAAAACCTAAAAGTTTATTATTATTATGATTATTATTGTACTCTGTGGTGCGAAATATTGCAAATATAAGCAAATAACATTGCTGATATTCATATTTTTGACAGTGATCTCTTTATCATGGCTGATGTGAGCTGGTCGCATGTTTCGGTGTTTGCTAATGTAGTTTTCGTTTACGATCCCTACAATACCTGTAATACAAAATTTCTGTTGATAGTGCCTGGCTCTCCTCCTTACTGCGGTTTGCAATTGCACCTCCGAATTGTTCACCATGTCTTCTATTGTGTGAACCTACAAAGTCTTTAGCATTGAAATATGTTGTTGTATAAACGGGGGGCTGGGCATGACACATCTGTTCCAGGTCTCCTCATTCTTTCCTCTAATCTGGTGTCAGTGGAGACGGGTTAAAAATACACGTCCAGCATGCTCTCTGCACGGAGAGTCGGCCAACTTGTCCTCCCCAACCGTGTCATAGTCTCACTAACGTTCAGACGCTTGGCGGACATTGTTCTGTCGTATACGCCGGCAGACGGGAAGTCTGGAGGGTCTTGTGTGTCAGGACAGGGTGTAAATGACGCACGCTCGAGGGCCCTGTTGTCACGGAGGAACCCTGACTAAATAAGGACAAGCGCATTCGTGCTGTCTCACAATCACTGGGGAATGCAACAGCTGATTATCCTCCACCCTCCCGCCATTTTCCTGCCTCATCACAGATACACGCCCAAAGTGTTTTCTTAAGCTCAAGTGTGGTGGGCCCTTTCTCTTTTAGCAGACACCTAAAGCTTCTTTTTGTCCCGGTGGGAAAATCAACTGGCATTTATTGTCGGCACATAACTTTCCAGCTGATTTCATCACCCGCTTTGTCTGTTGCTAACAATTACAGCTCGCAGATGTCGGGCCCATCTTGCGTCAGTTGTGGTGTCAAATGGTTCCATGGATATAAATATGACACACCTCATAAGCAAGTGCTCAGGTGACAAATGAGTCGAGTATAAACGTAGCCCACACAGCCTTACTAGTGCAGCCTGGCTTACAGTGTAATGCTGATCTATGCACTTTATGCCGGGCAAACATTTACTGGTTGTAACATTCGCCGACAAAACGGACCTGTGATCTTATGTGCAATTGTCAAGGGAATGTCTATTTTGGAAAGATTGAATTGAGAATGCTGATTTGGGGTAATTAGACTAAGCTCAAAGCAATACTGGAATAATGAGGGTTAAATTCACCCTGGAAATGTGAAATATTCGATTTGGCAAAGACATTTGATGATGTTCTCGAACATGTAGTCATCTTTTTATAGAAACTAAGTCACTCTTTCACATTGACTCTGCCTGCTAACACTCTACACACCGTTAAATAGAACCCTTTGCACAGATCCAGTGGCACATGCCACAATGACAGAATACCTCACCATCAACAGGCAGCAGGTCAAAATACAGATCAGCCATGACATTTGCGTACAATGCCCAAAGGTGTACATTTTAAAATGAAGCAACAGCCGTCACAATATGCTAATTTCTATTAATGAAATTGAAGTGAGTTGAATTGACTTGAAAGATGTAGCACGGTGGAAGATTTTTTAGCCCAAAGATAGGCCATTGTAGATATGTGTAAGATTAAGATATCTTCTATTTTATTCTGATTGGTCCTAATTCTAGTTTAGCATAACTTCAATTATGTGATATTTTGTGTGAAACATTCCATTGATCCATTCGATACTTGTGCAACAAACTACAATGGCACTACTGTATTGTTGTGTGCATTACCTGCTCACTTTCGCGCATTCATTTTTCCCTGTGCCAGAAAACAAGGCACAGCAGAGCATGCAAGAACTTGAAAATGTGGCATGAATAGCAACAAAATTTAGCATCCCTACTATTTGCTGTTTCACTCCCGAAGAAGCTGTTTGTTTGTCCCAACGCAGACACTCCTGCATTTTAACAGCTTGACAGTCCATTAAAGAAACGTGTGTGTTTTTCTTGACAACGCCTCACACAACTGCATGGGCTCACACTGTGGCCGCAAGACTATGTGTTGCTTTGTTGGTATTTATGCAACAGTCGGCGGGAAGACTTTGATGGTGACCGGGTTCTCTTTGGAGGATGTGAATGAGGTGCAGTGGGCCTCAGATGCGTTTTGCTACAGTAACCCAAAGGGACCTTAAAGTCATACATGGGAAGCAGAGCTAAAGTCATTCAGAATAATGTATGGAAGTGTCGCTCCCACTGAGGTATACTTATATTTGTCATTGGCCTTACATTATAAATTGCTGAATGTGGAAGGCTGCGCAGGATGAGGCCATCTGTCGCCACCCTCTCTTGGCCGTCATGAAACTGGCAAGGCACCAGCAGATGCCATTTGGTCCACTCTTGAACACAATCTTCTGGTTGGAGGAAATCACGAACGATATACATAGGAGTCAATAAGATCTGTGTTGAGTTTTGCTGGCTGGAGCTCCAAGATTTCCTAAAATGTGAAACATGAAAGTGGATGTGGTTCGCGGTCAGTTTGAAACCTGATTCAGCAACAAGAGATGAGGGCAGTTTTTACTCAAATACATATACTATATAAAACACAAATCATCATTCAGTTTTATGTCATATGTTTTCCTCTAATTTGAAGAAGAAAAAAAAAAATTAATTCATTGAAAAAAGAAAATACGAGATGACCTCTAAAAAATATTTTTGACATGGATGTCTGAAAAACAGCTTTGCCTCTGAAACAAGACAAAATGCTTTTTCTAAATACATTAAAATATAAAAATTTGACAAAATTGAGGTTCGGATGTTGGCTTTCATTGAATAGTTTTCAAGTAATTTTCAAGTCTCAACATGGCTGAAGCAAATCTCTGCCTTGAAGGGGGCATGTGTCCTCGAACATGATTGGGATGGTTAAAAAAACAAAATACAATGATTTGATGCCCACCTTTCCCATACAGTATTTATGAATGGTGAGCTGTCTACCTTCTCCCGTCACTTAGACGTGGTCCAAGAATGCCTCTTCGCAGCTTGGCGGAGACCCGTCTGCTAAATCTGCAAACGAGCAGTGAGCCTTGCGCTGATACTAAAATCAGCGTCCGCCGGTATTTACAGCAATAGCTGGTTACTGTATGGGAAAAACTCTATGTTACAAGGGCGTTTGATTTATTGTACCACTGGCTTGAAAGAACTGATGATAGTTTGAGGTGACTATAGAGTGACAGTGTTTTCAACAGTAAGTGAAGAGAAGACATGTGGACAGGTGGAACGTTTTCGTCTCACACGGAACATCAGGAGTGTCTAATTGTTCCAGTGGGACGCACCAAGCAACCCACAGCCTAGGAGGCTATTTTCAGCTCAGTGTGAGGTTACACTTTGCAATCCGAGTCAATCATAACAAATCACTAGAAGCTTCCAATCTTTGCTATCCAACTGTCAAGCGCAAGTTATGTGGCCACATGTCCGTTTTGGTTCTCAGCAATGAGAAACAGGAAATGTCTCTGATGTGTCCACACTGCAAAGGTCTGCTTAATATGTCTCTTTTAGGTCCACCCACGCCAAGGCCAAGTCAGACGGAGCCGACCAGGCTGCTCAAGCATCCAACAGCGAATCCAGCATCGCCAGGCTGGTGGCCAAAGAACTTTCACCTACTTTCTACCAGCCAGGTCAGCTGAAACCTTCCTTTAAAATTTAAAGAAGAGCTCCTCCTTTTTTACTGTATAACTGGGTGTCTACTAATGCACATGTCCTGGTTATTATTTTGACATTTTAGTGTATGTTTGTTGAAAGCTTTGATTTGGGGCAATAGCCGTCTGTATTCAGTGCCCTTTCTTCTGCACTGGATGTGATTTTGGCTTTGTGTCATCTGATTGGACTTGTAGTTATTCATGGCGTCTCTTACGGAATCTTGACTTAGTCACTCAGCCACCATGGGATACATTGATACAATACTCGATAGCTTAAGGTGGAGTGTCGTCACTGGTTGGCCATCTTAGGACAGAGAGCAATGAAGTTCTCAGCGCTTTAGCAGCACATCGATGTACTGCAGCCTGACTCGGCGGATCCTCTGCCGTGGCCCGCTGCCGAGGTCATCACATTTGAATGTCTAAAAAAAGGAACATCTTATTTGGACTGAAGGATCATATCACTTTCACTGCCCGTCTGAAAATGCATGCAAATCTATCCATACAAAAGCAGCAGTGTCCTTCTTTCAGGTCTTGTTTTTTTTCCTCCTGTATTAATTATCAGTGTGGAAAAAAAATACATACAGAAATAAGCAAAAAATGTCTCAGTCCAATTGCACAAATTCCTCGCAAAGTCAGTCTGTACATTATTAGGCGAGGACAACACATGCGGACAGTTTGAATTTGACAGTCTTTTATACAGGAAAAAAAAATAACATACTTGAAAAAGAATATGAATATGTGTAATTTGAAATTCCTGTACTTTTTTATTGTATCCACTTTTTGCGCAAATTATTTCTTATAACAATTCTTTTTTTTTAAAACAGTCTGTGATGTAATTCATTAGCCTGTCAATGGCATTTTCCTCTGTGTACTAGCATTAAGCTAGCAAAAACGCTAACTGCCGCTGCAGTTGTTTTAAATGTTCTTCGTTTGAGGTTTAGTTTGACCATAAACATCAACTGGCCATTAAACATCTTGAAGTCTTTTTCTTCTACAATTGTTAACACATCAAGAGTGACCTGGTAATATAAACTATTGAGGTTCTTTAACGCGTTTATTCAACTGATCCTGCACAGGTCCAGAGTATCTGAAGAAGCGAGTGATGCCGGAAGTCGGAGAGGGAAGTGAGAACACGGATATCGTCACGCACGAGCCGCTGTTAGCCGAGGAGGAGCCGGCGCCGCCGCCGCCTGAAAGCCCGATCGTGAACGAACTAGACCACCTCATGCCTGGCTCCTCCCCAGCCCGCACTCCCTCGCCCAGTCCAGGCATCTTCATCAAGGAAGACCCCAAACTTCTAGGTCCCGGCAACTGGGCCGATGAAAAAGCGAGTAAAAGCAGCAGTAAGCCCAACAGCAGGCCCACCACACCTTCAGTCCCTCCTCCTGTTCCCACTGGATCAGAGGGCACCATTGCTCGCAGTCTCTCTCGCACCCCAAGCCGCCACAGTACCAAGAATGAGCAGGGTTCCGATTTAGAGATCAAGCCCTTGCAAAAATTTGATCCAGTGGTGAATACCGTAGACGCCGCGTCGGCACAAAAACCTGCACGAAACAGCTTTACTGCCGTAAATGACGAGGAAAAACCGCGCCCAAAAGCTGCCACTCCAAATTTGAAAGCCAATGACCTGAAACTCGAAAGAGTCCCGACAGTCCAAGATCGAGAACAGTCGTGGGACTTGAGTCGGCCTTCCGTCAAAGCAGAAACCAAATTGCTACCAAAACGACAACCCAGCCCTGCTCCGTCTCCAAAGCCTGCAGCCAACCATGAACCTAAGACATTAGCCAAACCTGCCGAAGCCAAAACCAACAGCGTCAAACATGCCTTGAAAGCGGATCCCAAAGCAGAAGCTCGACTGAAAGCGCCAATGTTGAATTCAAGTCACGAAGTAACTGCAGAGTCTTTGGAACAGGAGGTAAGACAGCCGATGCACACATAGTTGTATTCGGACTTGAGCTCGTGTCACACTGGTTGACTTTTGTCATTTTGTTAATCATGTTCTTCCTTTGTCAAGAGCCCCAACACCATCATGATCTGCATGGTTATCCTGCTCAACATCGGTTTGGCCATTCTCTTTGTGCACATTTTGTCATGAGGCGTTTGACGCCACCTCAGGTACGCCAAGCACCTTTCCATTTGTGAATATAACAGCGAGAAGGGAACCAAAAGTATTTTTTTCTTTGTCACAGGTCACCATCGGCGCTGTAGCGAGACGGCCCGCCTCCACCGCAGTTTGGACAAGAGCGAGAAGGAAATCAGAAGCCTCGTGAACAGCAGCGGCTCTTCTTCTCGGAGTGTCTGTTGGTGTGACTGTGTGAGCTTGCGTCGGGCTGCAGACAAACTAGAAGATGAAGGACACTGAATGACTTAAATGGCTCAGTATGAAGTTTCTGTGCGAGAGTGGGGGAAGGCAAGATGAGCGAGTATGGCGGTGTCCAATGCACTGAAGAAGTCTCTATTCAACTTGGAATGTATCAGTGTGTTAACATAAATGGAAAAAAAAAGCTTTTAATTAATACGCAACTACCACCCAAGCTCTCACATCAAATTTTACCCACTGAAATCATCACGATTGTCTTTGTTTTGCTTTGTTTGACATTTTCTCATTTCCAACTCGTCTGAAACTGTAGGTGGACCTTTGACCTAACACTTCAGATTGTGATATTTTGTCAAGTAGGTAGTACGTGTTTCAATTCCTGGATACCGCCTTGGCCAACGCGAAAGAAATCAGTCTTAATGTTGAGAAAATTTCAATATTTCATAAGGTTGGACAGCGGCTTCACTGTAAGAAAAAGAATACTTACTAGCAGGATCAGTTTAGGTGCATGGATTTTTATTATTACATCAAAATGACATTTAACCCTAACCCTCAGCATTCGATCGCTTGTTCTGTTGACAGGAAGATTAATCAATGGATCTAAAAAGAATGATCAAAATAGTTCCCAATTTGATGATCAATTAGATGATGTTTTATCTATTAATTGTGACACCTGTACAATATTGATAATGCGAGATGCGGCTCTCTATTTTGTGTCAACTGTTTCTGCTGTAGTGATGCTTCTGTCTCTTTGACTGACCCCCCCCCCCCCCCCCTCGTGAAAATAGACTCTTCATCGTTGCTTTTCAGCAATGGTAATCTGGAAAATCTGCATTTTTGGCTGTGGTGTTGAACACTGTGAAGTGTGATGTTTTCACTGTGCATTTATTGTCATTCTGCCACATAGAAAGAAGCCTATAAGGCACACAGAGAATGCCAAGCTTGTCAATGTTTATGTTCGGTATGTGCTTGTGGCGTAACGGAGGAGGTTGAAATGGAGTTTTTGTGTGTAGAGAGACAAGAAAGCAGAAAATGGATACTGCGAGCTGACTGACAACAACCACTGCATCATGTTCGCTTGTGAGCATTTAGCAGTAATTTTCTTATATAAAATTTTTAAAACAAAAGTGCTTTCCGCAGTATCCAAGTGCCATTTGAAGCCAAATGAGTTCATCTTTTGTAAGCATGAGAGCACTGTGTGCATGTCCCAGTTTGACACATAGCATTCAGAACCGATTTGTGCAAAACTGAACGAAGACTTGGATTACCTCGTTATTGGGAGTTTGAGAATATTTTTCTCAACTCCATGTCTTACATTGAGAGTACGCCCTGTTATTTAAATCATTATTTTACCCATGTATACACCCTTAAAAATGGTGGGTTGAAACCAAACCAATTTTAAATCTATTTTTTGTACAAAACAACCTAAAATTGGGTCAGATTGAGATTTTTAACCCAGTAGTTTTAAGGTTGTCTGTGGAATAACAATGATTTTTATTTGATTGTAGAAAGCCAAACAAAAGTTCTCTGTGATCTTTCAATTGGCATGTTTTGTCTTTAAATTGACAAGTCATAGAGGAAGAGATTCAACGTGTAACACTAATCAAGCCCCATAAATCATTGTACTGTATGTACTAGTAGGAGCCAAGTTGATAGGCCCGTTGCCCAAAGCACGGCTGAATTTAAAGATGTGCAATTTGTGGTTGTGTATTTAAACCCGGCGCAAAAAAATTGAATTCAATAATTAAAAAAGTTACACGATCACTTGTCATTTTCTGTGCATTCTCACATATAGTTTATTTACCAATAGCTCTCAAAGTAGATCTTAACATAGAATACGTATCTTTTATTGAGGTGACGACAATTAACTGAGTAGACATTACAGAAACATTGACACGTTTGGAAGTTTTAGATTAACATTAATGCTCCACTATACAACGTACAGTACTATACACCTTACCTTCGATTTGTGGGTTTGTGCTTTGCGTGACACCCGCATCTTTTCTGGATTAAGTATACAGGATTAAGCATCAGGCAAATTATTGAAGAATCCATCAATTTTTCGTACCATCTATTCTAATGAGCTGACTCAAGGCAAAAGGCATGTATACAAACGACTATTTACATAAATAGTTCAATAATATAAGAATTCTGCATCCATGTGAAAATAACAGGAAGGTCACAGGTATCAAATTTATTCACGGGGTGGCCATAGTCACGTAACCCCGCCCCTGTTTTTTATAATACCCAAAAGAAAGTCAGTACAGTTGAGTGCCAGTGGAAGTATTTTTAAACAGCACCTGTCTGTGAGGCAGCCTCTACAAACGTACCTTAGGGCCACTCAAAGCCATATCCACTTTTAAACCGGATCACTCAATCTTCATTTCTTCTAATATTTTTTATTTTTTTTAAAGCGCGAATGTCCACTACATTTCCATGGGTGACCAGCCCACTTCTGTTCATTGAGTGCTTCAGCTCTTTGAAATATAAAAACTGACTGGTCGACACTGCCCCCGTGTGGCCAAAGTCAACTGCGTGGCCTTCAACTCCCAGTTACAGCAAGTACAAGTACACAGTTGGCAAACGTATTCAAAATCTGTACAGAATATGTACATAGGGTGAGTACTTGTGCATTTTTGTGTCTGTAGCATAGGTACTTGTGTTTTAAAATGAGGTAAAAGTAGAAGTATTGGCACTAAATTCTAGAGATAGACAGCTGTTTTTTTAGAGAAAAGAATTGCAAACAAAAACAAAGGTCAAACCCAACTGCAAATCAAAAATCGCAAACAAAAAAGCAAGCAAAAAAGTAAAAGCAATTGCAAACAAAAAAAGCAAAAAAACAAGAAAATGTAATCGCAAACAAAAAAGCAAGCAAACATGGAAAAACAATTGCAAACAAGGAAACACACAAAAAATGCAAACATAAATGCAAGCAAACAAGAAAAAGGAGTCTCAAATGAAAAAGTAAGCAAACAAGAAAAATCTAATTCAAATTAAAAAAAGCAAGAAAGCAAGAAAAAAGTGACAAGTGAGTACTTTCCCCAACGGAAGTGGGTAGAGGGTGAGGGGAGGGGGACGAGACTCAAGATGATAAGATAGGATGATCACACAATTCATATCTACAAATGGGTCTCGTTTGAAAACTGGAAATGTGTAGCCTGGCAAGCCACGCCCACTATGAAAGTAATTCAATGCATAGAAGGGACGATGGTTTAAGATCATTTAGAATTAAATCAGTTTTAAATAACCATAAATACATAATCATTAAAACCTCAGCAGCCAATGGCACTGGAAGAATTTATATATTAAAAAAAAAAAACGTCTGCAACCCCTTCACTGAGCGAAGACGCTGGATTCATAACTGTTGAAAACATTGCCACCTATAGGCGAAAAGCGCAAGTGCGGTATTTTAAGGTGAATGAAATGATGGCTCGCCCCCTCACCGTCAACCACTTCCGGTAGGAAAGTATGTTCCTATTTGTCACCATTTTTCTTGTTTGCATGTGTTGCAACCTAGAAATCTTGAAGAAAGAATATTTTATTATATGTGAAAAGATATGGTTTTAGTTAGAGGAACATTCTTATTTTGTCATATATTTTAAATTTTTGTAATTATAGTAGCTTGGGTTAGGACCCAGAGGTTAGATTTCGAGTGTTGACGTCGCTTTTGATGTAATATGAAGGGGACAGGGGGGGGGGGGGAGATGGAATAAAGCTACTGAGTGGACGTGTGTACGGTGGGAAAAAAGATTCATGTAACCTCCAACAACTTAAGAAAGTAAAGTTGCCGAAACAAAGAACGCAAGTGAGATGCGTCGTTCTTTTTGTGGCTGCAACGCTTGCTTTTTGTCTTTGCGTTTGTTTTATCTTGTTTGCTTGCTCTTTTTTGCATTTATTTTCAATGTTTTGCTTGTTTTTTGTTTGCTTGATTTTTATGCCATTCTTTTCGTCGTTTGCATGTATTTGTGTTTATTTGGAGTCCAAGAGAAAATATTGGCATAAAAATTTAGACAAATACAAACGTCAACACTTAGCATACATTATGTTTGTTAAACAGCAACTTGCTCTCTTTCTATTGATTGATTGATTGATTGATTACTATGATGCAACAAATTCTGAGTAGTATGCTATACGTATTCCCCATCCATAGTCTTATTTAAGAAACATTTTGTGTGCTGTTGGCAGCAAGAATGATTTGTGGAATCATCCCACCGGCAGGAGACCCCAGGGAGAACCCAGGACACGGTGTCATGTCTTATGGATGGATGGATGGATGGACAGACGGATGGATAGAATGAGGTATTGATTATTCAAAATGGTGTCGGCCAGTTGAGCTTTCTGATTGATAGATGTAAACTATGAGTTTACTAAAGTAAAGCCACTGCAAAATGGTATCTATTAAATCAAACTCAGCAAAAATGTTGCTTTTTACCTTCATTATGAGAATGACGGGTGTACGTGTGAACATATTTCATGAAACCCTGACTGTGAATATATGATAAATGAAGCATGTGAGGGCCGCCATTCTTTACTTAGGTAGTCATCTTGGCCACACCAGTGACAAAATTCTGCCTATCCCCTTGACTCTTACCTTCACAGGTCAAATTAATTTGAGCTCTTTATTCACAGTGGACTGTCCTCACTCCTTGAGTAAGTAATGGAGAGTTGGGGCCACAATTACGCCCGATTAGCAAAAATCTGCTTATAATTGACATCAATTATAAATTGACCCCCCCCCCCCCAAATCTGCCAATTATCTTCCGTGAAAAACAATCCCTTCTGCCAAAAAAAACATTTAAAAAATATTGAATATTTTTTGGAATCTGTTCAATTTTGTACAGTGTAAATCCTGTGGGTAAATCGGCACCTCTGATAATGTGCTATACTCATACTGCTTTTCTTCTGCTTTTGAGATAGAAAGTTAAATATAGGCCTTGGGAGAAAAACAAACATGCTTAAATGACTTCCGGTTTTTTATCATCTGTGGCGTCAAGAGGCACGCGTGTCTGCCTACTCTTAATATAGAATCTTTTTATCGCTATCACGTTTTTATCATCGCTGTGTGAGAGTGTGCGTGGGATAATCCTGCGGTTGTTTTATACGCACGTCAACGGAATCCCGGAGTGCGTCATTTTTACGTCCATCCCCTGAAAGACGCGCTGTGATTGGCCTGTGGCTGGAGGTGTTCACGCCCACCGCCTGCCTTGTATGGAAACATGCATCTGACGTCACGGTTGGTCCCGAGTCCCCTGTGATAAAACGTGTAAGGGCGAGTCGGGGTTTGTTCTTCAGCGGGAGATGCAGACGATAACAAAGTGTTGCTGCCGTTGCAGTCCTGGTAAGAAATCGTTTATCAATTATTTATCAGCATAGGTGGCAAATGTACGTGCACTGTAGTGTCTAATATGAAGTAAATGCACAGATGACATAGACAGAATGTGATGAAAGTAGTGATTCAACCGTTTTACTCAAATAAAAGTGTAAATTCTGTAATGTACTTCAAAGTTAATGGTATAAATTAATTTTACCATTAATGACAAAACATCGAATTATTATTATTATTATGAATAATTTTGTCAGAACTGACCCCAGGCATAAGCAAGTTAAGCACCTGCTGAGGGCACGGTCACGAGGGGGTCCCCAAAAGGTTTAACATACCCTACTTTGGATTTTTTTTTTTTGCTTGCGTTTCTAACCAAAGTTTGTACTTATTAGTTTTCAATGGTTTTGGGGGAGGAAAACAACCCAACGTTGGGTCAACGTGATCCAACTGTCTGTCCAATTTTTTAGCCCAACAGTTTTAAGGGTGTAGTCAACTATATTTTTGTCGTTTTATTTTATTTATGATGCTTGTCAAATTAGTGGGGTTTTACTGGTGGGACTTGGGGAAAGTACCGATTCTGTTTGAGAGGTGCACATGCATGCAATTTGTATTATCTTGTTGTTTTTTTATTGGATTCAGTACATTCTTTCATTGCATTTCAAAGCCTGATCAGATAGATACTTAGACTACGAACTAGATGAAGCTAGACATCTTTAGTGCATCACAAATTCCCGTTTTTAAAAGATAACCAAGAGCAATGGTGAGAAATACACAACTTTTCATCACCTTGGTATCGGAATAACAATAATTATAATAGACTACTGTTGCAGGATTGCTTGGTTTTGTGTTAAGGTGAACCAACATTCGCTGGCATCATGCACCGAACTTAAGTTGACATAATTAAGTAAATGATGTTGTCCAACAACAATTTTGGACCACAAGTCTTACCTTTCTTGCCCGTAGTTGCCTTTCACGACATTGATTAGTTCTGCCTGTTGCACACCAAGGGTCTAAGATTTTGCTGTCCTTTGTCAGATTTGTAGCCATGACTTGCATCCACCCAATGCAGCACGGTTCCCAGCCCTATGACAACAACCTCGGCAGCTCAGAACCTCACAGCCCGGATTTGTTCTCCAGGCTGTCGGTGGAGGCGGGCGTCCTACGGGACCACCCGTGCGCCCCATCCATGCCCAGCGCCGGCACGCAGGTGGGCACCTTTGACGCCTACTCGTGCCAAATGAGCGGAGGGCAGGAGAGCTCGTTGAGGCTGGATGAACTCCAGGTTTACGGCTGCTACCCTGGCGCCTTCAGGTTCACTTACCCGGAGGAGGCCGTCTCGCCTTGTGGCCCCGAACATTTTGCCAGCTCCACCCCAGGCTTCCAAAGTCAGCACACACCCGCTTGGAACTCTTATTCACCCAGTCCAGGATACTGGGCGGCCGAGGACATCTCTGTACCGCATGTGCCGTCATTCTTCACATTTTCTTCGGGAACCGTGGACGATATGTCTTCACTGGGACAATCTCATCCCGGCGCTCTCACCGACACATCTTCACTCACCTTCTCCACGCTGGCCATGGAGCCAGCTTATGGCCTGGATGGAACTGATCATTCAGAGGGGCGTTTGCCACTCAAAGCAAAAAGCCCGCGAGGGAACGAGGGCTGCTGCGCCGTCTGTGGAGACAGTGCCTCCTGCCAGCACTACGGCGTGCGTACCTGTGAGGGATGTAAAGGCTTTTTCAAGGTAATCACCTGTGAAAAGTAAGGGATCGCTGTATTTAAAGCATCCAAACAGACAGTGGGGCAACACATGTTGGAAAATGATATATCAATTTGCAGAAAGCACTAATATTACTGAAGCTTACACTGGGGGCCAATTTCACGAAAGGATTGGCTGACTTTTTTGGGGCTAACCAGTAAATGGATATTTTCAATTATGATACTAAATTATTATTTTTTTTGCCCTAAACATCTCAGGATGCTGGACACCTCTGCTAAAATCTGATGCATCCTTAGTTGAAACAGAATATTCAATCATACCCCAGTAATGATATTATTAACAAATATAATATCAGTATCTGGTTCAGTTTTAACGTTTTTGGAAAAAAATGGGGAGCAAATACTTTTGCCATTATTTAAGCCTTAAACTTCATATCGCAAAGCATCTTTCCCCATAGAAAATCAAGTTCCTTAAAATTTAAGGAACTTGATTTTCTATGGGGAAAGATGCTTTGCGATATGAAGTGTTTTTACTTACAAGCCTGTTCACAGAACAAATCAAACTCAAAGGTTTAATGAGCCATACGTTTTCTTTGATTGGCTAGCGGACGGTACAGAAGAATTCCAAGTATATTTGCCTCACCAACAAGGATTGTCCCGTGGACAAGAGGAGGAGGAATCGCTGCCAGTTCTGCCGTTTCCAGAAGTGTCTGGCTGTAGGAATGGTTAAGGAAGGTGAGTTCAGATCTCAAGATTGTTAAACTCAAAACAAAACATGTTCAACAAAATAAGTTTGTGAAACAAAATAAGACATCTAATCTGATCCGATTTGATTAAGGGTTAGGTTGCACCACAGATATAGGGTCTCCCCGGGGTCTCCTGCTGGTGGGAGGATGACACAAATCATTCTTGCAGTCAACAGCATCCAAAATGTTTCTTAAAAGGATGGGGATAATGTAGCTTACTACTCAGAATTTGTTGCATCATAGTAATCAATCAATCAATAGAAAGAGAGCGCGAGCACACTTCACACTTTCAGACGACGGCATCAGAGAAGAAGACTAAAAACCATCATTTTACCAATTCAGCCTTTTTTTCAATGAATCTTCTTGAGTCAAATGAGATGCCAACAGGAAGTACATGTGACATAATGTTTGATCGAGATTCGATCGTGGTGGTGGTGGTGTTCCTAATGTTTTGACATTTAACGTTTCCCCCCTAGTTGTGAGGACAGACAGCCTGAAGGGTCGCAGAGGTCGCCTGCCCTCCAAGCCTAAATTAGTGCAGGAAGTGTTGCCCTCTGTGTCTCCAGTCAGCATGATCGCGTCACTGGTGAGGGCTCAGATCGACTCCAACCCGACTGAAAAGCAGCTGAATTATTCCAATGTAAGTCAACATTTGTTTTCTTACCCTCACGCGAGGCATCCCTCTTTTTGAACCTGTCCATCATGTTGTGATTCTAGTACAAAGAAACTGATGTGGGCGCATACCAGAAAGAGGACGCTAGTGATGTGAAAGAGTTCTACGACCTGCTCACTGCCTCCATGGAGGTCATCAGAAAGTGGGCCAAGAGCGTCCCGGGTTTTTCGGATTTCTGCTCATCAGATCAAGAGCTGCTCCTGGAGTCAGCTTTTGTTGAACTCTTCATCCTCCGTCTTGCGTACCGGTGAGCCCTGAGTGAATTCAGAGAATTGTTTCTAAATACATCACGATTGCTGAAAAACAATTGTCAGATATAATGGTAAACTCTTTTTGACCATTTCAATATTTGGGTTGTGGCTAAAACGGCACGCAGTCACATCAGCTGTTATTCACATCAGTTATTTGGCATAGTAGTGATGTGCTAGTAGCTCGCTAGCTAGCTATGCCTATCTCACTAAATATCCCTTTGGACAATTTGTTAGTGTGACTTCTCTGGAGCGCCTTGTCATCCGTGAGTAAGTGTACACCATGCAGAAAAAGAGTGCAATGATCTGGTGGGCTATTTTTCCATCCACCCAATGCTTCAAGTGTGTTTTCATGTCTCTCAAGTGTGTAAGCATAAGAAAGATGCTAGACAAAGTAGCACCCAGTTTTCAAAGTGGGAAGTGGGGCAAGCATTCAGCACGTTCAGTAGACACGCCAAAGATCAGAAACAATAGCTTGATTTGTCGCAATTATGAAGCCTCATTTTATAGTCTTAGCTTTTTATCATATTTATTTATCAAATGTGGCAGGGCTGTTTAACACTGTTAATGTTGTTTTTCCAAGATCAAACCCCGAAACAAACAAGCTGGTCTTCTGCAATGGCAAAGTGCTTCACAAGACCCAGTGCATCAGAGGCTTCGGGGACTGGATCGAGTCCATCTTGGAGTTTTCCCAAAGCCTCCATCGCATGAAACTTGACATCTCCTCCTTCTCCTGCCTCACGGCTCTGGTCATTATCACTGGTAGGCACCTATAATGCACTGCCAAAAGGGAAGGTCGGTATGGGGCACGGCAGTGTTCCAGACCTTCATTGTGCCAGGGGAATGGTCTTTATGAGGTCTCTGGTTTCACTGCTGGGCACTGTACAAGACAGTTATGCAACACGAGGATTGACACAACAGATGTATGACAAAACTGAACACGAGCTCCAGACATGCATATAATCGTAAATGACACCAGAGTAAAACGGAATGGAGGTTAACTTGTCAAACCTTTTGGGAGGCTTATATTTGATTTTTTTCCAATTCTGATTACAATCAAATTATCAGTTGAACTATTTCATGCAGGAATTATGACAGCCTCCCACACGGTTGTTTACGCTTCACGTGTGAAAACCCAAATTCGACTAGGCTGGACAAATTAAATTGAACTTTTACAAAATTTTCACAATGCAAATAAATACAATCAGTCACTGCAAGAAAACTCACCATCCATTGTAAGTGCAATAAAGTCTCAACCAAAATGCACATCTCATTTCATTCCTGTTGTTAAGCAGTAATAACATCAATTGATTACTGCTGAAAACATATTTCCCAAAAAATTGCAGGAAAAATATTGTGTGTATATGTTGACTTTACAGGGACTCATGTTAATGATCTTTTTTTTTTTTTTTCTCTCTCAGAGCGACATGGTCTCCAAGAACCAAAACGCGTGGAGGACTTGCAGAATCAGCTGATCAACAGTCTTAAAGATCACGTGTCGGGCTGCCCGTCGTCACGTCCCAACTATTTGTCAAAACTGCTCGGCAAGCTGCCCGAACTCAGGACACTATGCACTCAAGGCCTCCAGCGCATCTTCTACCTTAAATTAGAAGGCCTGGTCCCGCCGCCGCCCATTGTGGACACCATTCTGATGGATTCGTTCCCGTTTTAAATGGAAGATGTGAGACAGCACACATGGAGTCAGAGACACAGATAAAAGTGTTCTTTCATATTCAATTGATGAGGGAGGATAATCAAAATAGCTCACGGACCAAAGTGCTCACACTTTTACGCTCAACGTGCTATGAATGGAGGCAAGATGGAAGGGTTGCCCAAACTCTGACAAACCACATCCATAATTCTTACAATTCATGTATCATGAATGGACTTGGACTGCTTTACAAATATCCTGTCTTTTTACCAAAGGCTTTTTTCTGCACTTCAGTTTGGAATAAAGTGTTCCTTTTTATAGTCAAGATTCTTTTTTAATGTCATGAAAATGCTTATAAAAAGTAAGGAAAAGTTGGCTTTCAGGTGAAATTTGCAGATTAACCTAAATACTAGCAAATGATTCTGAACTTGCGGGTCAGGACCCAAAAGTGGGTTACAGACCCGTTTTGGGTGGGTCGCGAATAGCAAGTGAAAAATTATATACAGTATATATACACACACACACACACACACACACACACACACACACACACACACACACACACACACACACACACACACACACACACACAAATTATTAATGTGGGATTTTTTTCCCTGCTGTACTACAAAATAAAGGCTGCATTTTCCTCTATGTTTTATTTTGGGTCCTTTATTATTAATTAACTTGTTCTTTCTTTCATACAAGGTCAGTAAAGGCCAGACTTTGTTCAGATCCTTCAGAGGAATCCCGAGGCTTCTCACCCTATCTCTAAGGTAGGACCCAAACTCCCTGCGGAGGAAATGCATTTTAGCTGCTTGTATCCGAGAACGTATTCCTTCAGTTTCAACCCTCAGTTCATGACTATCGGTGAGGGTGGGAGCGTAGATCGACCAGTAAATCAAGAGCTTCGGCTTTCGGCTCAGCTCCTTCACCACAACAGATCGATACAGCGTCTGCGTCACTGCATACGCTGTTCCAATCTGCCTTTTGATCGACCACAAAGGCAGGATCTCACCCCTGACACTCCACCCTTTTCCAACAATGTTCTCATATTTAGAGGAGTGGATTCTCATCCAAATCGCCTTTGAACCCCTCCATTGAGATTTAAAAATTGCAGTTTGATGAGGCCAGTAAAACCACATCATGTGCAAAAAGCAGACATGTAGTACTGTTGTCACCAAACTGGACCCCCTCAACACCTTGATTGCAACTTCTGTCCATAAAGTTTATAAACAGAATCGCTGACTCCAGCCTTGGCGGAGTCCAATCCTCACTGGAAACGAATCCGGCTTACTGCCGGTAATACAAAGTCCATGACCAGGGCGAAAACCATATTGCTTCTCCTGTATCTGAGATTCAACTGCCTGATGGACTCTCTTCTCCAGCACCCCTGAATAGATCTTAGCAGGGAGGCTGAGGAATGTAATCCACTTGTAGTTGAGATACACCCTTCGGTCCCCCCTCTTCAAAAGGAGTATCACCACCCTGCATTTAGTGTGGCTCTTTTTGCCATGGATGACTTTGCCAAGGGGATAAAGCTCCAGACAACTTAGCTCCTAGGATCAGTGGCACTCACAAACCCCTGCTCAGATAGCTGGTTCTATTAATCCATCCATCCATCCAAAAAAATTACTACAAGCTAAAGAACATGTCTTAATCAGGGGTGTCAGTGCAGATGTTGTTATACACATTAAGAAAATCTGCAATGACATCATTTAGATTTACACCATTTCAAAATGCAACCACAGTTTAAAAAAAAACATTACTTTTTACGATTGTAAAAGTATTATAGTGCATTTATTCTGTGGTGTGCTGGTCTTATATTCTCCTGAATAAGCGCGAATTGAATCTTTTCTCTGGTTGCTTGGATACACCGAATCTCACTATGCGCCCAGCCTGTAAATTCTCCTTTCAGCACATCAAAAACAAGGTTGAAAAAAATGGATCTCTGTCTGCCTCTCTGCCAGTTATGTACGCTTCTCTTTTTAGAAGCAGATGAAATTACCTGCAGGGTATCAAGTGACCCACAATATCAGACTGTCATGTGTGCACAAGACAAACACCATGAACGTTCTGCTGTATATGGGGTCTAGAAGAGACATGGATGAGCTGATTGTCATCCTAGCATCGTGCTTTTTCCATTCATGCCGAGTGTTGGGGGGCATTTTTTGAGCGTGGATAAGCGCTCAAAAAATCATCACAATGTACGAGTCTTGTGGCGTACTGTATATTCAACGCTGACACGCTAGTAAATACTGAGATGTGACAAATTAACTCACACCGTGTACTTAAGCAGAAGTACAAAAAAGACTGTTGAATTAGAATATACGGATTTCCTTCTGCACTTAAGTCATAGGTGTCAAAATCAAGGCCCGAGGGCCAGATACGGCCCACCACATCATTTTATGTGGCCCGCAAAGACAAATTGTGCCTCGCCTTCATGTGCCAATACTATATTAAATTGTCTTCATTTTGAGAAAAAAAGAAATATTGCCACCTCTCCGTTATATTTAATCCTCAAATGTAAGGGCTGAATGCATTCCTGCAGTGGAACAAGCCCGTGCAAACAGCACGTCTTGCGTCAGGAATAGCATCGGTCTTAGAATCTTGCCAAACAATTAAGCGCCTTCATCCGAACAATTTCATACCAGATCGGTTGCAGCCCGGGTTAATAATTACGCTACTGTGTGTTGGAAATGTGAAAAGCAGATTAAGTATGTTAGATTGGCACAGGACATATATCAGGGATCAACTCAAAGTCCCTTCCTTTTTGCAACAGTGGTGTTCTGTTGATGGTGACAAATGAGCTTAGACAGGAATGAAGATGTTGAATGTTTTCTTTAGGAGACAGAGGATGCACTTTGATGGAAAAAGATGCTGCGCCGTGGCGACCACGAGACAAGCCCAAAGGAAAAGAAGATGGAATGTAAGGTCCCGTTCCTTGGATGGGTTGATTCTCTACTCACTTAACAAACACCTCGAGCTCCAACTGCAAACATTGTAACACAGACTTTGTCACAGCTCATTAGATACTGTCATGGACATTCTTGTTCTTTGCCCTCAGCTCACCCGTCCTGATTCCGATCCGAGGTCATTTTGGAACAGACTTGCTATTACGTCTCAATTATCCAAAGCAGCAACAGTTGATCTGCTGCCTCACTTGAGTTTCACATGTTGGTGTTGTATGGCGACCTAATAAGTCTGAGAACTTGATAACCCAGCCAATATTGGACTCGTCCAACAAGATCAAGTGGATAAAGTTGACTCTCGGGAACAGAAATGACATTATAAATCTGTCATAACGTGCCCATGATAAGGCTTTGAATTGGAGCCATCTTCAAATGTTCACTTGAGGAATGGAGCGCTTTCATAAGCCTGGCACCTATACGCCAAACTTGTTTGTGATGAATTTCATCAAGGTCACATTTGGCCAGCCATACAATTCGACGAGTGACGATTTAAGATTTCAATATGATACAAGTCAGCAAGGCTCCGAGTAACTGATGACTACAATGTGAGCATGGACGTTTGAATTATTTCTTATCAGCTGAACAGAATATAAAATATTTCCATTTATTTAACTGCGATCTATCCAATCATATGATATCATATACTGTGCAGTACATTCTAGCTTTTTTTCTGGTTCATGCTTTTGTGGGGTGGGTGGGGGCTTGCCAGTGCCACATTTATAGCAATAGATGGGGAAATGTTTCTCTTTGAATTTCTTTCCCAGCTGCTTTGGATAAAAGCTTGAACATGCCCACTCAGTTTAGAACTAAATCTATTGACGCTATTTTGTTACATTTTATATTGCTGGCGGGCAACGATGCAAATATAAACAGTGGTGCCTCCTCAGTTGAACAACGAATAAATGAGAAAGTGTAGCGAACGATTCGGTGAACGATTCTTTTGAACAAATCTTTTGAGTGAACCGATTCTAAAGATTCGGTCCACTTAACTGGAATGCACATGACTAGTACAAAAGAGTGCAGACTGCTAGGTCGAAATAGCCAACTGGTTAGTGACACGGGATCTTAATCGGTAAGAATTTGGTTCGATCCCAAGTGTGAGCACTTACTTAGATGTGTTTTTAGATCTTTTGAGTGAACCGATTCTAAAGATTCAGTTCTTTAGGGAACTGGAATGCACATGACTAGTACAAAGGAGTGCAGACGGCCAAGGGTTGCCAGGTCAAAATAGCCGAATGGTTGGTGATACGGGCTCTTGCTTGGTACGAACTTGGTTCGATCCCAGTTGTGAGCATATACCTGAATGATCTTTTGAGTGAACCGATTCTAAAGATTTTATTCTTAACTGGAATGCACATGACTAGTACAAAGGAGTGCAGACGACCAAGGGATGCCAGGTTGAAATAGCCGAATGGTTAGTGACACGGGCTCTTGATTGGTAAGAACTTGGTTCAATCGCAGTTGTAAGCATATACCCAAATGACCTTTTGAGTGAACCGATTCTAAAGATTCAATTCAAACTGGAATGCACATGACTAGTACAAAAGAGTGCAGACGGCAAAGGTTTGCCAGGTCGAAATAGCCGACTGGTTAATGACATGGGCTGTTGATCGGTAAGAACTTGGTTCGATCCCAGGTGTGAGCGTATACCTAAATGTGCTTCCAGATCTTTTGAGTGAACCGATTGTAAAGATTCATTTCACTTAACTGGAATGCACATGACTAGTACAAAAGAGTGTAGACAGCCTGGGGCTGTCAGGTCGAAATGGCCGACTGGTTAGTGACATGGGCTCTTAATCGGTTAGAACTTGGTTCGATACCCGGTGCGAGCATATCACTAAATGTGTTTTTAGATCTTTTGAGTGAACCGATTCTAAAGATTAATTTGAGAACTGGAATGCACATGATTAGTACAAAGGAGTGCAGACAGTCAAAGGTTTCCAGGTCGATATAGCCGAATGGTTGGCGACACGGGCTCTTGATCAGTAAGAACCTGGTTCGATCCCGGGTGTGAGCATATACCTGGGTGTTCTTTTAGATCTTTTGAGTGAACCGATTCAAAGATTCAGTTCACTTAAAAGAACTGGAATGCACGACTAGTACAAAAGAGTGCAGACGGCCAAGGACTGCCAGGTCGAAATAGCCGACTGGTTAGTGACACGGGCTTTTGATCAGTAAGAACAAATGTGCTTGTAGGGAAATATCATGGTCAAAGGTCACAGATGTCAAGCTTTAGTCCTCAGGGCCGCGTTCCAACATGCTTTCCAAGCGACCCTCGTTAAGCGCACCTGCGTGAAAAGTTTTTGGTCACTTTCACGTTCTGCAGGAGCTAAAACTTTTCACGCAGGTGCGCTTAACGAGGGAATCACACGGACACTCCATTAGGTACACCGCCATTTTCAAGTGTACCTAATAACAGGCCACTTTATTAGGGAAATATCATGGTCAAAGGTCACAGGTGTCAAGCTCTAGTCCTCGGGGCCGTGTTCCAACATGTTTTCCAAGTGACCCTCGTTAAACGCACCTGCGTGAAAAGTTTTTGGTCACTTTCACGTTCTGCAGGAGCTAAAACTTTTCACGCAGGTGCGCTTAACGAGGGAATCACACGGACACTCCATTAGGTACATCGCCATTTTCAAGTGTACCTAATAACAGGCCACTTTATTAGGGAAATATCATGGTCAAAGGTCACAGGTGTCAAGCTCTAGTCCTCGGGGCCGCGTTCCAATATGTTTTCCACCCTCGTTAAACACACCTGCGTGAAAACATTTAGCTCATTTTGACGTTCTCGGTAGCTAAAACTTTTCACGCAGGTGCACTTAACGAGGGAATCACACGGACACTCCATTAGGTACACCGCCATTTTCAAGTGTACCTAATAACAGGCCACTTTATTAGGGAAATATCATGGTCAAAGGTCACAGGTGTCAAGCTCTAGTCCTCGGGGCCGCGTTCCAACATGTTTTCCAAGTGACCCTCGTTAAGCGCACCTGCGTGAAAAGTTTTTGGTCACTTTCACGTTCTGCAGGAGCTAAAACTTTTCACGCAGGTGCGCTTAACGAGGGAATCACACGGACACTCCATTAGGTACACCGCCATTTTCAAGTGTACCTAATAACAGGCCACTTTATTAGGGAAATATCATGGTCAAAGGTCACAGGTGTCAAGCTCTAGTCCTCGGGGCCGCGTTCCAACATGTTTTCCAAGTGACCCTCGTTAAGCGCACCTGCGTGAAAAGTTTTTGGTCACTTTCACGTTCTGCAGGAGCTAAAACTTTTCACGCAGGTGCGCTTAACGAGGGAATCACACGGACACTCCATTAGGTACACCGCCATTTTCAAGTGTACCTAATAACAGGCCACTTTATTAGGGAAATATCATGGTCAAAGGTCACAGGTGTCAAGCTCTAGTCCTCGGGGCCGCGTTCCAATATGTTTTCCACCCTCGTTAAACACACCTGCGTGAAAACATTTAGCTCATTTTGACGTTCTCGGTAGCTAAAACTTTTCACGCAGGTGCACTTAACGAGGGAATCACACGGACACTCCATTAGGTACACCGCCATTTTCAAGTGTACCTAATAACAGGCCACTTTATTAGGGAAATATCATGGTCAAAGGTCACAGGTGTCAAGCTCTAGTCCTCGGGGCCGCGTTCCAACATGTTTTCCAAGTGACCCTCGTTAAGCGCACCTGCGTGAAAAGTTTTTGGTCACTTTCACGTTCTGCAGGAGCTAAAACTTTTCACGCAGGTGCGCTTAACGAGGGAATCACACAGACACTCCATTAGGTACACCGCCATTTTCAAGTGTACCTAATAACAGGCCACTTTATTAGGGAAATATCATGGTCAAAGGTCACAGGTGTCAAGCTCTAGTCCTCGGGGCCGCGTTCCAACATGTTTTCCAAGTGACCCTCGTTAAGCGCACCTGCGTGAAAAGTTTTTGGTCACTTTCACGTTCTGCAGGAGCTAAAACTTTTCACGCAGGTGCGCTTAACGAGGGAATCACACGGACACTCCATTAGGTACACCGCCATTTTCAAGTGTACCTAATAACAGGCCACTTTATCTAGTTTATCTAGAGGGAAGGTTTGCCAGTTATGTCTTGCCAATTTAGCGAGTGAAACAAGGCCAACGAGGGGGTTGGGTTTCACTCTGAGCAATACAGCATTCTCTTACGAGGGGTCGTAGCTCATCGAGACACAGCAGCCCTCTGTCTGACGGAACACTCCCAATAATAGCCAGGACAAAAATAGATGGCCATCATATGAAATCGATCATGTCAATTACAAGTGACAAAGGGCTGGCTGCCTTCGCTCACTTATACAAGCCATCATCGCTGGAATTCACATCTACAAGATAAAACCATGCTAATGATGCAGACACCATTTTGAACAGGAGTAAAGAGTTCAGATTAAAGTGTATCACTAAAAGACATTCAAACCAAACGCTTTTAAATGGACGTTTATTTACTTTCATTTCAACGTATGAAACTATTTAGTAGGTTCCAAATGCAGTAGACTCATGGTGCTCTCGTTGACCTTATGGAACATCACACCGTGATGCCATCTAGTGGACATTTAACATATTGAAAGCAGAGCGTTGATTTACGCAGGGCACACATAGACAGGCAATCATTCACACTCATGATTACACCTACAAAACAATTGTGGTCAATCAGCCTACCGTGCATATTTTTGGAATGCAGGAGGAAACCGGAGTACCCTGAGGAAACCCACGCAGGCACGGGGAGAACATGCAAACTCCACATAGGGAGGGATGAATCGACCTCTGAACTGTAAGGTGGGCGTGCTAACCAGTACGTGCATTTGCTCTCCCTGATTTCACTTCAAGATGTCTATCAGTTGTCATTTACTGTCAAACAAAACACACATCAAAAGCAATTGCACACAGTGTATATTTAAATACAACATGTATTTGGTTTTGGAGAAGTCACTGCTACAAGAAACTGTAACATGCTATTTTAAGCTTTCCACAGTTAATTATAAACATGTATATTTTTAGCTATTACCTTTGGTACAATGGCTAGTAATTAATAACTTATTTTCTGGTTGGCCTCCCAAGTTCCATTTAAGGTTGAGTTGTAGTCGTTGAATAGTTTTTAATTTAATGAATTAAATTAGAATTTCCCCATAATCACCCATTCTATGCCATTGTATTCCAGTATATTACAATTTCATTGAATCAATTTAAAAAATTTTGATTTAAAATGTAGGTCAATGCTGCTGAGGCCAGCAGAGAAGTTCTTGCTGGTCCTGATGACCTTTTTTTCATATACTGTGTCTAATATTATTGAAAGGGCCAATTTTGCTTAATTTTCAGTTTCAAAACCCACCGTGCAATTGCAATGTCTGTTTAGCCCGAAAAGTATTAGTATGCGGTGAAACCTTTTTCCTCTAATGTGCAACATAAATCACTGGCCTTTGTTTTTCTCTTGCGCTCGCTGTCACTGTGGTTTCACTGTTGCATGTTGACAGATTGCACCTCATCCATCTGCTCCCTCTGACCAAGAGCCTCCATCTGTTGATGGCGCAGGTGGATGATTGCCTTCAATGTCTCCTGAAACCTCAGACTCATTTGGCCTTTGTACCAGCTGAACGCCTCCAATGAAGAGAGTTGCTGCCTTTCGTCCAAATGGACGCAAATGGAGCAAGGATTGCTGCTTCTCCAAGCAAAGTCCTGGAAGTGCTTATGCTTACAAAAAGATAACGTCATAAAAATTAAGAATAGGTTCGATTCAGTGCTTTGAATATAATTTGTTCCATGACCATACTCATAACTCACCACATCCATTTCTCAAATAATTTTTCCCTATTGAAATGGATGGAAATGCCATGAATCCGTTTCAGACTCCTCAAAAAACAACATTTTTGTAATATTAGTCGTTGTTTGCAAAGGATTAGGAATATACTGTATGATGGTGAGTATTGCTATATTAATTGTTAACACTTCACTCTTCAAGACTGACTGTTTCCTGGAAAGAAGCACGAGCTATGACTTTATTCTCAAAATCCTTGAAAAAAAATGAGACTATTGTCTTCACATTACATCTTTTTACATTTAAAAAGAAACATTACCGCTAAAGTACACATTTTGGAAGTGATCGAAGTTTTGCAGTACCTTCAAGTTCTACGCAGTTCCATTCCTTCCACCCACATAGAAACTGTCTTTTGAACCTTTTCATAACAACGCAGCACAGCAAGAGCATTTCAGCGAGTCTGACAGCATTAAAGTTACATTGGTGCTTTTAGCGAGTGGCCTCCAGAGAGCGTTCAACTTTGCTTGATGTGCAAATAGACAACAACATGAGTGCAAGGCTCTGAAGCTGCAGTGTCATGCCAATGGGAGTTGGTTGCACATCATCTAATAGGACAAAGCTCCCTAGACGTCACACGATACTGTCAAGGACATGAAATCGGAAATGCATCAATTTTCTTTACTCTTCTACCCTCTTCTATGTGCAAATATATTATTTTTGATCAAAATCAATTTGAACTCCTGTTCAGCGAATGCAAATGATGGTTTCAGGCAAGATTGTTATGCAGAGCCAGCGGCCACATAAGGCCCCACAAACTGTATTAATTTTGCAAAGGGGTTGCAGTGTTCAAGCCACAACTGCTATTGCTAACAAGCTGTTTTGCCAACACGCAGGGGAACAACCTGTTGGTATGCAGGGCGGTCGTTCAAAAGCCACGCCAGATGACAGCAACAACAAACGGATTATGACCACACTCAGCGGCAGGTGAAGCTCATGACTAAGACCGCTCAATTAATTGAATATTTATCATGGTTTTACAATTAAGGGTGCAAAATTAATTTTTATCAAGGTCACAATTTTTCTAACCGCTATTAAAAAAACACTCATAGTCGGTGGCCCGGCTGCATATCTCACTTTTTTGATCAGGAGTCAGCCAACCACCCGGGGGAGAAGGCCTTGTTAGGGCTTCCTTAAGTGTGCGTGCGTGTGTGTGTGTGTGTGTGGTGGTGGTGGGGGGGGGTTACGTCACTCGGTAGACTGTGGTGAGTGAGTCAAGAAGAAAGCACAACAAAACCTGGAGATAGGAAGCATCATGTTGAGGAGTTAGGACTCAATATTTGTTGTCTGTATTTGCTTCAGATGCAGGGCAAGTGATGTTAAAAAAAATAGCATATTTATGAAGTTAGGCTGAAGTAATTTTGATGAGATTCATCATGTCTCCGTGATGATATATTTCAAATTATTTTGCTCAGACAAGTAGAAATAGAATTTTTAGGTGTTACCTGCTGCTCACAGTTTTGACTGATTCTAGTCTTCTGCAGAGCCCAAGGCTAGATAACGCTTAAAAATTCTATTTCTACTTGTCTGAACAAAAAAATCTGAAATATAGGCTGAAGTAATTTTTAAATTATTTGGTTAATTTTATTTTTTATATATTGTTATATATAATTAATTCTTATTGCAAGTTTCATCGTGCATTGAAAAACTGTTTACAATACAGATGTTTTTCCTAGCATGAGGAATAATTATTATTAAGAATCATGATTACAATATTGACCAAATGAACATTTGAATGAACATTTTTCCCTAATCTTATGTTTAATATATTTAGAAACAAATCACAAAATTCCCTTACAGTGAAACATATGCATAAGCAATGAAATTTGTCTCACAGACATAACCTGCGAATAAGCAAGGGGGTGTTCGACGTATTCACAGTACCCAGCCCATCCACCCCCACCCCTCCCTTCCCGGTCTCTCCGCTCAACGAACAGAACCGAGTGATTCCGCAAATATACGAGCTGCGTCCGAGCGAGCAGCCATAATTGGGATTATTCGGGAATAATTCGCTCAATCCATCCGCTTCTTCTTCTTCTCTTGGCCTTCTTTCCCCCCCCTGTGTTTTATTTATTTGTTTTGTCCCCAGCGTCCAGCTTCGTCATTTCGACATCGCCGGCGCTGTGAATCTATTTGCTTTTGACGGTGTCATGGAGGGGTTTCTTTTTTATTCCAATCGGACTCTTCCCATGCAGCCGTCCACCTTCGTCGGACAGCAAAACAAAGACTGCATTTGAAGTGTAGCAAGGAAATCTATCGTTATTTCCTTTTTTTATTTTATCACCCCCACTGAAAGATGGAGAAAGAGATTTATGGAGGCGCTCGTGTGTGTGGACTGATTGTTCCGGTGCCAGTCGCCCAAATCCACGTCAAAACCATTCCGAGGGGCCGCGCGGCCGTTTTCCACCGTCTGTGGGTGGCTTTTTTATCCTTAGCATTGAAAATCTGACATCATTTGGATAAATGAACGCAACAAGATCTTTTTCCCCCTCCCCGTTCGTCCTCTGGAGAGCCACCTTCGACGTGATGCAGCACGGACTCTGTTTACACGACTGATGCTCGAAACCAAACGCGTGGATTTATATGTCTGGTTTGGAATTTTTTTTCCCCCTTTTTTTTCCTTTGCCATCGCGTGAAATGAGGGCTCAGCATCTCCATCATTTTCGGCTTGTCTGATCAGATGCGGA
Source organism: Syngnathus acus (assembly GCF_901709675.1). Classification (NCBI taxonomy): domain Eukaryota; kingdom Metazoa; phylum Chordata; class Actinopteri; order Syngnathiformes; family Syngnathidae; genus Syngnathus; species Syngnathus acus. The sequence continues at coordinate 17,523,530 of NC_051088.1, read as the reverse complement.
GTCTTCAGTGGGGGGAAGTGGGGTGTCTCGTGTTGATCATATGTTTCCCAATTGTCCCTTTGGATGGATTTATGCATAACAGGTGTTGTGCACAACACGAGCATGAAGCTTCATTGTGTGCGCTTCTTTTTCTCTCCGTGCAAGCGACGGTGAGACAAAGCGACTGCCTCTTTTTTCTCTCTCCATTTTTGGGGGTTTCTTTTGCAAAACGAGGAAATGAAAGGTAGGTTGAAACTGATTCCACGCACACACATACACACATGCACACAGCTAGAGGGGACCGTGACACCTGTTTGTGTTTTCCAGCCCATCCACAAGGCCCGGCCGGGCAGGCCTCTCGCTCCTTCCTGTAATGTATTAGTCGAGGTGGCAAAGGGCTATTTGTGTGATCAACATGAGCTTAGTGCTTGTGTGCGTGGCCTACATTGACAAGAAAGACCCACCTTGACTAGCACATTTGATGAAAATGTCTCCCCTGCCGTGATAATTACACTCACATTTATGTGTGGTGCAGAAAGGGGTGCGGTGGCGATGGGGGGTTGGGGAGTGGATGTCCTCCACTGACATACAAAGCATACAGTTTGGTTTGTTGGACATGCCCAGTCTCTTCGACAACCCCCCCCACCCCACCACCACCACCACCACCACCCCTACACCCCCGTGCATTCACTCAAACACCCACACTTGCACAAAGTATGCGAGCTGTTGTATCTTAGCAACGGGATAGGTAATTACTGAGAGAGCCGAGAAGCTGGCATGCTGTCGAGCTGCTGATCTGATCCCAGCCTTAAGAGGAACGGGGAAGATTTCCATGGCGGTCCTCCGTCTCTCGCCGAGGGAGGAGGAAGGTGGGGGGGGGATGGGAAAGGGCGCACACAGCCCTTCATGAAAATGTGCGTCTGTGTTCACAGGTGGCGAGCTTGTGGACAAAAGAGGAGAGGTGACGTGTAGAAAAGGCCTCTCCTTGTAAAGCAGACAACGGCCGTAAGAGGATCAGTGGAGCTTATAGGCAGGCAGGCAGAAGGCACGCCCGAGCGCAGGCGGGAGGCCGACGGAATGGCCAACCAGAGCTTCGCCATGGACGGACCGGGCAGCTTGCTGGCCGGGCTGGCCTCGCAGAGCGGCTCGGCCCGAGGAGGCAGCAGCAGCAGCAGCCACGGCGGCGGCAGCGGCGGGGGAGGAGCAATCTCGGCCTCAGACGTATCTGCGTACTTCAAACTCGTTTTCTTAGGCTTGATCATCTGCATTAGCCTGGCGGGCAACCTTTTGGTCTCTCTGCTGGTCCTCCGAGACCGGACACTTCACAAGGCGCCGTATTTCTTCCTGCTGGATCTGTGCCTGGCCGACGCAGTGCGCTCGGCCGCCTGCTTCCCTTTCGTCCTGGTGTCGGTCCACAACGGCTCGGCGTGGACTTACAGCGCCTTGAGCTGCAAAGTGGTGGCGTTCATGGCCGTGCTCTTTTGTTTCCACGCTGCCTTTATGCTCTTCTGCGTGGCCGTCACCCGCTACCTTGCCATCGCCCACCACAGGTTCTACGCCAAGCGCATGACGATCTGGACCTGCGCCGCTATCATTTGCATGGTGTGGACTCTGGCGGTGGCCATGGCCTTCCCGCCCGTCTTCGACGTGGGGACGTACAAGTTCATCCGGGACGAGGACCAGTGCATTTTCGAACACCGCTACCTGAAGACCAACGACACCCTGGGCTTCATGCTCATGCTGGCCGTGGTGGTTCTGGCCACGCACGGCTTCTACGCCAAACTGCTGCTCTTCGAGTACAGGCACCGCAAGATGAAACCGGTCCAGCTGGTGCCGGCCATCAGCCAGAACTGGACTTTCCACGGTCCCGGCGCCACCGGCCAGGCGGCGGCGAACTGGATCGCCGGGTTCGGCCGGGGCCCCATGCCGCCCACTCTGCTGGGTATCAGGCAGAACCTACACAATCAACACCGGCGCCTGCTGGGGATGGACGAGGTGAGGTCCGAGAGGAGGCTGGGCCGCATGTTCTACACCATCACCCTGCTCTTCTTGGTCCTGTGGGCTCCCTATATCGTGACGTGCTTCTGGAGGGTGTTCGTCAAGTCGTGCAGCATCCCTCACAAGTACCTCTCCGTCACCGTGTGGATGAGCTTTGCCCAGGCCGGAGTCAACCCCATCTTCTGTCTCCTGCTCAACGAAGATCTGAGAAAAGTGCTGCGAGCCCACCTGCCCTCCTATTGGAGGACTAAACAACACCTGCCCCAGGATGAGGCCTACTGCATCATGTGAATTGCACCCGCCCGGAGAATGTGCTTTGGAGCCAACCAGTGCAGGCACAGTGCCATTTCAACAAAGAATGTCGATATTTGTGCCAGAGGTTTTTGGAGGGGCGCAAGAAACCCGCTCAGCCAAACTCGATTGCCTCGTGATGGATTAATAGGTAAGCTCAGCCCGGAAAAGTGAGACCGATGCCATTTTTAATATCATGTTGCCTTACTTCAGCGCGACACACATCAGTGTCTGTGTCACTCAAGGCACAAAACTGAGCATTAGGACTACCGGATAAAATGTTTTGATTGGAACATTACAGACTTGAAAGACAGCAAAAAGAATTTGGAGAGTTTGAGTGATGGAGCGACCACCCCGGGACTCTGATTTGTGCTAACGGAAGGAGACTCTTTGATATCGAAGAAAGCGTTTTAATAGCAGTTATGAACCCTAACATGCTTGAGGTTTTTTTTTGGACTTCATTTAGGGTACGTTACATTTCTTTGTATCATAAGAAAAAAAAAAAAATGCCTGTTTTTCTTTATTTGTAAACGATACATGTTAAGCAGATGACCCTATTTTGAAATATGACTTGATTTCATATTGTAAAGGCTGTACAGGAACGTTAATTCCTGCTTGTGTGTGTTTTTATATCTCATTTTTGCGTAGGTGTGTGAGGATAAGCCTGCTCTGATGTTGCCATGTTAAAACTCCTGCTGTGTCATACTTGGGCCTGGAACACACGTAAAGATTTGTTTTTCAAATCATCGTTTATCAACCGACCCGACACACGACGATAACAAGTCACAATTTCTCCCCTCAAAAATTAAGACTTTCCGTTGTAAATCTTTAACATGTTTATTAATATTTAAGGTTGGTGCACCAAACCATTTTAGACCCAATTATTGGGACAAATTCACTCTTAACACACTCAAACCACAGGATACTCTTAAAGGATTATTTTATTAGGTTGAGTAGAAGCCAAATGATGACAAAAACAAACTGATTGTCTTTGTGTGTGTACCAGGCCTTGTACCAGTCAGAAAATGTGAGAGAGCTAAATGATGTTTATTTTCAACAAAAAAAAAAGTCAATAAGAACTGTAATAGTGTGGCTTGCGTATGAAACAAGCCATCAAATGAAGATGTGTCTTCAAAATGGATTCCAATACCATAAACAACATCAGATATTTAACATTAAAAGGAAACTAAACCCAAATCAATTTAAAAGCAAAAACACCATGTTGGCGCCAGCACTTGTCAAAACAAGGACCCTCTGATTCATATTGCAGTGAGAATGAACTAGATAATTAATCAACGTAAGAGGGGAGGGCGCCATGTTGGGTGAAAACAGAATGAGCCGTACTGAAGCTGTTTTATTTTTACACATTATAAACCAATTAAAAGTGAAAAAAGTGCTTGATAACAAACCAGGGAGAATTGTTGTATAACTTTGCCTCATTTCTCACACTTGAGAACTTGGATTTTTTTTTCAATAAGTGAAAGTAATTAGGTTTGATACATTTGAGTACACCTGTTTCATTCAAAATGGCTTGCAGCAAGGCAAAGTCAACATATCAAAACAAGAAATACAGTTTGCGACCATTAAAGCTGTTTTGTGAATGTCTGGCAAACATCTTTGCAATCTTAAACAAACGCTGACAAAAAAAATATTTGCTATGTGTGCAAATACTCGCAAACCTTCACCGCTCAGTGACATACGAGCTTCAGTAGGAATTTGAAGTGTGTCAGCGTTAAAGTTAAAACTAGATTCGGCTAATGGCCGACAGCAACCATGTGTAGCTTGTCGTTGCTGAACATTTACCAAGTATGTTTTGTCAGTAAAAAAAAAAAATTGCATAATATGCGGGAATGTCACATTCTTACAAATTCTCACTTGTGACAATGAAAAAGCAAGGTGACTAGCTGCAATGTTTTAAACTAGACTTATGTGAACAGCAGTTTATCAATAAGATAAACACGTTCAAAACACAACTGACATCTTGGGTTTAGCTCCCCTCTAATGTAAGTATAACAAAAATGCAAAACTATGGGTGAATCTTCAAATGAGAGGAAACAGTCCACTTGAAATTGCTAATGGTGATGTACATTGTATTCCAAATATGCAAATATTTGCAGATCTGTGATGTTGGGAAATGTTTTTCAAGTAACTATGAATGACGAAACCCAGTGGGGGTCAATGTGGAAGAGCGAACACTGAATGTTTGCGAGCCTGCTCATGTTTCCCTCCCATTTGAGTCTGGATCAAAGTTTCCGAGCCGGATAGTCCCGCTGCAAGTCAAGTCGCTGAGTCTCCAATTTGAGATGCAAATGTTTGACCTGTGCGGTCAATCTTGAACGTGGGTGGGGGGGGGCTAACTTGTACAGATGTTGATATGGAACGTCCAAGCAAAAAGTGAAATGAGGTCTGTGATTTTTACATCAAGCATTGCTTTGCGAGGTGATCTTGTGTAAACTGTACAGTTGAGCTGAGGTGGTTATTTTGCCCACTCGTCAATAAAGACTCTACTTTTGATGCAGTTTCTTTTTTTTTTTTTGCTGTCTGTGAGGCCAGACGGCCGGGCTGCTGTGGGGCACACTTTATGGGAAATGCAACAATATGACATCTGTACCTGCAGGATGGTTGCACAAACAAGCATTTTGGGCACCCTGAAAGGAGTACAATGGTTCCTTGGGACCTGACTTGGGAGTTGTTCGTGATACGAGTCGTTATACTGACAATTTTTGTTTTGCTTTTACTTCCTGCGCAAACTTGATTATTTATTGGAAAAATGACTAATATTACAGCATATTAGTTTAGTGGTTCTTTTATCACAAAGTGTTTAGGTTGAGTTACCTGACATGTTTCGGAACTACATGCCGAAACATGTCAGGTAACTCAACCTAAATCCTTTGTTTGTGATAAAAGAACCAGTAAAATAATTGACAAGAGAAAACAAAATGAACATAGGACAACTATTACAGCATCTTACTGAGTCAGAGCTGTAATATTCAATTTTTCTTCATTCGTTATACTTCCTCCCCTTGAAGGAGCGGCACAGCGAATTAGATTGCAATGAAAGGAGGAAGTATGTGACTTTATATTTGTCGTCTTTTCTATACGAGTTCCAATCCATGCAATTGATCTCAAATATAATCTTACAATCCAATTGTAATCCCTAGTTTAGGTTTAACGCAAAAAGTTGGTTAAGAGCTGACTATTTTAATCTTGTTTGTTATTTTGTTGATTAATACATGAAGATTAATTAACGTTAAAATTAAGTTGTAATTTACATTCTCATCCTCCTCCGTTCTAGAACATTCTATAATATGGTGTCATTCTAGTTAATCATCAGTTAAGAAACCGCTTCATACAGGATCGGCATTTGTTTGTTTAGGGGGTCATAAAGTAGTGGCTAAAATGTCAGCACTAGGGTATGTGGTTGCAGAAAAATAAATCTCCAGATTTACTACTAAATATAATCATAACAACCAACCCAAGGGGAGGGGCTTATACCGGAAAAGGAGGGGCTGGGGTTAGCCCCCATTCGAGCCGAGCCGAGCCGTAGATGGATGGATACTCACAACAGAACATTGTTTCGTATTGACAGCGCAGAGATGCACAAACAAGTTGAGTCAAGTCAGTCAGTTGCAGTCGTTTATTTTTGCATGGGTATTATCTTGCTCCATAAGCATCTGCAATAAATACACAAATAAGCACAAAGAAACTTAGAACATGCATAATGCTCATGCTCTCAAATCCAAATAGGGCAGAGCACATCTGAAAAGCAAAAAAGGCCTTTTGATTCCACGTATTGCATGAATACCATAACTACAGCAGTGAGACTGACAGTGTTGGAATGTTTCTGGAGACACCACAGGGAAGAAACATCAGAATACAGAAAAGCTCACTTGCACACAATGACAACGCACACCTGACTTTTCCAAAACACCTCCTACACAGCAAAGTGACGAGAATGACTTCAAAATCGAAAAGCAGCTCGTTACAGTGAAAAGACATCCACAGGCGGTTAGGGAACAGCAGCGTTTTTTTTTTTGGATTGGCCACTATGAAGCCTGTTCTTGCGTTACTTTTGCTCCCGCCTCCAGATGATCACCATGCCCGTGGAGTCAGCGGAGGCCAGCAGACTCTCATCGCAGTTGAAGCTGACGTCGAGCACGGGGCCGCCGTGACCTTGCAACTTGTTGACGATGGCCTTGGTGTTACGTTCCACGTCGAAGAAGTACACGCAGGCATCCTCACTTCCCGTCACTGTCGACAAAAAATGTCGCCATTTGCCGCAGAGTGCTGTTGTGTGCTCGGTTTGTATTGCTGCTCCACGTAAGAGGCACGTGTAAGAGGCATTTCAGCTAACTGAAGGTTCATTTCACTGTGCAAATTTTAATTATTTATGTTGGCATTACGTTTTCTGACTTTTCTTATGAACCGATAACTGATTACTTAACCGATTTGATGAATATTTTGGTGTTTCAATAAACAATTTCATTTGCTTTCATCTGTGTGTTCGCTTTTACTTTAAACTTGGGACAACTGGGAGTGACTCATGGCTTGAAGCAAGCACACCTCGCCTTTTATTTGGAGCAAGAGGGTAAGAACAGGGCGCGTGTTTAAAGTAAACAACCAGAGCCAATTTGCTCTTTGTTGCCTTTCTTCTGTTAAAGCCACATATGATCGGTCAAGATGCGTGATGTGTCGACGGTAAGCAGATAGGGAAAGTTACAGGGGGCGTAATGAGCGTACCAACTGGAGTGGCAAGAAAACGCAAAATTTGGACCCATTGTTAATGATAGCAGAGAGGGCGAAGGCAGAGCTCAGACTTTACAAACGGTATACTTTCTGTCAGAAACAACCTCCATTTGGTTAAGTATGTGCATCAATTGCAACTGCTGTTGGCATGCTCGAGTTCTACACAAAATGATTCCACCCTTTTGATGTTGTTTGTATGACGCAGTTTTGTTTTTGTAGCACTCAAGTTGTGCTAACAAAAACAATAACAAAATAACAAAAACAATATAAAAAAATAGTATCAAAAACAATATAAAAAAATTGGATGACAAGTGCTGAATATTACATCACAATTAAGGAATAAAATTAACAAATACAAATCTGATACAAATAAAAAGGTTTGAAAAGTACTGAAATGCATTTTTTTGTGGTCATCCCTAAGCAGGGCAACTTACCGACACAGGCGCCTTGTCTAAAAGACATAAGAGGGCAGAAGATGCTGTGAACGAGCTCTGAGCCGTGCTGGATGGGGAAGCTTCTCTTCAGCTGCAGCCCGCCTTCGTTGTCCATAACCCTGAAAACGTGACACGGGTTATGAGATCAAAAACAATGAAAGGCAGTGTTACATGATGCTTGTGTGTGTGTGTGCGTGCGCCAAGCAAACAGACCTGTAGAGCAGCAGCTTATTGACGCAGGCATTGACCAGCAAGGAGGGGTCTCGTGCCTCTCGGCTGATCCACGAGCGAGCAGAAATGCTGCAGATGGAGCTGCCTTCGCTCACCACCAGACGCTTCGCTTTGGTCAGCTTCCCTGCGTCGGGGCGGTCGAGGAAGAGATGGTGTGGATAAACAAATGGTCAACACAAGATTTGACACAGGCTGTGGGTAACTCCTTTCTTCACTCAGGACAACCTTAACCCATTTTTGAGAGTCATTAAAGACCCTCTAAGCCACAAGGGGCCAGTAGTATATTTTTTACATTTCCACAAAAGAGGTCAAACTCTGGCTGATCCTCCGAGATGATGACAACAGCTGCGACGGTACCTGTGGCCATGTCGAAGAGGAAGGAAAAGATGCTGCCTCTGTCGTCGCCCGCCCAGAGAATCCTCCCTGGAGAGTCAAAGGACAGTGACAGCACGCGGCCGGTGAGCTTGCTGGAGCCACCCTTCACCTTCTTGCCCGTGGAGATGTTTACCACCTGCAGATGATGCTTACTGTTGCCCACCTGTTAAAAGCAAGTCAGGAGACAATCCTGATAGTTTACACAGCAAAAAAAAAAAAAAAAAAATGCACATAAGGGTAATCCTCCCTCTCATCTTGCTTGCAGAGTTAATTATGCTATTGTACAACACTATCCCTAGAGCAGTAGTTCTTTAATTTTTATCGTTAAGTGCCTCCTAAAAAAAATGCTTGGCTCTCCACGTACCAACATCAAGACAACCATTTTTTTGTGATTATTAACCGCAACAGAAATTTGGGACTCAAACAAATCGTATGAAAAGTGAAAGTTAAACTCTGTAAATGATTAAATTGATGATCAAAAGTGGTGTCAATTAATGTGATAACAGATTAGCTGTCTACTAGTGGATCGATTGTTGCACCTCTACAGTATACAAAACATTGGATGTGCAAGAAGAGGAGATTGTGAGAAAACCAAGATAACCATTTCACTAACTGGATGAGACAAATTAAGACTCACAACAGTGAGGTTGTTATTCATCGGCTGGAAAGTGCAGCAGAGTAGCTCGCTGGATTCCGGGTCTCGAACTTCTCGGATACACCGGCCGTCCTCGGTGTTCCAGATCCGCAGGGTCCCGTCGAGCGACGTCGACACAATGACATCGTTGCTGAGGGACCAAGCAAAGTCTGTGACGGGGCCTCCGTGGCCTTTCAGAATCACCTTGACGGTGGGCGGAGGCGGGGACAGGGTCATGATGGACAGGGTGCCGTCCAGCGAGCAGCAAGCCAGGAGGTGCTTGTCGTCGTTGGCAAACTGCAATCGTGGTACTGCAATGAGGCAGGATGACGGAATGAGAGGATGCTCTCGTTCAACATAAGGTTTTGGTCAGGCCCGTTTTAGTTTATAGCTTGCACAGTATAGTGGACAAAAATAGAGGCGCGAGTTCACATTTGGTTAGTCATTTGGAATTGGCTCAGGTTTGCAGTGCCAGGCAGTAAGCAAAAAAGCAGTCTGCTGCAAAGTATCTTCAAAGGGTGTTGCAACCAAAGAGAGTAGCGTGACCAACTTCATCAACATTTTAAAGGGAGACAAGCAGCTAACGGGGAGATGTGCTGCTTTGTGCGTGGCTCAGGAAAACACGGGAGGCCAGACACGTCAACCATGAAACAGAGAACATTGCGAACATTTTTTTTACTTATGGGGAAAAAAGAAACCCGTTGAAAGGCAACAAGGAGTCAAGCAAGCTGCGCACGGTCAAAGACAAAAAAAAAAAAAAGCAATGATTTTGCCACGTTGAACCATTTATGAAAAACCACTTATTCTGACATTATCTGTAAACAAAATATCTATTACTATTTTCTATCCATTAACAGACTACCTGTCGATTAATTTAATAATCGATTAGTTGTCGATTGATCGTTACACTTCTAGTTTCAGGAGAAATAAAGCATTTTGCAAAGGAGGAAAAAAAAATCTAAAAAGTAAAAAAGAAAAAAATGAAGATACAGTATACCGGCTAACCCTGGCTCAAGACGAAACACCTATTACATAACCAACAAAATGTGCCTACCTGCAGAATCGACATGTTGGTCAAATATGTGGTGCATTCCAGCAAAGGCGTAATTTTCACTCAAAGTCGTGTCCCCAGCCATGGCTCGACTCGCTTCTGCCACCGAGGTTGGTACCAAACTGCCCGGAGGCCTGCAGAGTCCAACGACAACTGGTTTACAACTGGGTTGTCAGTACAGCAGCGTGTAACACATTAGTCAATTTGCACTGCAATCAAAGTCAACAGCTAAGAGGCAATTATCAATCCTTGCTGAGGTGACAACTGAATGATTAGCTGCATTAGCAGTATCACAATAAGATAAAATGCAATTTCCAAATTGCAATCACAATATTAGGGGGAAATACCTTTCGTCGTAGACAGCTCTGTTCATCTGGGCCTGCAGCTGGTAAGAGCCTCTACTGATGGACCGCCGGTGGCCACGAGCCCCTTGGGTGCGGGGGTCCTCCTCAAAGTCCTGCTTATGATGAAAGGAAAGGGAGACAAGAGTTGTCAGACTGCAAATAAGATTTTTTTGTTCTTACCAGTTTTGATGCATCACAACTGAACAACAGCACTAAAACACCAAAATCACATAACAGTAGTTTGACTTCCAAGCCTGTTTTGGTCTGAACGCAAACTCACGGTTTCGTAGATGTCAAATGAAATATTCACCATCCAAATTCATGAGAAAAGTATCACGGTATTGTATAACATTACAGAATTGAGTGGAATAAACTGATCTTGACAGAGTGTCTTTTCGTTCACTTTTTCTCTGGGCTTGACAAACAATTTAGGTATTTCTGTCACACTGAGCAGTGACCGACATGATCAACGTGCATTACCACAGTTGGCCAGTAGGGTCGATATTTTTACTGTACCTTCGAGCAAATTACACGCGCAGCCCTAACTGTGTTGAATGTGTGCCTTGTAAGCTTTTTGGCTCCAATTTTCCTGCCTGTAAAATTGGGAAGAGGCCACTTCAGACTCTGACATGATAACTGTTGTCTGACCAAGGCTGGGTGTGGTTATTAACAGCAACTGTGGTATTGAGCTGTGCTGATTGAGTGGCGCTGTTCGGTAAGTCAAGAAGAAGTCAATTGTTCAAGAAGAGTTCTGACCTCCATGCGGTCCAGTGTGGTGCGGGAACTGCGCACACTGCTAGCCCTGAAGCTGCTCTGCTCGGACAGCGGCCCGTAGCGTAGAGCCAGCAACTGACTACGCAGCCTCAGATACTGCCTGCGCAGCCCCGGCTCAAAGCCGCACTTGGCGTTCTCTCGAAGCAGCTGGCTGCGGCGGCGGATGTACTGAGTTCGGAACTGTGGGAAGGTGGGCGTGCGGTAAGCATTGTACCTGGGGCAGGGCAAAAAAGGTGATGAATGAGTAATGGAAAGCCATTTCAGCAAGTACTCTATATTCTTCATATCCATCTTAAGCTCTGTGTACTAGCACACTCATTTTACACACGAGTAGAATGTCTCTCACTAATAGTGCTACTGCCACTTACTTTTGGCTTCCCTGTCTCATTTGTAAACTACACTACTAGGCCCAACTGGTAGGCTCGTGTCATGTACTAGTAGCTTCTTGGACCATGGTACCAAAATTCCCAATAATTGTTTTGCCTCTATACAGTTATGGAGCCAGAGATTAACACAGATTTTTTTAAATTCCACTAGTAGCATTACTAGTACATAAGTGTCAACTAGTGCACATACTGCCTCAGCTTCTCAAATTAACATATACCGTAATTTTCGGACTATAAGTCGCGGTTTTTTTTCATAGTTTGGGTGGGGGGGCGACTTATACTCAGGAGCGACTTATATACATATATATGGGTTTTTTTCACTTTTTTGGGCATTTTATGGCTGGTGCGACTTATACTCCGGTGCGACTTATAGTCCGAAAATTACGGTACCCATCCAACTACTGCGCAGAAATGTCAAACAGTAGTGTTCCGGTTATTTATATCTGATAAAGGAGCGATAGCTGTAGAAAACTGCAAGAAATCTAATGTGAACAATGACGAGGCGGAAGTACAAGCCGAAACATGTCAGGTAATTCAACCTAGATACATTGTTTGTGATAAAAGAACCAGTTAAATAATAGTCAAAAACTAATTGTAGCTGTCTCAGATCACAGTTCAATATCTAGGATTCTGTTGCACATGTCTGCAAATGAATTGTGAGTATCTGACAGAAAAGCCTAAAGTATGCCTATACAGCCTAAACAAAAGCCTATATGGATCAATTGCAAAAGTGTCATTTGTTTTAAGCAAAATTATTTTGCAGATGTGTGATGAGGCAAAATTGAATTACAGAGAGCTACACTTATTAAAAGTGTTTACACCAAGTGTGTGAAGTGGATACGTTGAATATGAAGGGTATGGAATATTTTTCCATAGGATGAGTTGTTCGATGACTATCAAAATGTGCCCCTGGTCTCACCTTGCGTCCACTGCCAAAACCTGCTGCCAAACCGCTGCCATTAGACAAAAAAAGCACAGTAGGCGAAGAGCAAGCCACTGCCAGGGCAGGACCTACACAAACACACCTTTTGAAGAGAAGAAACGAGGCTTTTATTCAAGTGCACACCTTAAGATAAACATGTATAAGTACGTGAAACGGCCACTCGATTTTACTTGTATCAACCTCTACGATCACAGGGCCAGCATTGAAAGCATTTCTTCTGTCAATTTGACACCGACAGATAAACATCTAAAAAGCCAGTAATAGTCATGTTTTAGCTTGTTAGTTCTCGATTGTGGTTCGATGCTAACACGGGTAAGCTAGCAACTAGCAGACGAGCCACTCAATGATGACACACACACACGATAGTTTAACTCGATTGCTTCACTTGAACTAAGGGGCGCGCTGCTTATTAGTATATACAGATTGGTAAAGATTTACTTGACTGGATATAGCGAAGAAATATGTTAGAAAGCGACGCACTTTCCTAGCTTTTCTCCATCGTCGCGCTTCCGGGTTCGTCACGTGACCAGGCAGTCACAGGAGGGTCATACCCGGATGAAGACGTTTCCCACAAATGTAAATTTGCAGATGAAACAAAGTTTGTATTTTTCTGAAAGAACGGCATCTTTGTTTACTTTAAATATCTACTGCTAGAAAAAGGACAGCACTCACGGTGCCATTTCAATGTCTTTAATGTTTGTTTGTTTGTTTGTTTGTTTGTTTGTTTGTTTGTTTGTTTGTTTGTTTTTACTTGTGACCCCTGGCATGTTTTAGTTTTTGTTTTGGTGATAGGCTGTCGGACGGACGGATGATTCATACTTATAAGTATGAACAAATATATTTGTTCATGTATCTTGTTGAATGTGTATTGCAGTAACATTAAATAATTTAAAAGAATCGTATTTTCCTATCATTGCCGATAAATACTCATACAAGTCATGATCAGTGTTTTCGCATAGATTAGGGGGCCCAAATTTTTTCCTCCGAGGGTTGCATACAGAAAAATAGAAAGATGCAGGGGTCACTTTGAAATGTTTTGACATTAACTTATTAAACATGGTAAAACCAATCAAGCAAGCAATAATTAACATGGTTTCTAACTATATACATAATACGTATAGGCATTTTTGGAAAATGCCTACTGCTAAAGTGATGAGGCAGATTAGGGGTGGTTGGGAGTGGCCTGAATCTCATCTTCTTGATAAGGCAGATTGGGGGCGGTTGGGAGCGGCCTGGATCTGATCTTCACTTTCTTTCAGAACCAAATCAAATCTGTAGTAAATTGATGAGACTTGAGATTGGAATCCTTAGTGTGATATTGTCACACCTTGATACCAAACAGATAGCAGATCAAACCATTTTAGTTTCTGAAACTAAATTATTTTGACTCCCAAGTCCAAAAATGTTGTCACTTTCTTACGTCTCAAGTTAAGTCATGTGACTCAAGTCCCCTCAATTGTGCTACTTCCTGTCCTATTTATGAAAGGGTGTGTTTTGATATTGACATACCACGAACAATAGATGCACTGACAGTTCCAGTGGCTTGACGTATGACAAGGTCAGCTGGGCGGTTTTGCCTGGCTCAGCACAGAGGTGCAGAGCCGCAGGACGCGCCGCTCAGCTGACGGGGCTCTTTGCTTGTTTAGCACCGCTTTTTCTCGAAGGGGGCCCGCTGGCCCAGCTATTCAGCCACACCGACCATAAATGACCGCGTGGAACAGCACGTTTAGCACCGCATTCTGAACAAAACAGCATCGACTCTGGAGCACAGCCAAAATGCCAGGAACGAAAGGTGAGCAAACATACGATAACGTCCACAAACTCGCAGCACATCGTCCACTTTTATTAACGGTAACCGTCAATGTTTTTAGGTAACAAGTCGGACAAGAAGTCAACTACCAAGGTGGGAAAATGGTTACTACTGTACATATCTGTAACATTGTCTTTTCTTCTTTCCTCACAAAATGTTCTGATGTGTCCATGTTTCCGCAGCAACCTCAGAGTCCTAAAGAGCAGCCGAAGAAAGGTGATCAGAAAGGAGATGACAACAAGAAGCAAGGAGGTAAGCATTTATATGAAGCACAAGACATTAGGGCCGCGGCTATCAAATATTTTTAGCAGCGATTATTCCATCAACTATTCCATTAATTAACCGATAAAAATGTAATTTGCAGAATGTACGTACGTGTAAAATACTTTTTACTATCACTGTCCGTTAACAGATTATTACCAAGATTAGAATGAGGCAATATTTTTAACTGAGTGCTACTCTAGTACTTATTTATATGTGACACTTATAGCGGCCTGCAAATCATTATTTTTTTCACGGTAGATAAAACTGTTATCTTTTCTCCATTATCTCCGCATCTTTTCAGAAAATGTTCACCATTGTTTTTCGAAAAGTTAAAACAGATATTTGAAAATATCTTCAAGGGATTCGACACAAAGATGGAAACAACACAAATGGCAGAATGTTGAAAACAGGATTTGGAATTGTATTAGTTAAACAATGCTTCTAAAGCAGTGACTCTTTAAGTTTGTTAGGCTGTCTCTAGTGGTAAGCGAAAGAATTACTTATTTAAATACAATTAATAATGAGTGTGAAACAATTTTTGTTAAGTGCCCAGTGAAGCTATCTGTCCGTGTTTCATCCCCTCGCAGGACAGCCGAAGGGAGAGAAGCAGTAACTTCCAGGCCTTTGTGAAGATGGCACTGGAGACGTTGCTGGGCTCCTGCCGTCGCAAACACGGGGGTCCTCGGAGCAGGCAGGGCTAAGCCGAGTTCACCGCCCCCGAGCCGGATTGTTGGGTGGCCTTCCAACACGACATTTGCTCATCTCTCTCTCACAGAGAAGGAAAATCAAACGGATTCCAGATGTCTCTCCCTCTCCCATGTTCTCAGCCTTTATCTGTGACCACACTGTCCACCCAACATGCTGGATGCTTGTACTCCAGTCCCCCCCAAAAAAAATCATTGCTCAGAGCAAGACCCCATTTTGTCACCCTTTCCCAACTCATCCTCAGTATGGACTGTTTAACAGTCTATACATTTTTCTTGTAAATAATTATTCAAATAAACAACTCTTTCTTACATGATTTGAATGTGACTATTGATACTTTTTATAGCAGGAATCTCTTTGGCTTTGGGTTCATCCATCCATTATTCAAACCGTTTTATCCTCACAAGGAATGCAGGTGGTCTTTTTTCACCTTTGGAAGTTTTTCTTTTCTTTTTAAAATGAATATAGGTACATAAAAAAACAGTAGTGTTGTATTCACTTTAGATCTCAAAATGGTTTTGTGGCTGCTGGTGTATGATGTAAATGGCTCTGAACGTTTAAAGTTGCCGACCCGTTCAACAAATACCGCTTGACAGTGAAACAGGTTTCATGTAAAATTTTATAAAACGATTATCACAGGTGGATCCGTTCATTCACATTCACAGGGAAAAAAATATACTCATTGAAATCGGCTGCTGAAGTGAGCAGTGAATGCTCAATTTTCTGCAGTGGGGTTCATTCACATAGACTTTTGCCATACGCTGTGCAAGACTTGGGCAAATAGAGCCCTCACTCTTTAATATAACACTTACGTGCTTGCACTTACAATTTAATCCTTGAATATCACAACTACACAGAGAATATGTATTAGCAGTCAGACATTTTTTTTCAGGTAATCACATGGTATAAAGTCATCGGAATCTGTGGTTGAGGAGAAATACACAAGACAAACGGTATAATCATCTCTACAAAAGCCTCTGTCAACATTAATATTGAGAGGAATAAATTAAACACTATCCTGATTCCAAACGTGAATAGTAATTGCAAAATCAAATGACTTTTACCCCTCAAAATGCATTTGCTGGTTGACATTCGAAATCTAAAAATTCCAAAAGAAAACAACAGACACAAATAGTAAAAATGATTATCCATTGGTTGCCAAGCGTCACGATCGTTGCCAAATATGACTGTTTAGTCACTTTTGCTTTACATAATTAACATGAAGTGGGAGTTTTAAGAAAAGTGACTTTTTTTTTTTTCCAAAGTGTGGTTTTAACTTGGCAGCGACACGATACTGATGGGCACACCTCAGCAGTCTTGCACAAAATGAAACTTGCAACTAATAAAGTATCATGTTTTATTTAGTAACACTTCATCACAACTAAGGTAGAGTGCCCACAAGTTTATGACAGATGATTGACAGCTCATAAATCACACCTGTCTCTTATTGGTTGTTTTTCCTCTGGTGTGCTGGTTAACTGCAAATCTAAATTAGAGGCCAGAGAACGCTGTTGTTTACTTTTTTACAGATCATTTGACTCTTTTAACAAATATGACAAAAAGTGTTGTATTTTTTTGTTACTTCAAACTCTACAATCATCTTGGGCTTAGGGCAACCACCTATAACTAATGAGTAATACGTGACAAATGAAATAAATATTTGAATATTATTTGTGCTATATTAATCCTTATGAAAATTCACCATCTGACACATGCTCATTTGAAAGAGTGACGTTGGTTTAGAAATGTTTTTTCCCATAGATGCTCACTGTTCTTTAAATGGGAACCGCTGAACATCAGGACATTGTATAATATCTTTTGATCATCATCAGGGAAAATACAAAGTATGATTATGAATCACTAGAGGTGATCGGAAAGCTCATCTGGCGCAGAGATAAGTCAACCCCCAGAGAGAACAAGCCGATCCCCGCCACGGTGATCGCTATTGATTGTGACTCGCAGCGAGACATCAGTAACTGCTGTCACAACATGAGCACTCGGAAAAAAACAAGATGGCGTCCATAGAAAAAGAGAAAGGAGAGTGGTGAGGATATCAAAAGGAGTCCTCAGCAGGCTGGGATGACACATGAAGCAAACACCAAATGGTGCCAACCTGGCGATCGATTGCTTCTATGACAGTCACAGGGAAGAGAACGCTCATTATTGCTGCTTCTTTTGCCCGTTCTCCAATCTAGAGAACGAGGCGGTACAATATCCAGCATCCAAATGTGATCCAGTGGCTTGTCCAGCTCAGCTCTGACCACTTCTGAATGGTGTGATGGCTTATGTCATCCTGTAGGGAGGGGGCAATTTTAATTTTTGGCTCGCATGTCGCAAATCTAGACCATACTTAGAGAACTACCCATATACAATAGCTACATATGGGCCATTCCAACGAATTGGTGCTATCTCAAAATAAACTTCAATTTCTGAGCTACTCAAAATCGGTATTGGCGCATTTTACTTTTTTGGTCAATTTTATTGTACTGAAAATTCTGATTTGAATAACACCACTAAAAGTGAAAGAAGTGAATTTTTAGCATATCATTGGTAAAACATGAAATATTGCCACGTTAAATTTATGCAACAATGTACCTTAGCACAGTACAGTGACAAAATGCTATTTTAAATGTAAACAAACAATACAAAAAATATTTGGATGACAGGATTGTGCCAAAATTTTAACCCTCTGATTCGTAGTTGAAATTATATCAAACATAGAAATAAATAAATGGACTTGCTTTTGGCCTTCCCATAGACTACAGAGGATCTGAATAATACAACTTCCTGTGGACCATGTGACTGATTGCGTAGGTTGGCCCATATGTATTCAAATATATTAAGCTCACCTCATCTTCTTCCATGTAGTCCACACTGGAATTGAACACTGAACCCAGATACGTCAAATGGACTATTGCCAGAGCGCTGAATGCTACGTTGATCATGTATACCCAAAATACCTGCAGAGGTTGAGGCAACACCGTAAGTTCATGTAGGAAGCATTTTGTTTGCAGGGATCCCTCTTCTCCCTTTCTGATTCTCAGGATTTGTCAAAGCAATCCTGCATAACAGCTTCTTTTCCTTTCTGGGCATCCTGCCAGACACACTAACTCTAAATTATATCACTTGACAAGGCCCGGAAGACCGTTGAGTCTGCTGTATTTTAACCGGCGCAGATGTAGTTCCTTTGAGAATTAAAGCACAAAATCTTCCACATTAGTTTACGAGGAGAAATTGATATTCTGCTTCATTTGACATTCACCTTAATCTAACCCTTTGCAAAATATAGATCTTGCACAAATCTCTTTGTTGATGCTTATGCTAGCATCATTTCTGCACACACGACACACATTCTCTGACCACAGACATCCGCAATCACTTCACAATTCAAAACAATTACTCTATTTAAAGAGTCTCCTTTAACTGACCCTCTGTGAGCGGTACACATTGAACAATGTTTTTATTAATGTGCCACTGCAAAGGTTTCTAATATGGGCTTACGTCACCATTTTATACCTCAACTTGAATTACTACTAGTTGTTGAACGAGCTCCATGTTTGACACTGACAATGTTTTTACATTCGAGCTTATTATATTTAGCAGGTCTACCTTCCAAAGGTTTCAAACGCTTTATTGCCACTTCCACTTGAAGTTTACTGTCAAACCAAACATCAAATATAGAATTACGCCCCGTGTATTATAAACAACCACATAACTTTGCCTCTAAGGCTGCATCTTTATGCTTATACTAACATGTGGAAAACGCCATAGAGTCTGCAGTGTGCACCTGCAACCGGGTCATGCACAAAGGCTAAAAGGGGGGGGGGAAACAGTAAAAAGTAATATCAGCCATATCTAACAGAGAGCTCGGGAAGGAAGGATGCAAGACTCAGCAAACTGTTCATGCACAGTAAACAAAGAGCCGTAGAGAGAAAAGAGAAATAAAAAAAGAGACAGGTACATCACCTTTTTGTTCTGGTGGGTGCAGTTCGGCTGACATTTCTTGGACAGAACACAGCCATTGAAAATGGCCGCCAGCCTCTTTCGCAGCACTGACGCAAAAACAGAGCAGAGCCGAGGCATTAACATAAAGAGCTTGAGCGATGACAAATAAATGATTGTACTGCAATGCACAGAAATGGAGCCTAATGGTGGCGGCAATCAGCCATTACTGCAAAGCTAAGTGTGGAAAGGAGACATTAGAGCTGAAGTGTCAAACTCATTTGAGGTCAGGGGTCACATTTAGCCCAATTTGTTCTCAAATGGGCAGGACCAATTTGTTTCACACCCTCAACTGACTCATCACAACGGACAAACCCAAACGGGCATGATTCAGAAAGAGGCTGCTTGGTATGTAATTTGTATACATACAAATACATCAGGTTGAGGCAATTCGATTAATAATGTAACAATTTCAGAAACTCATTTAAGCGGTAAGTGGGCATTTAGTAAGTTTGTTATAGCCACTTGGTTATTTGGTCAAATTAAATCAGTAGTCAAAAATCCATATATAAACCAAACAACGGAGCGGACTGAAGCTTATACTGTCTACCCTTTTCACATAATATCAAACTATCAGACTAGTACTAGTTATCAGTGTGCCCTTTAGTGGACAAAATGTGTATTATTGAGAGATTGCAATCTGTTCTGGCCAATTCAGGCCCGTGGGCCGTATGTTTGACACCCTTGTATTTGACAGACTCTCACCGTGCTCAGTGTAGGTGATGAAGCCCAGGGACAGGAGCACGGCACCTAAATGGAAACTCAACCCCTATCAGGCACAACCATAAGTCAATTGAATTCATCCAATATTAATGAATTAATTAATTTCTTAATAATATATGGAGGGTTAGTCTGAATGCTTTGTCACTCACGTGCAGAAGGGCACTGGCTGCGTATGTCACCATGATGGCAGAGAAAGTCCCAAATCTGAGAGCACTTTGAAATACGTCTACAAAATAAAACTGGCAGTTATTTTCTATTTAGACTTGCTTACAATACGACATACAGATCTACGAACGCTATATGGTGGCAGTGAACTCAACTCAGTTCACTTCACAACACAAAGCAGTTTGACAGAAGGAGGAAATCTTCAAAAAGAGGCTTCAAGCTTGTTAAAAGCAACATGACAAGACTTCTCCGAATTGACTTTCTGTCAAAATGCCAAGTCCCGGAGGAATAGTCACTCCAACCTGAGAAAAAACGCAGAAGGTGTCTTCAAAGCACTATCGCCTGCCCACATGCAGCAGATATTTGGCTTTTGGTGATGTACGTAAAGCTCAGATGTGTACCGATGAGCATTCATACTGCAAATGCATCGCATACACGTGATCTACATTCACATATGAAAGAGGCCTGGGTCAATTTTGGGACAAAAAAAATTGAATTGAAAAAGTCAGCTACAGATAGGGGCAAAAAACGGAATTGACCTGCTGTGTGAACATAGCCAATGACTGATAAGCATAATCATCTAACAAACTCAAACTGTTAGTTTTTATTATAATATTATAATATTGCATTGTCGCATATGAACATTCCAACTCACAGGTGTGAAGAAAGCGTGACATGGGCAGATTCCATGACGTGACCACCTCCACCATCGAGCGAGGAAACTCGATATTCAGCGGCTTTGACACCGTCAGATCCCTACAAAGCAAAAGTGTCTTTTAATGTGTGGACTATACGAGCCCGTGCCGCCCATTACGATGCTTTCATTTCCGGACCATTTGAGGTTCTCTTTCTCCTCGGTGAAGCCGGCTCCGGCCAGAGTGGCTGTGGTCTCGCTCAAAAAAGCAACAAAATAGTTGCTGAAATGGAATGACAGCGTGTTCTCGTAAGCCAACAACCACCTAGGGGGAAAAAAAAAAGATTTTTTATTTTTCTGGGCTCCCTTGAAATCTATAAAAGGTCATCGCTGTCAATTGAGACAACTTTCTTGGACTCGCGCGTGCACCACATTCAATGCAGTTAGCATCCTACCAAAAGTGCAAATGTGGCATTTATTTAAGTTTAATTTATTTGGACATGGAAACATTGCATTTGCATATTCAGTACATAGTAATCATCACGTTCAATTTTAACAACTTTTTTTCCAAGCTAATATGGCGTAATTAGTTTTAAATATTTAAGCGCAATGTTCCAACTGTACAGTGGCTTGCAAAAGTATCAACATTTATTTTTAATGAATACATAATGCTATCATTTAATGTTGCTCATTGTAAATCTGATCAATGTCATGCAACGTATGCTGTGTAAATGCACAATCCAACAACGTACTTACTTAGCCAGTGAACCTCTAAGCAGAAACAGAGCAAACGAGAAGGTTTTCAGTTTTAGTAAACAGTCAAACCAAAAATAAGCATGCTTTGAAATGCTCAGATTAATCAAAAAAACTCCTCACCTTGTTTTTCTTCTCTTTTTACTATGAAAAGACCAAAAGTAAGCAGATGCATGATGATATAAAACGAGAAATCAGAGTGCAAATCCTCATGTGGCCTCCGTATTGCACTCACCTCCTTAGCAGCTTGTCTCCGTAGATAGGAATGAAATAGGGGAAGAGGTAGGGTGCCACGCAGTTGGAGAGAACCAAGCAGATCTGACTTTTCACCCAGCTTAAAGACACTTTGAACAACCATGAAAGGCTCTGAGGATTAAAAAAAAAAAAGATAGTGAAGTGCAACTCTCCATTTCTACTGAGTGGATATTGCATTGCACGTACCATCTTCCGTCCTTCTAAAGCCTCTTTGTAGCTATTGAAGCTGATCCACGGCCCGAAGATAACTGTTCCCACATAGTAAATGTAACCCATGAATTCGATGGGAGAAGGCACCCCGGTCAGGACGCCTCTGTCCAGATCGAAGGCCAGCGAGACGGCTTTCATGGCCACCACCATCTGTGAACCTGGAATAGCGCGGCCGATACTTGGAACGGGCCTTGAATAATTAATGCATGAAAGGACGGGCGGCTGTGCTACTTACCTCTCATCTTGTGCCAGTTGGTGGTATCCATCATGTGAAGTTCTCTGCTCAAATCAAGCATAATTATTAGTTGTTGTAAAGTTTTGAGTGAATTTTAGGTTCAACTCAAAATTTCACCCATAATAGGTACGTTATATGAAAGTAGGGCGAAATGATTCTGAAAGATAATTGCGAGTCTAATATGCAATTAATTTTTTCAGCTTCATACATATATTTTTAACAGAAACAACTACTAAATGAATCCGTGTTCCAATAAAAAATATCAGATTTTTCATACTGTACATAAATATTGGTTGATTGATGTTACCACCAACCAAATAAATCATACAGAGCAAACATGCCATTACAGTCGGGGTTTCTTCTTAGCGCTTCTTATGACAACTTTACAAAATTCTACAAAATAAGTGTGGCGTAAACATAAATGAGTCAGAAATGAGATTACAATAACAATGCAACAAATCTGTTGCTTTATCACTTGTCCTCTCATAAAACAATATGTGAATATTTGCACTTCAACACAAAAATAGACACTATATTTAAAAAAAACAGCTTACGACCGGGCAAAATGAAGCACAGGTTGCTTTTGCAGATTGCAGCCTCTGCGATTTGAAAACTGCCTTCTAAGTCAATTGTGATATGATTAGATAAGCAGGTAAGAAAAGGAATGAATGAACAAATCAATGTTAAAGAGTATATCAAAGGTTGATGTTCTTACCCCAGCATCAGATAGATAAGCACAGTGATAGAGAGAAAGGTGCCTCGCATGGTCGAATGGCGACACAGGAAGAGGAAGAGGTAGCAGAGGAGGCTCAGGAGGACCACCCAGATCATGTGAAGCTCGAAGAACAGGTAGAGAACATAGAATCCTCCTGCCACTGTGGCCAGATGCTTCAAAACGGAGGGAAAGCCTTACCACAGAAAAGGAGACGGAGATGACCACCCGGGGTACGCCGGGACTGACGGGACACACAAAAAAAACTCACTCAACATCCAGAGAAGGCGACACAGCAGGCAGATCAACAGCAGCTGCCACACCTGCTCGAGGCCCTGCTGGGCTGTTGGCAGCAGGCAGCCATGAGTGAGCTCCTGGAAGAACTTCTGGCGGCTGAACGTGCCCATCGCTGCCAGTCTGAAATGGCAGAGGACTGTTTAGAATATCTTACATGTTACAACGAACCCCTACATATTCACCATTCAGCAATCCCACATATGTGCAGCTACCCAACATTCTAGTATCAAGTATCTATACTGAAAATTCAATTGAATAGTGCGGGGACTTTTCTAACAGCATACAATTTGTGCAAAGTCTTTTGGGGGAAGAAATGAGTTACTCAGAGGCACCGTGGTCATATTGACTCATCAATTTCAAGTTATGATTGAAATCCAATTACTATTAAAGTCATCTGGTAACATTTTTGTCCAAGTCAGGAAAGTAGTCCAGAATAAAATGACTCGATACAGTACGAATGCTATGACACAGACATGACATGCCAAAGTGGGTTACTTAAACGCATCGCTGTGCACGGAGTGCAGGGCTCGCTGTGGCTCCGCAATGCAGTGGACCGGAGGGACTAGTTGACTCACAGCTGCTCCGCGCGCGACCTCCACCGACACAACACATGCAAGAGGACGTCCAATAAACGCCGTCACCCAAAGCGTGCTGTGACAATTCTTCTTGGTGAAGACCAAGGTAACCGCGACCACTCGGTTTGATTTTATATTGGAGCGTCGACCCCCGGCCCCCACGCCAACAATGTGACACCGCGCGCTCATCAGTGTGTGTGTGTTCCGAAAATAAGCCCACCTTTCGCCGAGCGGCAGCTTTGAGCTTCTTCCTGTTTTACAGTCACTTTGCCACGCGTGTTTTTCTGTTCACTGGGTCCAAATGATGCTCAGAACTCGATGACGCGCAGCATCAGCACCAAGCCGTCTACATAAACCACAGAGGAAGCGTCAGCCAATCAGCAAGCTAGCCTGCAAGTGATGGCCAATCAGAACAGTGAATGACAGATGTTTCAACCAATTACAACTCGCGCGCATGCGATCTGGAGCCTTACGACCAATGCGGTGCAGACAGCGGATCAGGAAACGCTCATCTGTACGTGGGAGCTGTGAGAAAATACACCATTAAATCAAATTACCAATAGAATTCAATACAATTACAATAAAAACGTGGTTCATATAGACACATCATTATAATCCACAATCTTTACTTTTCTCAATGAATGGGGTAAATATAAGAATTTATGATGCGGTGTAATTCTACACATCTGGAGATTACAACTACAATCCAATAATGATGCATCCATTCGTTTTCCCTTACCAAGAACATAATGTAAATTTTCTGTCTTGCAATACAAGTACGTTTCAAACGCCGGCAGCAAACTTCATGGAAAGAGGCTACCATCAGGTCGTATTGGTTTCCTTGCAGTGGAAGGACAGCATCAGTTGGTGGCGCTACTGTACCATTTAATTGGTTTGCCAACTGCCAGTTAACCCCACAGAAGAAAAGGAACAAGGACAAGGCATCACCAAAAGCCATGTCGTTTTGTGCTTGCATGTTTGTCAGTTTTTTTTTTTTTTTTTACAGTATATCAACATTATTGATTGCAATTTGCTTATGAATAAAACATGTACAAAAACCACATTTCTGTGTTTTTGTGTGAAAATGAAGTAGCCATTTTAATCAATTTAAGTAAGATGTCAAGACTAATTTTATTTCAAATTATTTATTATAACGAGGTAATAGTTTTTATTACCAAGGGGTGAAAACAGCGAAAAATGAGCGGAATCATTTACCATGTAACTGGTTGCAAATACTGACTAAAATGCAATTTGATTCAGTGGCTGATGACAAAAAGATTTATTAGCAGTGTCACATAACGTTAAACAACTAGCAGCATTAAACTATACTAGGAATGGATTGTGACATTTGCCAGGCACAATCCCAACATTTGAGCTTAGTTTTGAAAAGTTTCAGTTAGAGAACAATTTGTAGATCATAAGCAGTTGGTCCTTGATCTTCCGGCTCCTCATTTGGCACATCTGGAGGGACATCTGGTAAGATCTCCAGTGGCTCCTTTTTGACAACAATGTTATTTGGGACATCCGTTCCCTTGCTCAAAATATAGTCATAGTTTCTTTGAACCTTGAAAAATGCTGAAGTGAGGCACTGTGCAGAAAACATCCGGAGTGCCGGTGGCAGCTTTGGAGGTGGATATAGGGGAGCTTCCATGGAGACTTCAGATTTTGTATGTAACATATGAATGGGAAAGGGAGGAGGTGGCATTTCAGGAAAAAACTCCAGCTCCATGTTTGAAGCTGATGCTTGGGGTTCACTGATTTGGTTAGCAGCATTACTTAGCAGGGGGATGAAAGCCCAGGCCGTTTGAAAGTCATTGAGCTGCTCCCCAACCTCACCCGGTTCAAGGTCGTCTGACTCTGTGACGGGACAATCGTCGTCGGACTCGCTCGTGATGACCGGCGTAGCCACCAACGGCGCGCGTCTGTGAAGTTGACAGAACAGCACGCCGCACGTCTGGCACTTCCTAACGTCTCTCATGTGGAGCAGTTTGTGGCGCTTCAAGAGTTGGCGGTCACCGAATGTTCGATCACAAATGTTGCATGGAAAAATAGGCTCGTCTGGCTCCGCCAAAACTTTGGTGGGCATCTCCTCCTGAACATCGCCACTATGAGGAGATCTTTGTCCTTCATGCTCAAGTTTATGTCTGACCAGCTGTGTGACCGTGGAGAAGTTTTCATTGCACAGCTCACACAGATAAACGCCCGACGGTGCAACGATGTGCTTGAGGAGCACCACAGGGCTGGATTTTTCAGATTTCAACAAGGGTGACAGAGTTTTCATTTTGATGTCACTCTTGGTCTCCTCGGTTGATGCTTCTCCTGTCTGCAAAACACACAAACAAATTAAGAACCTGAATGATGGTCCTGGTTCCAGTTGATTCCTGGGTATCGATGCCCAAGCCAACTTGTGTCACTTGTATTTGGACATTGTACCATTGCACATTGTGTGGTCTGGGCGTCTTGTGAAGGTTGAATTCTAAACATTTTGAGGGAGGGCTGCTGAATCACAGGGTCTTCATCTTTGATCAGTGCTTCCTTGGACTTGTCTCTGGCGCCTTGGTTGTCTTGGTGACCCCAGTGCCATTTTCCATGTCCTCTAACGATCCTTTGAAAATATTACAAAGAAGATTACATCACATTACAGATTAATCAGCCGATTAATTTAAAAAATATATACGGGTAATGAAAAAAAAAATTCCATCCACCCATCACTATACCAACATTTTGTTATCGGTACGGGTACCAAAGTCTATTCTGATTCTTATGAATACTTTTCATGGCAACCGTCAAATCTCTGGTGATTCCACATAAAGCAAACAAATGTGCCTGCTCAGGTTTTAAAAAAATGTTTTTTTTTTAACTTTTAAGTGAAATGTTATTTAACTAAAATAGAATAAATTTTAATTGTATCATTAAGTAGTTATTTTTTCTTTTCTTACATAAAAGTGCAGTGTTAATATTGTAACAGTGCATAAAATTGACTGATTGTTTTTTTTAATCAACACTTCAGCCTTCTATATTACTGCATTTTAAAATTGGTTAATAAAACGATACAGTAAGTATTTTTTCAAGGTGGTACTTTGTGTGGAGAATTTGCATCTGAGTTGGCGTCTTCATTGAATGCATGCATGTTTTCAGACTGTAGGAAGATGCTGGACAACAGAAAACCCATTCAAACAGAAGGAAAGGCAAAATCGAGCCTACTCCATTCATTTATCCATTTTCTAAAACGTTTATCCTCACTAAAACATAAAAAATCTACTTTTGATGCGTTAATATCAGTGTTACACCATTGCTTTCGTGCCCTTTCATATTGTAAGAAAACTACCATGATTCCTGTAAGTTGTCCCTTTAATCAATCAATCGGACAACGTTGAGGCAAAATGGGTTTTTGTGACAGTGTACATAACGCATCTGTGATGCTGTAACAAGAGTTAGCTCATGTTTAAAGTTTAGCATGAATAAACGCACGGCTCAAACGTCGCAAGTAACGCTGGAAATATGTCAAAGAAGCGCAAGATGATTCTGAGTTAAGAAGTGGAATTCGCTTGCCTTCTGCTTTGGCTCCTGGGTCGCGAGCTGCTGTTCACGTTTGTAAACACTGAAGGTACAAAGTCGGGATTGTTCTGATCCATGGACGGTTCCCCTACAAACACACCCGCATTCTTTAAAAATCACTTTTCGGCTGACAAACAAGCACGAAAGTCTCCACATATGAACAGAGTTGAGCTTTACCTGATATGAAATGAGCGCCACAAATGCGAGCATTTTCTTTGAGCTCCTCCGCGCTGCCATTCACTTGCTGGAGTACTTTGAGCCACAAACGCCGCCGTTTGGCCTGAAACGCTCGGTATTCCGTTGGTAATCTGTAGAATTTAAGTTTGCCACCGGAAGTATGCCGATTTGGACAACCCAGTACGCAACAAGCGTACATTTTACTTGAAAAGCAGTTTAGCTTCGGACGAGGAAATGTGGAGTTGAAATAGCCTGTCGGCTTCCGTTGCCGAGCAGCGCGCGTTAGCACCGGAAGTTAGCGTCAGCTAATGTTAGCTGGGAACGAGACGAGTCTGACGACTAACAATCCAAATTTGCGGT
The DNA here is from genome assembly GCF_901709675.1 of Syngnathus acus. NCBI lineage: Eukaryota > Metazoa > Chordata > Actinopteri > Syngnathiformes > Syngnathidae > Syngnathus > Syngnathus acus. The sequence continues at coordinate 17,495,909 of NC_051088.1, read as the reverse complement.
GCAGTAATTCTGTTTCGACAATGACAAAAGTATTACTATAAGTCAACGTGTGTTACGCTGACTAAACAATACATCCTATCTTATTCGTTTTTGAAACTTGATGGTCCGAGGCTGAGCCAGGCCCCCTCGGATGAGTGCTCGCTTTTTTTGCCCTACCCACATCGGCCATAATATTAGGTACACCTAAAATGAATACCGTTTGGCGCAAGTGGCAAAAATAGAAGCGTTTTCGACCACCATGGATGACCTAAAACTAAAATCTGGTCGATATAGAAGAAAAGACATAACACTTATTAATGCATATTTGACATATAACTACAAACACTGAAAGTAAACAAAAGAAAATGGCGTATATTTGGGGTAAAAAAAAAAAAAGTAAAAGGCTGAACCAATTTTAGAGATGAATAACGTTATTAATATTTGTTACATAGGGTTAGAGTTAAGTAATTAATTTATTATATTATTTAATTAATAAAATATAATTACAAAATTGAAAATTATGCATCTGTAGAGGTTCAGTAGAAAATCACATTATCAGGTCAAATTAATATATATATATATATATATATAAAGTCGTATTCATTTGGCAAAACGACAAACAATTGTAAAATCGGACTGTAACAATATGAAATAAAAGATACAATATAATATATATATATATATGACTTCATATATATATATATATGTATATATATATATATGTATATATATATATGTATATATATATATGTATATATACATATATATATATATATATATGTATATATACATATATATATATATATACATATATATATATATATATATATATGTATATATATATATATACATATATATATATATATATATACATATATATATATATATATATATATAAGTCACATCTGTTGTTGATAGAATGCCTAATTCCACTCTAGGGGGCGACAGAAGCCATAAATTGCAGCGTAGTTGTTGAAATTAGTAACTAAAAGTAACTTGTTATTGAAAGCACTATAAAAAAAACAATTACATAGTATAGAAAGTGATGGATAAGATGCTCATAAATGAGCTTTTCTTTCGTCAAAGGCAACAGAAAATGAAACTGAAATTTCCCCTTCACTCTATTGCTGGATTCAGTGCCTGTATGTGACTAGTAGATGGCGCTGGTGTTCAGTGTCAACATGCTCAAGGGTTTCTAAATACGGCAATGCATAATTTATGAATTGGACATTTTTCTCTAACGACATCTCATTATCCTGCATTGGCATAAACTGTTTGTTCTTCTTGATGACTTTCTTTCAAATATCTCTCAAAGAACTCAAAACTCAGCCAAGTCAAGTTGAGCTTTTTTTTATTATGCCAATGTTTTGGATAAATTAAACAACAACAAAAAATACACATGCGGTTATAGTCAAATTTCGTTTGTGGTTCTGTTTTTTTGTCAGCACAGTTGTGGCTTTCACAAAAATATCGTATTTAATGAATTCCAGTCTGTTCAGAGCAGTTATTTGTGAACACATACCCGACCTAGAGAGCTCTAAGATGGAGATGCTGTTTTCCTCCCTCAAGGTGACACCTCCATCTGCACCCTCCCTGGTGTTGCCAATCCCCTCCTTTTTTCTCCTATGCGAGGTGGGATCTGATGCTTCTCCGCCTCAATCCCACATGTGGTCTGCGAGTAACGCACATCAATCTCTGCTCTCGCGTGATGCAGATTGGGACGAATGAACCTGAACAAAATGAAATAAGACACTGGCTGTATAATATGATAATTTGCTCACTCTACTCACACCATTTTTTTTTTTTTTTTTACTGTTGAAGGATGCTGGTTCTATTTGACTGCACTGAATCTCCATCTTAATTAGACTTTTCTTCACCCCCACAACTAATGTTATTCTGGGTGGGACAAAATAGATACAAGCGAGTGATGGAGTACATGAAAAACTGGGGCAGCAAAATTGTACCAATGGTTCATATTGAGGTCCCATATTGCCAGCTGTTTTAGCATTCAAGGACCATGCAATATTGTGTTCTGTGAAAACATATTGACCATAGCTACCAAAAGAAAGAGAAGCCTCTCTTCTTTCACCAAAATAAGTTTGCACCTCATCATTTATTAATCAGTAGTAGAACATGGGTTGGTTTCACCAGAAATATTGGTTTCTGCCCAAAAAGCAGAGAAAGGTAGCTTTTTTTGGCAAAGAAATAAGTCAGACACAACAGTGACTTTGAAGCTATGATGTTTTGTATTTGTGACACCTCAAACCATAAAACAACAAAATCAATACTAAAAAAGGGCTTGTGGTGTTCTGCGACAATCTCAGTACAGCGCAACACATCCAAAGTAAGTGGGTGCATTGTAAGATGTCATCAATAAATAAAACAAATCTTGGGAAAATGCTTGCCATTTTGTGAACTTACTTTTATACAAAAATGATTTTGGGTAGCCAGGACATATTTTGTTTCATTTACCATGTGAGCGTAAGGCGCATCTTGCACAGTTCGTAAGGTCAAATGGCAGATTTTCTCACACACCAAAAGATTTTTGGTTCATCTTCAGACTGAAAGTTAGTTTGGGAAAATTTTGTGAGTATCGGCACAATGTAGAATTGAATTGAAATATCTAATATTCCTAAAATACCTCACTCCGGTGAACCCTGGCAACCAAAAGAGAATTTCCTACCTTTTCTTTCCCCATAACAATTTTCTCACAAGGACTCAGACTCATCAAGATTTGTCTTTTCACTTTTCACGGACTTGAGTGAAGCGAAAGTAATCCATGAAAGTCCTTCATATAATTGTTCATTTCTTACAAAAGATGTGAAACCTATAGATTTATACAATACATTGCTTCTTTTCACCCTAACCACAGAAGGTCATTCCCATCTTGTTTTTCTCATAAATTCATAAATGACACTGGCTCACCTTCATCGTTGCTGTTTGTCCTTTCTTCTAGGCAAATCAGCTGCTTTGTGGAATATTGTCAACTTCAACAAGTGTGTGTCCTGCAGCGTGGAGCAGAAGTTTGTCAGCAACAACAACAACAATATAAATGAGAAATTCATTGCTCGCACATGTGCAAATAGATGGAAAAAAAAATCCTGCACTGTCTCAAATTTTAGGAGCAAAATGACACCATAACATAGTCTGAAGCCCTGACCTTGTTTTTGATCAACACTTAGGCTACACTTCTACCTGTATGTTTTGATGTTGGTAATCATACTTGTACAAGGGGAGCTGTCTTCCCCTCCACTAAAGATGGGCGTGGCGCCGCTTGCCGAGACCATGCCGTGACGCCGACAGCCTCCCACAAAGTATCAGTCTCAGCTCCGTCTCAAAGCGGGAGCCTCGTTGCTGACTTGACGACCCCCGCTATCACGTACGCTCCTGCCGAGGCTTTAGCGGGCACAAGCAATTACACATTCATTTCAGCCAGACAGGCTCCCATCCCCCTCGCACCTCGGCTCTCCGCTCTCTCCTTGTTATGTCCCTGCAATGTCTGCCCTCCTGATATCACACACATATTTTCAGCACACCTAAACACACATGCAACCCTTAACCCTCACATTTTTAGCCTCCTTTCACACTTTGCAGCACATCAACACGGGGTTCAGAGAAATACTCAAAGGACAGGCAAAGCGGGAGCGAGAACGAGGAGGCCAAAGGGGCGAAGATGAGAGAAAAGCTGGAGGGAGATACAATGTGTGAAATGTAAGGAAAGCGTAGCGTGGGTTGAGTTGGGAGCCTGGCTAATGATATATTGATTTGGTTAAGCCCAGGGCAAATGAGTAGGCGTGCGTGGGAGGAGAAGAGTCGTAGCTTGCAGATGTTCTAAAACACCTGGCCGGGATACGTTGGCGTTGTTGTGCACTCAACGAGAAGCACTTCAGAAACCCCCAAGTGACACAAAAAAAAACATGTTTGGAACAATTAGGAATCAGTGGTTCGCACTCATTATGTACGCCTGCGCAAGCTAATGATCCGCACAAGAAATGCAAATGCTAGGTTCGTTATACGATATGTTTGTGAGGAAAGACTTCGCCAACTGAGTATTTCAATGAGTTGAAGTTGATACCACAATTGTGCACATGCAGTGTACAATTTTTTATAGTGGTGTTGGGCAGTGCATGTTTGTTGTTGTTTTTTAATGGTTGAAGATAATAGCTCAGGTGTAAGCCACAGTCAGAGCTAATTTGGAACAATACAAAGATTCAGGATATTAAAACAGCCATTTGAAGAGACGGGGTCTTGGGGAGCAACTTAGATCAAATCAAGAAGACGGCAGAGGAGAGAATGGAGAGTTTTGCGTCTTGCTGCTTGTGCGTCAAGGTGTGATTTACTGTGCACAAACCTTGTATGTACACTTGAGTCCTTTTGGGCAAGCACTGTATTGATTCATAAATACGGTGCTCTGTTAATGATACACTTTATTGATTTGGCAGATCAGCGGAGATAAATGTGATGCGCTGAGAATTGTTTTGGAGGGTTGTGACACATGGGAGCTAGTCTGAGATGATGAAATTGTCTATTTCCATTTTGAGTCTCTGTTCATTTAATATTTCTCATGTTGATTTTACAAATCTGTCTGCACATAATCATAGCGAGCCAAGAAAGCCAAGCTAGAGGAAAAAAAAATATGTTGGCTTAATGTAGCAAATCTGTCTACGTTGACAATACTATTAAACACATCATGTTCATTTTGTGCAGATAAAGCAACAGATGACAAGCGAGCAAAATTGCAATTAATTGCATTTATTGAATATTTCCCTACGCTGCTGATGGATGCACCTGAGGGCTGCTGTGGTTAATTCAATTATATGGAAATGAAGATGTCACAGTGAGGAGAGTGTCACAGCCAAGCGTGGCCAAATGTATCAGGCCACTCTCACTCAGCCTCCTCTATAATCCTTGTCTTTTGGAAAGCTCAATGCAATTCCTTTTTATCTTATTCCAACCTGCTACACCTTAAACATGATTCCAAAATTCTACCGTCATCACTTTTTTGGATCTTTTTATCTCAAGTATCTTTATTTCCTTTTTATATGCTATATAGTCACTCGTAGTAGATATTCGTGATCTCAATACAGTCAGGTTATTGCACAATTTTCAGCTGATCTATATCATCTGAAAAAACATTCTTTTCTTTCTTTCTTTTTTAATTTTAACAAGACTTCATTCAACGGCCACAACATTTTGCACTCGTCTGCAGCTCATTAAGAAAAACAAGGCAGAGTGAGATGTGGAAATCTTTTTCTTACTGCACCTTTAAGTGTTTGTCTCCCAGCTCCCCTTTACCTTTTTTTTTTTTTTTTACAGGGCCAAGACAAAGGCTTTAAAAAAAAATAAACATCTTCCACATCCCCTCAAAACTCCCAGCAAAAGTCATCCTTCCTAACTTTGTTGAGCTGCCGCATCAACCCCCCCATCTTAAATCCTACACCTTATAGTCAAGCCGCATCTTCTCTTAGTCCACTCCTAGCCTTCCCTTTTTTTCTTTCTCCCATTTATCCACGGGCTCGTTCTTAAAGCACCTTAGTTCTGCTTTGAGGCAAGCTCATCGCTTCCACTGTGAAATGGCTTTCAGCTGCACAGCCACTCTGCCAGAATGTGAATGAAGCCACGGCCATGGCCCTCTTCTCACTAACTCATTCACAAGCTATGACCTGATACAACACCCAAACTGTAATCAAAATAATCCAAAACATCGCATTGCAGTCCATTCTGAACAGTACGTGCAACCTATTCCTCTAAGCGGTTAATAAATAATGAGAAGGATGTTAAGATTCTGCCAGTATTCCCACCATCTGCCTCTCGAAAGGAAAGGAAGCCTCTCTGGGAAAAAGTGTCTGTTTTCACTTTTTTTTTTTTAACAAGCGCCTTCATCTTCCCCAGCCCATTTTCCTGTCCTGATCCTTCACTTCTTGATCCTTGACAGTCCCTGCTGGGACTGCTTTACCTTCCTTTAGTCATGTATGCAGAACACTTACACACTACAAATGGATGTAACAACCCCGAGCTCTTCCTTGTCTTTCACAGCAGATGCTTGAGTTGAATGAAAAGTGCATCTGGGATGGATTACAGTACATGTGTTGTTATTTTATCGGGAAATAGATAATCAGCACCCATTCTGTTGCTGCAGTGTGACAAATGATTTACAAAATTATTATTATAGTTATTGTTTACTTGCAGTCATCCAATACTGTTGAGTGTGATGAAAATGTTTCATTTGGACATTTTTGGGTGGAGGATCAATGGGATACAAGACGTTTCCCAAATTTCCATAAACTTTAAGGGTAGGGCCGCCAAAAAGGGTGCATGACCCTGAAGCACCAAGACAGACCGAGATCTCCCTAGACTTCTTTACGAATGACAAGGCCCCACTGCCCGATTTAAACATTTATGATTTTGCACAAACGTTTGCCCGCACCTGTTTTAGAAGAGAGGTAAAACCTCAGAAGAGCCACAGCTGAAATGTGAATCCGCATGCCCTTTACAACAACTTCTCACGATGGAATATTGATTTTTGATATTTACTAGCTTGGTTTTCATTCCAGCTTCAGCTCGTCTTCTTCGACGCCTATAAGTGCATTTAGTAGTGTGTAACATACAATGTGTGAGTGTGTGTGTGTGTGTGTGTGTGTGTGTGTTTGTTCATTTCATTTTTACAAATCAATTTCCTCCTCGCCCTCAGCACATCTGCAAATTTGGTTAGAAAAAGTAGATTACATTTTAGAGTCACCAAAACCGGGTCTAACTTGAGGCGCAGGTGGTCTAACGCAATTTTAGTGTATTTAATCAAGGAGCAGGCAGACAGATTCAAGGCTCCGGTGTCTTTACAACAGTAGCAATGTTCTGTTTAAAATAATAATGGTAAAATACAGTTCCATATTTATCCATCGTATATAAATTAACAGCAAATAAGCACAGTAGATTTAACAGCATATATGTACCTAGGCATTGACGTCATTGCATCAAACTTAACCATTGATCCGTTTCCCCATCAATACCTCGAAATGGGCATTTGGTGGCACATTTGGGGGCCTGGTTGCTTCATGGGAGCGTCAGCGTGAGAGCAGACTTTATGTTTGCAGCATTTTCATCAATGATGGTGTAATAAATTAGCAGTTATTTTAGCATATTCTATTCGCCATTGATTTTGCTGTGGTATGTTGATGTTGGTGCGTGATGGTAAATGATCTCAATCTGAGATATAATACCAACCCACAGTGAAGATAGCCCGATATATTAAGGTCTTTGCACATTAGGTGCAGACAAACAGGCTTACTTGGTCATGCAAGGTGCAGTCGATGTGAATTCATAAAATTGGAAGGAGGAAAAAAAAAAGCAAACAAGTGGTGCTCTGAGCGTCACAGGAAATGATTTCACTCACATACAGGACGACAATCTAAGATTGGCCAGAGATTTGGATTTATTGACCACCTTTTTCTTGGCAGAGCCTAAACAAGTCATTGTGATTATCGCTGGCAAAAAAATTGTTTTTCGCTCTCCCACACAGTGATTTGCATTTTATCACTTGGCTTTGCTCCCTGTTCTCTATTCATTGTGTCACACCTGTTATTCACTTTTCTCCCCTCTTCCTCCACAGTGTTTCCTCTCTCTCCTTCTTTGAGGCAGTGCACGCCCCTCATCTAAATGCAGAGCCAGTGCTATGCTCCAAACCTGCTTTGGGCATCAACCACAGCCCTCATCCCTTTTCTTTGTCATTTTACAAGCGGTCAAGGTGAATTGCTTGTGTGTGGTAATTAAGATGGATGAACTTCCAGTTTATTTGCATGACCCCTGATATTCCAGTCGCTTTGCATGCTCGCATGCCTGCAGACAAGCAAAGCATAGAAAAAACAAGGAGGAGGGAGCGGACAGCAAATGAGGTGTGGGCAATATTATGGTGGGGGGGACTAGCAAAGAGAGCCCAGCCCTGGAAACAGAGACAAAAAGGGGTGGGGGGATGAAGAGGGGGAAATGTGGAGAGTAAAAAGCTGCTCCAGTCGCAGCTCAGTGCCGAGTACTGATGGGAAGACTCTCATCAGCGGCGAACAGGCGTCTATTGTGTTCCCCCCCGCTGCAGTGGGGGGCCGCATTTACCGCCCGAAGGGAGAAGCTGAGGACCACCCTCCAATCAGTCGAGGATGATTTCGCACCGATTGTGAGACTGCCGATGCAGATTCATCACTGGCATGCCGGGATGCTGGCCATGCGGGGTTTTTTTTTTTGCTTCCACACCTTGCTGTGGATTTGTCACATGGACTGAGTAGCAGAGGAAAGATGGACTAAAATGGTTTTGAATTTTGCTTCTGGAGATTCAAGTTCTTTCCAGGAGTTCTTTGATTTTAAAGTCTTTTTTTTGGTGAAGGGGGGGCTCCAGTTGTCATTAACTGTAATTGATTATTAAGTTGCAGAGAAATGGCAGCACTTATTCTGTCTTCACTTTGACTCAAGTTGTCAACCCCCTCTCGAAGGTTGCAATATTTCTGCGTACTTTGCATGTTTGCCTCCTGGTGTGTTCAGGTGCCAGGGTTGGGGATTACAACAGATACAGGTGTTGCCGAGGCTTGATGGAGGATTAGCTGCTTTAATAGCTTGTCGCCGGCAGCCCGCAGAGCCACGAACGCCTCACACGTGTCTCAAGCTGCGGCTGCGTTGACACTTGGTGCGGCGGGATTAAAGATAAAAGGTGAAAGCAATGTGATTGGACTCGGAGGGCAGGAACAATGGCCGGGAGATTGCAAGGAAAGTTATATTGAGATCAGCCTTTTTCAGCTTGTCTCGTGTAGGCAGAAGTGGTTAGTGTTTGTGACACTTTGCCGGGCTTCTCCAATAATTCAACAGCACAAAATCCAATCAGTCCGTGAGAAGATATTGATTGGTCTGGCCCAGGCAGGACAGTCTGTTGTCTCATCACTCATCTCAAGAGGTCACTGATGTCACTGTAAAGTACCATCCAGGCTCAGCCTCAAGCAATTATTGGTCTGAAGGAGTTCTCATCATATCTGACAACACCTCAGATCAATATGATGATTTTCTCCTGCAGTCTACAGCAATTTTGTGTGTTCAGTAAGAGGTTGGGCGTGTTAGTTTATTTGTGGACGGCCATTCTGTGTTTGCTTTGATGTGTATCAGTGGAGATTGTGGACAGGAAAATAATATGTGGTGCTCAGTCTCACATCAATTCTCCTCTTGTTGAGGTTCCTCGCTGGGGAAGTTGAAGAATTATTTCCTCCTGAATTGGAGGACCAAAGAAAGTGTGGTGCGGAAACCAAGCACATAGTAACTCAAAGAACAAATCCTTAAGCCTTGAGATGTGTGAGCCAAAAAAAAGTGCTGCTCATCAGAACTGATAGCAAGTCAAATTTTGCTTTTCGAGTGGTAGACAACACAAGTGGAGTGACTAGGGAAACCAACTTTATCCTGCACAGCAAGTTGATCAGAATCACATTTTGAAACCAGCACAAACTTTTTTTTTTTTTTCCTAAACTAAATTTTGCACCGACATTGGATTTAAAAGAGTCTTTTTTTTTGCCTGAGAACAGGTCTTCTCTTAAGTGTGTGGAACAAAGAGAAGATGAGAAAACTGTCATCCTGACACGGATGTCAGATTGCGTGTGACGCTGAAGTGGAAGAAGAAGAGTGTTCCATACCGCAACCCCGCAAGGGAGGGTGGGGTCCTCCCTCTGCCACAGACAAAGACCTCGACAGGTTCTTCCATAAGTTCCGGTCATCGGGTCGCTCTTGTGCGGTCCAGCACTGTGTCACACGTCACAATGGGGTGCAACATGTGTGTGGTCCAAAAGCCTGAAGAACAATACAGGGTCATGTTCCAGGTGAGGCCTCGCTCTTGCATCTTTTCCTCATTGCCTCCTTAAAGGGTGAACTGTACACACCCGGGCCATTCAAACCAGCTGAAAAGCATTCCGGTTCTATTGTGGATGCCCAGTTATACTGCATGATAGAAAATTCCCTGACTATGTAGACTACAATAATAATAATAATGCATCCGATTTATATTTCGTCATTTTCTCAGTCAAAGCACCCACAATGGCTATTTCAGGTACTCGCATATTCACTCTGGTGGCGGTAAACTTAAAGCACGTAGATTTGAAAAGAAGACTCCTTTAGTAGCCTATTTACCTCCTGAGCCACAAGCATGTTTCTTATATTTTACCTTCTTGTCCATCAACATGTTGTATACTATTTGCCTGTCTGTGCCAACTGAAAGAAAGTAGCAAATTAAAGTGTACCTCCATTTCGAGGTACTGATGAGTAGTTACCATATCATCTGACAACCCCTAATCTTAACCCTGTTTTTGTTTTGTGTCACTGTAATGAGAGTAAAATTGAGTTTGTATTCAAACAAAACATTACCATTTTGATTTAATTGGAAATTATTTCATGACAAAAATCTTGTGAAAATATTTCTTTATAAGTTCCCAGTTATCCTTAACAGGGTTGCACCAAACAGCATATGACCAACAAAATATAATCAGAAAAAAAGTGTACTGTAAAAAAGCCAAGGCTATTCATTATTTTTCTATTCTTGTGTTCAAATCAGTGATCACCATGGCAGCATTTATGATTATTTGAACAATAACAATAGACGTGGTTCTAAACCAGCAGTGTCACTCAGTCGCAAAAGGTATAGAAATAGCAGGAAGAGGAAGCAGTATGACTGTTTTTTTTTTTTCTAAAAAAGGAAATAAGAGAAGGGTTGCCAGGGTTACAGCCTGAGCACCACTGTTACCTTTGAGCTTCTTTAAGCTTGCACAATGCCCCCAGAGAGGTTCTGATGGCAACTGGACAATATTAGTGCTGACCCCAATGTAAGCCCTGTGATCACAAGGCATGAACGATCCTCAACGGCTGTGCTGTTGTTATCCGTGATGCCTGATGCACCTTTTGGGGGAGTGCCTCGTGGACATCGAGGGCAGCGCTACTTAATGGGGCTACTCCTGGTGCCGGGAGCAAGAAAGACAAAAACCGAGCCCATGCTAATGAGACGGTCAGGGAAAAGGAGACTCTCAGGAAATTCAGCTTTTTCTGCTCCTTGCCCTCATGTGTCAGAAGCAATTGGATGGACGGCAGATAAACAGCTTTAGGTCCCTTCAAGAATCAACGTTGCGTTAACTGTCTGGGTGGCGCTTATGAAACCATAGCCACCAGTCCATAAAACAGTTTTAGAGCAAACTCATTTTATGGCTGCAACATGTACCCAAAAAGCTGGCAAAAAAGACTAAGAAAGTCCAAATATACGCTCCACAGGTGAACAGCCTGATTGGGAGCAGGTAGGCGGCATGGTTGGCTATAAAAGTCGCTTCCCTGATTTGCTCAGTCATTCACTAGCAAAGATAGGGCGAGAAAATAGTCAAGCACTTTAGGGACAATGTTCTTCAATGTGCAAAGAATTTAGGGATTTCATCATCCACTGCCCGCACAAAATATCTTCAAAAGAGAATCGAAATCAACACTGAATGCCCGTGACCTTTGATCCTTCAGGCGGCCCTGGCAATGGCAATAAATAGAGTTTGGCGCTACATCCCTAAGGCTCATGTTTCAAATTCTTTTTGGAAATGGATGCAAAATTCAAAGGCCAATGAATTTGGTGACTTACATCATTCATGCCAAAAAACAAAAATGTGAAGTAACAATGGTAAACATGACCCGGTCCCAGCTTTTTTTGGAATGTGTTGCAGCCATAAAATTCAAAGTTAATGATTATTTGCTAAAAAGGAAGTTGATCCGTTTGAACATTAAATATCTTGTCTGTGGTGTAGTCAATTAAATGTAGGTTGATAATGATGAGCAAATCATTGTATTCTGTTTTTATTGATGTCGAACTCAACATCCTTAATTCATTGGAACTGGGTTTGTAAAAGGGAAGATAATGAATTATAAGTGAATCACTGGATGCGCTCACGTTCCTTTTCAGATTTATGCAGCTCTGTGCGTGCATGTGTAATTACTTTAATTGAAATGAGATAAAGTCAATGTTGGATACAGCAGGCTGCAGAAGCAGATGGTTCAATCGGATGGCTTCTTGCCCGATGAATAAAACGCGAGCGTCGTCCGTCCAGCCTCGCCAACGCTCATGATTAGTACGCACCCGCCACTGGACTACGTGCCGTGATGCACTTGTGCAGTGTAGCTTCAGTTGTTGAATTGTGTGCATGTGGATCGAGAACATGTGAACAGTAAACCTGGTAGCTTCCCCTGGAACCAAATTGGTTTCAAGGGAAGCGGCTTCCATGGCAACCGCTATCATTAAAAAATGAGTGTGTGTGTGCGTGCGTGTGTGCAACCATGCACTTCTCTGTCACCATTTCAGTCCAGCCTTTTTAATTAACAGATTTAAAGGACCTTCCTTTTAGACAAAAAAAAAACCCATCTTTGAGTCTCTTGAGGATGTTTTTTGTCTTCACATGGACTTCCAATTTTGTTATTTAAGGAAAACGAGAAAAGAAATATAATACAGTGCTATTTTTTTATTGGTTCTTTTTCCTTTTGCCTACTTATTCACCCCAAAATATATATATATAAATTAGGTGTGTTCTAAATTCTTTTTTTTTCCCAAAAACATTTAAATGATTAAGGCGATGCTATTTAGCCGAATATATCTAATATTATTTGTATTAGTTAATAACATTTAAGCTTGGCGCTCAATAAGATGGTGATCCAAATCCAATTCTGAAAAGCATTTCATTCAATGTAATTTGGCGTGATGCAATTACCTTGTGCGCTTTGCATGTAAGAAATCAGACGACATGCCCCTTTGTAATGTTGAATCTACTTGAAAAGTCTTTGCATCCTCCACGGGCCTCATCAGCAGGACTGCGAGGCCCAGTGATGTCAGACGACGGGGCTTATCGCGCGCCACTGGGTCAACTGCTCCCACTTGAATTGATTCTCTGAGAAGGTGGCGGCTGTTCACGCCCTCCAAGCGAGCGCAGAGAGGAGAACAAGCCATTGTGGTGGAATCAAAGCAGGCCACAAGGTTGATTTGCTTTTCCTTTTTTTTTCCCTTTGGCCTGCAGGGACTTGAGCTGGATAACCGCAAAAGAAAGACAAGGGCAAAACAACGAGTATTTATGTACATATTGATATACAGCATAGTTCTTTCCCTCCCCCTTTTTTTATGGCAGCGTGTTTATTTTGCTCTTTAAAGACCTTTCATATAAAAACTAATTATGCATATTTCCCAGAGGTCATTTTTTTTGTGTTTGAATCATGGCTGATCTCACTGGCTGTTTACGTCCACCAAAACAATTCCTTGAAAGACAGTTTTGTTCTCCCCCAATTTTCCTCTCCTTGCCTTCCCCCAACGTTCGGATCTCTTTCATCTCCATCCACTGGCGCAGCCTCCTCCCTCAGCCACCGCCCACCCGCTGTATGCGATTTTCATTTGTATGATTCCTCAGAGTCTTTAGCGGTTATGTTAATAAGTTTAATACTCAAACTACAGAAGTGCACATGTTGATGGTTGCTGCACTTTCCTCAATGTTTGTATGCAAGTGGCCATGACATTAGGTACACCTGAATGATTTAACAAGATCCAATCCAAGATAATGATGCACACTTTCATTAACTCTGATCGCTATATAAACATATTTACTGGTGATGGGTTTTTGAAAAATCTGGAAACTAAAATGTGGAAAAATTGTGTGACCCCAGAATTCAGTGCTGCTTAGTTCTCAGTCTCCACCATAAACATTTCAACAAATACCTTCAACATGTATAATGTATTTTAAATTCCCTTTAAATGAAGAAGTGTGACAGTGTCAGTCCAAAGTGTGCATTAATGTGTGATAGAGCCCATTTTTTAATTTGTCAATGCAGTTGCGCCTTTTAGTGTGGTCCCCGCTGAGTGTATAAATGACGGCCTACAACCCAGAGACGACTGTAGTGGATTCTTCATTAGCTCTGGGCAGACAAGTGCCATTACGTGGCTTCAAGTCATCTTCAAAGCAAGCCGAGCACCCTCATTGATAATGAATGAGAGGAGCGTATCCCCCCTGTCTGCTCCTTCACCTTCTTCCTCTCACTCATTGTCCTTTCTATCTGTCACTCATGAACCCAGAGATGTTTCCTTGTGGCCTTTCTTTGATGCTACGAATGCATTAAGAGCATGTGAACTTAATGCCGTCCCACTTCCGTGAGCACCTTCGAGATAGGAAACATCTTGTTTCCAAGTCATGAAGCTCATTTGGAAAGGCAGTGAGATTTATGACGACAGATCAGCGTGAGGAAGGACAAACACAAATAGTAAGAAGCGTGGGTTGCCATCTCAGGGGAGGGACAGCGCTGGCTAAATTGCTGAGGCAGCACGGCGAGAGGAGCCAAGAGGAAGGGAGATGAATGCCAGCATAAGGCAAGGAAGGAGGATGCTTGGGGGTGGGTGGTGTGGTGCTTTCAGAGCATTCCAAAAAAGGTAACAAGATGCTAAAAATTGTTGCCCCCCCCCAAGTGACAAAGTAAAAATATAGCACTTCTTGCCCCTAAGTACATTTTACAGGTATTAATACACTTTGAGATTTGATTTTGCGGGGCAGCCCAGATTTGTACTTGCTACTTTATTTAATTTTCCGCTGATGACAACATCAGGATATGTGTTGTGTCTTGGGCCAGCCTAAAAACAACAAGTGTCAATCAGGGAAAACCATATCAGTTATCCTTCGCCGAGTTAGCATTTTCACTGCTTCCCCACAGACAACCTACTACCAGTGCTTCTCAATTATTTTCTGTTTTTGAATTTACGAATCGATATCGGCTTGTGAAAAAGAAAATGGATTCAAATCGATTTTTTTTTAAACCTAGCTCTGCCCCTACTATCTGACTTAAGTAAAAAAGAACATGAGTACTTTTGCTGCCTTGAGGGCAATCATCATGATGTGAAAGGACGTGTCCGAACTGATCCATACGAGTCTGTTTCTTGCAGTTGAACAGAAAGGAGTTGTCCCGACTATCTGGTGATCCCACACTGGACATGAGGGACCCCGTACTGTCCAACATACTACGGGGTCGCAGGGCCCGCAGACGCGCAGGCTCCACGGGGCCTCCCGCTAGCGTGGCACCTCTGACCATGGGGATGGCCGACTGCGTGGACAGCTGCACCCAAACGGACATCAGCTTCCAACATATGTTGACCACGGGCAAGAGCAAGCAGTCACCGCCCAAGCCTCCGCCTTCGCCGCCTCTGCCGGCGCTCCTGGAGCCTTATCTGCTCAATGAGCTGTCAGTCACATCACAGGCTCTGTGTCGAGCTGACCTTTCACTAACCACCCTTTCAGTTTCCTAGAGCCCGTGTACTACGACCCCTCCGACTACTTTGACGTCTCTCAGCATGACGTCGACAGGCAGGATGAGCTGGAATATGAGGTGAGCGATATCAAAAACGGAAACTAACGAAATAACAAACTAAAATTTAACCTTCTGAAAATTCGACCTGTGACTAGAACACAATGCAATCAATATTCTTGATATGTATGCTCTTTGTAGAACGACTGTGACTGAAGCATCTTCCCATTTTTGTTTTGTTGTTCAACTTGTCTTTACCAGGAGGTGGAGCTCTACAAATCCCGTCACCAGGATAAACTTGGGCTAACCGTGTGTTACAGAACCGACGATGAGGAGGATCTCGGGATATACGTTGGCGAGGTGATGTTGACTGTTTTTTTAATTTAAGCATTGGCTATGACTTATTAGCACAAGTTCACTTCACAAAAAGCCTTCTCACTTCCTCCAGGTGAACCCAAACAGTATTGCTGCAATGGACGGCCGTATCCGCAAGGGGGACAGAATATTGCAGGTGCACAAAAACTCATCCAGTACCTTGCATGCATGAAGAATAATGAGCAGCATCACACACTCACCACATGGATGCATCATACAAATTCTATTTTGCAAATGTTCCTCGCAAGCTACTTATTCTCATTTTCCACCCTTGGCATCAATACATAGATCACATAGAGAAGCCATGCTGATTGCTAAGCTAACATGAGATTGATGTGTCGTTTAACACCCGAAGAAAGAAAAACCAAGTTAGGAAAGATGCAATAATAAAGGGAATTTATGTTTTTTGCTTTTTTGTTTGTTTTTAGATCAACGGAGTGGACATCCGAGACAGAGAGGAGGCGGTTGCTATTCTGACCAGAGAAGACAGCACGAATGTCTCCTTGCTCCTCGCACGACCTGAGATAGAGGTGAGAATATTAGCTAATTGGTGGTGGACGGGGTGCGAGCAGCCCGTTCCGTGCACTCGTTTAAAAATACACGATCGTCCTTTATCATCTTGTATGCGTCATAAGTCACTTATATTTGTTAACATTTACAGTTGTGAAATAGGAAAGAGATAATAGATTGAAAAATAGATTTCTGCTAGATGGCAAAATTAACCTGTTGCCATTCATACAGTGAGTAAATTTAGGATTTAGCATCTTAACTATTTTTGGAACATTTGCGGCACTTGCCATTTTTGTTTTCTGGTGTGCCGTTACAATTTTCGACTGTGAAATCTATACTGTGGCTCATTAAAGCTTTGGAAAAATTTAACTCAAACAAGCAATGAGGGACAGCTTGAAGAGCAAAGACAAATTATTCTTCTCACTTCTCTAGGTCACTCTGGATTTTTTTTCCGAGGATAAGCTCCTTTAACATTAGGTTTTTGACCAAATTTATTAGCAGACAAAATTGATTCTTTTTTTTGCCTACTCCCTGCTGCTTGTTAAAAAAGTCAGACTCCCACGCTCCTTGTAAGATTACGGCATCTGTATGCAGGCCACATTTTGCACACAGAATGCGAGAGAGGGCACTTATAACGAGCCTGCACAACACACGTACACATGCGCAACCTCTTCTTTGGAGAGACAGCTACCTGAGAAAAGCTAAGGCAAGACTACTCATTTTGATTCCAAAGAGGCAGCGGTCTCATTAGAGGGTAACACCCACAAATGTATTTTATCTGCGGCCACGCGGGAACGCCGAGCCGTCGTCCGCCGACGAGAACAAAGACCAACGGATCGATCGCTTCAACTGTCTGAATGCGGTTCACGTGCAAGCAATTAGGCGCAAGATCAACTGCGGTCTTTCGGGGCAACCTTCACTGGCTTAAGAACATTTGCATGATTTGCATTCCGGCAGCTGCCGAAGAGGAGGAGAAGCAGGGAAGGAGGGAAAGATGATTTGAGGTGCGAGCGTTTTAACTATGAGAATGAAACTCTTATCTCAAGGCAGCGCTGTATTTACAATGTTCTCTTAAGTATATTTAGTACAAATGAATGCTTGTAATAAAATATTCTTTCTCTGACATCATCTGAACTCTGCATCAGAATGACAACCAGGTGGTTCCAGACACAGGGCAGTTGGAGCCACTGGACAACGCCGTCCACCTGTTGGCCAGTCACAGAAGCAACACCGGAAACTGCGTAGATACCTCCGCCCCAGCTTCTGGGTGCCAGGATGGCTTCCCGAACCGGGATTCGCCCGATTTGCTGCAGACCGTGCTGAGCAACAGTCAGGAGCTGGACAGCGGAGTGGGCCGCACGGACGAAAGCACGCGCTACGAGGAGTCCTCGGAGCACGACCTCCTGGGAGACGACCACACCAGCGCCTCCAATACCAACACCACCAACACGCCCGGAAGCTTGCGCAAGTTTTCCTCCACCCGAAGCGACACGTCGCCACTACTGCACTCCCACGACCTCCAGTATAGCGCCGACTCCCTTTTGGGCCTGGACTGCATCGGCGGTGCACCGCCGGAGTCGCTGGAGGCTAGCGACAGGGCCTACACATGTGACCCGGTGAGAACGATGATGCCGGGGCTGACGGAGGAAGAGTGCGAGCGATACAAGGAGCTGCTGGAGATCAAGTGTTACTTCGAGAGGAGCGCATGCGGTGAGGAAGAAGGCGTCTCGCTGGACGAGAACAAGAACGAGAGCTTAACTCGGCACGAGATGGCGCTATTAGAGGAGGAGTTGCGGCACCTGGAGTTCAAGTGTCGCAACATCCTGCGGGCGCAGAAGATGCAACAGCTGAGGGAGCGCTGCCTCAAAGCTTGGCCTCTGGAGGAGAAAGCGGCCAGCCGTTGCTCGCTTGGCGACGAGTCCCGGCACCAGGCCCTGTCTGACATCAACGAGCTTCCCGAGAGGGAGCGCTCCGATAAGGACAGCACCAGCGCCTACAACACCGGAGGGGAAAGCTGCATGAGTACCCCGCTAGTCAATGAGAAGCACCCTTACGCTGACAGCCCAGAAGGTGGAGAAGCTCAACAGGAGAAGAGCTTCCCCTCAAGGCAGAGGGAGAGGGCAACCCGAAATGGAGGGGCCGGGGTCCAAGTGAACCTCAACCAAGCCGGGAGAGGATCCAACCCGGGAGCCCGGAGAGGTTCCGACGGAGGGCTGAGACGCAACTGCAAAACCAATCCTGCCAGCGGGAGGCCCGGCGGCCGCAGTGCCGAGAACAGTCCTTACATGTCTCGCCGTCACGCCCAAACCAAAGTTGGCCGCGCACTACCTGAGCTGCATGGCAGCTGGGCTCTCCATCAACCTCCGAAGTCCCCGAGAGGCCGGCGCCGACCCTAGAGGTGGAGACGTCAGCCCCATGAGTCTGGGGAGCACTTGTAAAGACGTGGGCCAAAGTGAAGCCGCCGGGCTCTTGTCCCCGCGGATGGAATGGAAAGTGAAGATTCGAAGCGACGTGGTCACGCTACGTGGCCAAAGGCCCGTGAGAGACCGCCTCCTGAAGGCGCTGGGCCATAAGATCCGAGAAGAACGCAGCGGTATGACCACAGATGACGACGCGGTGAGCGAGATGAAGATGGGCCGCTATTGGAGCAAAGAGGAGCGCAAGCAGCAGCTGCAAAAGGGGCCCGAGAGCAGCGGCGGCGCCGGGAGATGATGATGCAAAGCCGCCACGACTTCCTGAGGGGAGCGGGAGCAGGGCTGCGGGTCTCCCGGGGACGGGGGACGCCGTGCGCCCAGCAGAACCCACTTCCATCCTGGAAGCTGTTGCCACCGCAAGAGCATGAAGAAGCGCGTCGCAGATTCTGGACAACTGGATCACCATCCAGGAAACTGCTGACCCATGGGAGCCGCTCTGCGGATGGATCCAAAGTTTACAACCCGCTGCTGTCCGTCACCACGGTCTGAGCGGGACAATGTGTTGGATGAGGACATGCCCCCTTTTACACTGCCCTGTTGCCAGCCAGAGGGAGCAGTGCACACACCTCTGACTTACACGGACTCACAGAATAGTAAGGTCTACCCGTAAAGGCTAGCGTGAATTTTATTTCCGCTTTTAGATTTAACTTTCACCACGAAAGCCAAATACCTGTAGGTTTTTCATAGTAGCAGCATTAATAGAAAAGATAGGCATGTAAAAAAAAAAAAAAAAAAGGATTGGATAAGGACCTGTCCAGCTGGAATAATAATTCATAAATAATTGATCATAGCAATGAGTTTTTTTAAGTGATAGTGTGTAGAATGTTTTATTTTTTAGTGTTCATTGATTGTAAAATAAATGGTGCAACAGTTTTTGGACATCAACATAAAGTACCTTTTGAAAAAAAAAATCTAGAATTGTAGGTCCGCTAACCTCTGATTAATTCCATGGATGTGCGTCGCCATAGAGTAGCTGACACGTTCTCTCCGCCATCTTACTGCTATGGAGAACCAAAGGGGACAATCATGTGATCACAGATCAATGAGTACAACATGTGTAAAAACAGCAATGCACTCACCTTGTCACGTGAGGGAACACTAGAAGTCGTTTGACGACATTTCGCTGACACCTCTGCTGAGGAAATTGGCGGTAGGTTGCGACGTGGGGTCTCTGAGGCACCGCTTCATCGTGCACATGCTTCAAATTAAGATCCTTGCATTCTATTAGTTCACCACTAGATGGCAGTAAATTCTGCACACTGTCCCTTTAATGCTAAAATGTTTTACAATGAGTCAATTTTGATAAAAGGAGGACAAAATACAGTTGCTTTCAAATGTAGATAAAAGTGAAAAATCATGAGGAAAAATAAAGCCACATCTGAACACATACAGTGCCCTCCAGAAGTATTGGAACGGCAAAGTTAAAAGATGAATACGAGACAAAAGTTCAGCTTTTCTTTTCTACTATTTACATCAAGATGTCTTAAACACCTCTCTCAATAAAGCACACATCCACATTCTGAACTTTTGTCTCATATTGATCTTTCCACCAATAACGTTGCCAAATCTGTCAATAAGCTGCATTCATTAAAAGGATTGTATTAATTATCTCTTTAAAAAAATAACAGTTGAATTGATGAACTGCATTGCAAACGCCACAGTCGGGAAAATAGATTTAATGGGCATAAAATACAAACAATGAGCGGTGGCAAGGTTAAAAAGAAAAAAAAAGCCACCAGAGGCGTCGGAAATTGGGAAAAAACGACTACAGCGCCCTCTGCTGATTTAGAATTTGCCACAGAGAAATTACTCAAAAGCTCACGCACAACAGAGCTGATTTTTCTGGAAATGATCACGTTTCGACCACAAGGTGATTTGTAGGAAAACTTGATGGAAAGCACAAAATTGCGATTTTGCATATAACAGTACAACTGGAAATAGCAAAATTATGATGGATTATTCTCAAGCACATTTTCTGACTATTGAGGACCGCTTGGCTATCGGAGCATTTTCAAAAAAATCTTTAAAGTAAAATTTGCCAGCCTTTTCCTTCCATGTGCATCAAGAATTTTAAGCGGCTCTCGTCTAAAACATCTTGTTCCCTGCCATGAGAACGATGCTCATTTGTTATTGTTTTTCCATGCATGTTTGACTATCATGCAATATTTTTACATTTGAATACCGTGACTGTGCGTGAACGTGCTAGCCAGTATTTGTTCAATGTTGTGCCGTGCACTTTGTGATTTTTCTAAATAAACACCGTATTCATGAAGCTTTGCTGCTGCCTTTCTCTTTGTGGTTTAACATGACTGTCCTAAACAAACCAAATAATCACTCGTTTTTTCCTAAACAATTCTAAACCTTTATTTTTCTAAGAGTGAAAAGAAACAAAGGCAACATTCAAATAAAAAGTTTTTACACAAATGATAACAGTGTCTCTCTGCAATAATAATAATAATAATAATAACAAGAAGAATATTGTTTGAAACAGAGAAATAAAGTGAGTTACAGTAAAGTTACCTTAACTTTGCAAATGAAGGAAGTGGAACTGAGAGGATGACCGACATCAGCTCTGCTCTGGGGTCAGACAGTGTCCATTTTGGGAAAGTAGCACCAAAAACATGAATGCCTGTTTTAAACACTTCCCAAAACAACGTCACCAGTTCTGCCTGTTGCCAAAACGAGCTTCAGTATGACTACAAAAATAAAAGTCATCAAGGTTGCGCCGCATGTCCGTGTCGTGGCCTCATGGAATCCAAACGAAACCATATAGCTTATCCGTGGAGCTCGAGAACAGGGGCAGAGGGCTTCCACTTAACACATTGGGGGTAACAAAACATACCAACTTACCTGGGAGACAACTCTAGATAGACCACACAAACTTCTATCACAGGAAGTCCCACATTTTCCAACTGTCTTGGGAGCTGACGGGAGAAACTGATTCCAGGAACGAGGACCTCTTTGGGGACAGGAAGTCGGATTCATGTGGAGGGAGTGTACAAGGTTGAGAGATGACGTTGTGTGGTGGGTGGATGTCCCGCATCTTTCTTTTGTCAGTCTGCTCCCTCAATGTCTTTGGCAGAGCCAACTTCTACCCTTCACAGAATCTGTCAGAAAATACACACAAAAAACATCTTAAGTTTGTTCCAAAATGTTGAGTCAAGGATGATTACTTCAGTGAGTTCTGCTTTGATGAGGCGCGGAAGAATGAGGGAAGTCAGTCGAGT
Source organism: Syngnathus acus (assembly GCF_901709675.1). Lineage (NCBI taxonomy): Eukaryota > Metazoa > Chordata > Actinopteri > Syngnathiformes > Syngnathidae > Syngnathus > Syngnathus acus. The sequence continues at coordinate 17,474,041 of NC_051088.1, read as the reverse complement.
CAAATTCCGATTTTGAAGAAAAACAGACAGATGTACCTCTGTATGAGTGTCGGCGGGCAGGTGAGGGGAGGGGCATGTTTTCTTCGAGTCCGGCACATCCGGCAGAGCCGCTCCGACGCCGTCCGTATTGGTGCCGCTTCCTCTGTGGCTCTTTCGCTTTCTCTTGGAGTCCTTCGTACGACCTCGACTGTTTCGCTGCTGCTCTTCTAGTTCCATCTGTGAGCATCACACATTATATGTACCGAGTTATACATTATTAGTCCCTTTTGGCACGTAGAACAACAACAATCACCCCCTGGCAAGATATAAATATTTCATACTGATTGATAGATACATGTTGAATTTCTTTTTACTATTGAAACAAGGACCAGGAGAGAGAGAATAAAAAAAGGCTGAATTTAGATATTTTTATTTTAACCTACATTTAAAAAGAGGATGTGAAAAAGTCAAATAAACTGGAGAGCTTTTTTTTCTTTTTACATAACGTAATGCACGTAGGGCTGGGCAATATGGGTGGAAAATGCTACCCAATATTTATTTCAATTTTTGTGGCTCTATTTAGTGCAATTTTTATAGTGCTAACCTGAATAAGTGTGCATAGTGTTGCCACAGGCGGATCAGAGGCCGCCTGCAGGACCCTGCTTATGGTGTGCGTCTGATCCAGAGAGACCTCCAGCAGATCTCCGTCCAGCTGCAGCCCCTCCAGTCGCTCCCTGGTGGTCGGTGAAAGCTGCACCACCTGACCTTGAGCTCGGCAGCAGCGGCAGCAGAGCGCCCACACCTGAGCGAGCAGAGCAAACCAACGCCTTCAACATTGGTCGCCAAGGGCATCGGCGAGTGCTCTGACGTGCTGACCTTACCAGTGACGCCGGATTTCTTGCTAATGCCGTTCTCATCGAGTGGTCTGCGGGAAAACAAGCATCTCATCACACAAACCAACAGAAAATAAACATTTCAAAGCCTATTTACAAAGATTCATACAGGTCGCTTTGAGCCTTATTTTGGGGGTCTGCAAAATAAATCAGAGCGTTATAGCAGTGCTTTTATCTGACTGATGTCATTTAACTCTGAGGTTGTGGTCACCAAAGTGGTTAAGATGCTATACTGTGAAGTGATTCAATGTATTACAATACAGTATAAATGTTGCACTACAACCATAATACACTGGCATTTTGCTTGTGGTTCAGGGTGTACCTCAATGCCATTGGATTTCTTTTTAGGGGAATCGTCCGTCAAATCGATGATTCCGTCCTCTCCTTCACCTCCCTCCGAGTCGGATAAAACAATGACTGAGTTGGAGTCTGCCTCTTTCTGCTCACTTTCCTCCTCTTTGTCACAACGGAGGGTTTCTTTGAGTTCTTGCAGCGTCTGAAGGGCCCGCTGCAGCTCAGGGGTCTCCAGTGCCTCCTTGGCGCGACCCTGCCATGTTATGGCTCGCTCTGTGAGACACTGCAGCGCTTCGCCCTCGGGCAGGCGCACGGGCAACCGCTGCAAGGCTACCAGTAACGCCAAGATAGTCTCCAGACGGGGGCGGCGCGAGCGCTGGCACCGCGGACACAGAAAACGCGAATCCCAGTCCCACCAGCAGCGTGGGTTGCCCGGCGGTCCACAAGAGGGCAACAGCGAGGGGAAAGGAACACAGCCACCGTGGAACCAGTCCTTGCAAAGGTGGCAGCGCAACTGAGGTGTGCGCGGCTGACCAGCGCACACGCACACAGTCTGAACAGAGGAGCCGGGGTGGTTCCCATTCTCTTTGACAGAGTTTGCAGAGTCCGTTTCCATGAGGTCATCTGACGTCTCCTTCGCTTCCTTGTCACTTCCTGCATCACGTCCTATCTCGCCATGTTGACTTTTTGTAGCCTCAGTAGTGCCTCTTTCTTCCCGGTGCTCCCCTTCTTTGAATGCCATCACCTAGAAACAACACATGAGTTCAGATGCACAGATTGAAGACTCGCACAGCCACAGGTCAAGTTGTGCGGCAAAACTCACAATAGCCGCAGGGTCTCTAAGGGTCTTGAGCAGAAAGTCCCAGAGTGTTTTGTATCAGGGTCGTCCGTGTCCTCCGTTTTGCCATGTCTCCTTTTAGCGCATGGACACAACACCTGCAGACCAAATTGGGCGTTCTTTACATTCGACACCAGTTACCGTACGTCAATAAGGAACACTACTCAGGGGGATAAGCAATGAGTACTCGAGCCCTGGGTACTGTGTGCATATTTTGAGAGTCTGCCTAAGCCTATTTATTCATTGATGTACCCAGCGTGCTTAGTACATCACTTGCATGGATTTTGGCAACAGAGTGCATGCAACGATTTCATTCGCAGGTACACATAAAATTATAAATATGCTTCAGTATCGTGAAATAAGACACTAGGTGTATACAGTGTACGACTTGGCAGTACCTGGTTAGAGCTCGGTTCAGGTCAAAACCTGAAGGCATATTTTTGTGTGTGAAAGCTCATGCGCATTTTTTGTTGTACCATCTTCAACACAGCAACGCCAATTCAAATTCTGAATCCCCGCAAAACCAGTAGCCAACCGTCGGACACTAACGAAAAGTAGTTCGGCAAACCTGCCGACTCGGTCAACATTTCAATCAAGTTTGCCCCGTGTTGCTTTAATGGTGCACCTCGAGCAGGCTGTGCTGACTGCTCTTCTTCAAGAAGGTCTTGGAGGCCTTGTCCCTCCAGGAATGAGCGCTGGCCACCTGAAACTCCAGCTGTCGCAGCTCCTCCATGAAGACGGGCAGGTCCCTTCCAACGGCCACCAGGCCCTCCAGGTCATCCAGGCATGGGTAATGCTCCCCATTCTATGACAAGTTGCCAAAAAGTCTCAGAGAGGATTTCGACAAGACCAAATAACGCTAAACGCATGAAGAGACAATGATGCAATTTTACCTGGATTTCCTCCAGGTCTGTTACCCAAGCACGCGCACGGCTTAGACAGCCCTGTAAAGCTTGAATGTTAGGCAACTTGACAGGAATAAGCTGGGCCTCATTCACAATCGCCTCCAGTGTTGACAGAGGGTGCTTTTGCCTGGTGGGACAGTGGGTGAGTTGAAAACAGGGACAACTGGTTGTGACGCCCCTACTCCTTTGTTGTATTTGCTGCCTACCTTTGTTCAAGACAGATCTGCGCTTTCTCCTCCCAGCGCTCCGCAATCGTGAGTAGCTCCTGCAGTTCTGCCATAGCCGTATCCACAGACGCGCTCTGAGGCACGTTGCAGCCCGCCTCAATTAAATTCCTCAACACTGCCAACGTGACCTCTGGCCTCTCGGCCCCCTCGGTGCCCAATGTGCGCCTGACTTCTGCCAGCCATCGCCCTAACTCTTGAAGGCCTTGAAGCAGATTACACTCTGGCACTAGGACAGGCAGCTGAGTTCCCTGTTCCAGCAAGGTCTGCAAAAGCTCTGCTGGTGCATTGTTCCGCCTCCAGTCGCGCTCGTTGATCAACTCCTGAGCTCGGCTCTGATAATCACTCACCAGCTGCAGAACCGCCTAAAGGGGAAAAATGTCGCTGAATGAAGCAACCTGGTTGATTTTTTTTGGTTTATTTTAAGTTGTAAGCCAATTATAAAAAAAAAAAGGCGAGGTGCCAAAATTAATTTATTATTCGACAACAAATGAATTATCAAATTGATTGCCTCATATTGTAGTAATAATAATAATAATAATAATAATGAGATTTTTAGCTAAGGATTGTCCATATCCTCTGATTTCAGGCTTTCAACATTAAAAATTTGATTTCTCAAGTCCTTCATAAAATTAGACTGCTCTTTTGTTTGATCAAAACAACCCATTTACAAACCTCTGCTTTTACTTTGTAAAACAATGATCATTCTTTCTTGTGTGCTACTGCTCAACTGTTGCTTAGTTGTTTTTAAGTCACTAATTACAGAATAAAAACAACTGACAATAAATATAATAAAATAATTGAAAAACAAATACACTAATTCAAGTGAAATTGTATTCGGAATGTAATAATGGATTCTACAAATAATCGTGACAGCTCTACATGGGGTAGTTACCTGCACGTCCTCCAGCTGACGCATCACACAGGGCAGGTTTTGCATAGTCTCGATCAGGGATTTCAGCTCCGCCAAAGTCATTTTTGTGGCACTGAAACACAGAAATGAGTATATGTTCTGGTATGACTAATTACATGCACGCCGAGTTTCCTTCTTCTCACCTGGTGTTTGAGTCAGCAAGGAGTTCAGTGCTCTTCTGTTGGCAGTGCTCTATGTCTTTGAGAACAGTGTTGAGTTTACGAAGAAGTTCATTGTCTGGGAACTTTCTTTCAGCTGCTTCCGTCTTGAGTGTCTCCAAGTAATCAATTCCTGGGATTGAATGAAATAGCACGCATGCATTTTGACTTGATTCTAATGTTTCTGTAGAAATCCTCGAAAAACAATTGAGTGCTGGCTTCCTACCTATCTTATTTCCATCCTCTTGCTCAAGCGCCTCTTTTACTCTGTTGGCCCATGAATCGAAGGACTCTGAGCGAACTTTTAGGCGGTGTAACATGGCCAACAACTCATCCAGGGTGTATCTGTACCTGCAAAGAGGCACAGCAAAATGGCAATTCTGCAAGTGTAGCCTATGATGATAAAACAGAATTCTAAATTTCAAAAGCCAATTGTCAAGAGTCCCCAAAGAATAGGTACCTGAGGTATAGTTTGTCAGTGGGGCAGTTGCACAGATCCTGAGTGTGATACAGACACACCAAACTCTCGGGGCAGCTTGAACAAGCTAGTGCTGAGAGGAAACATGTTGTCTTGCATTTGTCACATTGTCGCTCATCATCAGGTAACAGCTCAAAGGCCTCACGCTCCGCTTCAGTGATGCCCTGCATACAGAGGATATTTTTAGAGATTAGTCAGTCGTGCTTGCTGTTGCTTTGCAGGGTCGTCTATAAAATCAAATGACAGAAAATAAAAGCTTGAAAGAAAAAAAATGATGCCAGAAAGACATTAATATAATGTCTGGCAACTCTTACCCTTTCCATCAGAGCCTTTCGCAGCTTTCTCTCTTCCTGAACAATAATAAACATCTCCCGGTGTGTTGCAGCAGCAAGATTGAGATCCAGTTTCTCTGGACTGGCTGCCATTTTACAAGTCAGCTCTTCGTGAGAGAAGACGCAATACCGCCGCAGACGTCGATAGTGCTCGATGCAGGAACGACCGGCAGGTAGCTTTAGAACACAAACAAAATAACAGGGTCATCCTGATTGCCAAGTCTCATGTTTTCAGAACTGCACAGTGTTGGAACTAACGGCGTTACTAATGCCGTTATAGATTTCCAGTAACGGCTAATCTACTCAATTACTATGTTAATTGTTATGACGCCGTTAGCATTACTAGCAGTGATATGTGGGACGTAACTTATGCTGCTTGGGTAACGCAAAAACACTTCTGCATAATGCCATAGTCAGACTGAAAGCGAGCTGAGCATTTCTGGTGGCACCTTTCTACATATAGTCAATGTAGTTCACACGGTCATAACTTTGCGCATAGCTCATTCTGCCGAGGCAACTCGTAGTTACCCCCACAAGCAAACACGTGTGGACACGTGGCGTGGTACTGTATTTCACGTTCAGTCTGAACCTAGCATTAGGACACTTACCCAGTCAGCTGTACAGAAGTTGACTGCTTCTGCAAAATTATATCCCTGGTTGAAACCACTGTGGTAGGCTCTGGGGAAGGTGATGACAAACTCGCCGGCACACTGGTTGGTCCTGACAACCTGTCAATTCAAAGTATCCCAATCAAAAATAGAAGTCATAAATGGTCACTTTGAGGCAAGAGAACGTGCACATTGAGACACTGACCGGTACACCGTGAGCCATGAGGATGTTTGGGTTCATGATTGTGACCAACTGGTGCAAGAGGTCAGGCTGGAACTCGAATAACTCTGGAGTCAATTTCTTCATCACCTCCTCTAGTCGCTCAGCAGCTACTGAAGGAACTCCATACCAGGTTTTAGGTTCGCCCCTGAAGATGATCAAGCATGTCAGCATACAAGATCCAAAATCATATAATACCAATAAAAAAATAGCGCGTCCTGTACCAGTGCAGGTAGTTGATGGAGTAGCTCCAGTGATCCTCAATGTGCCAGCAGAAAGCAGAGAATACCATGCCAACATAAAGCCAGGGCACCTTCATGCCAGAGATATCGCCATTAATGTGGCACAGGAGAGACTGCTCCAGCACGGGCATCACGTTCAAGTTCCAGCCACTGCGGGCGTAGTCCTGACAGGCGCACAGGTTGAACGTCATGAAGCACTTGGGAGTTTGCCTCAGCTTACATAATGTAGCACTACTGTATTCATTGAGTGTGGGTTACTTTTGTGGCTTCTACTTGAATTCCAGACTGTTTGGAGAATAATTGACTCATATTTTACTCGTAAAATTCAAAGGCCTCCAGGACATTCCAAAATATTTAGCCTAACTTGACATTTGACAGACTTCAGATAAACAAAATGCTAGGTATTTGAAGTTGAACTGGAAATGTGATTCTTAAGTTCTAAATGCCTTAAGTTTTGCTTTTCTAAGCAGGAGCCATAGGCAGAGCACTGTAGCATATCACAAGCAAGCGCACCTCCTCCTCTTTTGTCAGAATCCTCTTGCCGTTGTTCATCGGGAAGCCGCTGCCAAACTCTTTGGAGTGGATGTCTGCTCCATACTCTACAGTCACATCCTCCTCGATGCTGCTAACCAACCTCCAGAACTCCCTCTCCACAAGCTCGGTGGGAACCATCTACAAGGGAAGAACACACAGATGACCTCTCTCTCTCTCATGATGGCAGCAGAAACGTGCGAGTGTGCTTACATGGACAGGCATGTTAAAGTAATCGGCTTTGAATGCGTCGGCCATCTCCCCAAAACTTTGCAGACTGTACTCCCGAGTTGCTTGTTCAAAACCAAACGCTTCCGAAGGCTTCTTGCACTCCTGCAAAGAAGCATGTCCATCAGGAAGGAATACGTTTCATCAGTTGGGACACTCACATACAGGACAGAAGCTTTCTTTTTATTTTAAACTACTACAACTTACTTCCGCAACACACTTTGGGCATCGCCAGTTGCTTTTGGGGAGATCAGTGAGCGGTGGCAGCAGACAGAACGTGTGGTAGTTGTCATCACAACCATCGCACAGCAAGAGTTTCTCGTCGTCATCTCCGCGACCACACATTCGACACACAAATGAATCCACCTTTGACCGAACAAAGATTGCAGTGTTTAGAGCGAAATGGGCACATTTTAGTTTAAAACTCTCCAAAATCCAAAAAGCACTTGATTGTGCTGGTCGACACAAAAAGCGCACCTTATTATAAGGCACACCTTCGGTTTTTGAGAAAATTAAAGACTTTTAAGTGCGCCTTATGGAGCGGAAAATACGGTACTTACACTTTGCATGTTGTCGAGGTTACGTCGTAGCCTCATGGTCATTTTGGTGCATGGACCATCGGTAAGATGTTGGCGACTTTCTTTGTGAAGATGCTCCTCCAATTCCTCTTTCTTTACTTCGGTCTTCACTTCCGGCTTGACCTCTGTTTTGACCGTGACGGTGGCAGGAGGGATCTGGGGGGTGGCTGAGCACTCTTCAGTCTGTCCGTCCTGTGGAACCGGAGGCTCCCCTTTTGCACAAGTGACCCCAGCAGCAGGTGCTGGGCAGTCCATGACGGTCACAGTTTGAGGCAGTTCATCTGGAAGAAAGGATTCAAAGTAATCCCCGGAACGCATGCAGGATTTACGTCAATGCATCCCCTTACCCTTCTTCCTATATCGGTCCCGTGCCATGAGTCCAAGTCCCATCATCTTAGGCCCGGCGCCATAGATCTGCAGCTTCTTCAACTCTGGGTTCTTCTCTATGTCTTCCTCGGTAGGTTCGGGCTGAAAATAGGTAAGTAGAAGTACAATCATTATGATCGAATGGACAGACTGCCGCCGCTCTCCAAAGCACACAGAGCAAAGCAATGTGACCTAATGCAGACAAAAATCAAGATCACAAGCAGTGCAAAAGGGGTTATTCTAGCTAAGTTAGACATTAAGGAAAGCGTGAAAGTTACGACCCAGCATCAAAATACCAATTCAAAATAAGGTACAACCATAAATAGCACACTAATGATTCACAAAACCACTTTGAATTCATTCAACATGGAAAGATGCCATGTGGCACAAAGGAGGTGCGATCCAATCAAATCACTCTTGTACTGCAAAATATTTGTTTAAAATTATGACACACTGTGTACATTTAACACCATCTTCCATTTCCAGAACGCAATTCAAAAGCAACAAAGATGCCATTTGATATGTCGCAAAATCACGTTTACACTTGCATAATTTCAACAAATCCGCATCCAGGAAGTAATCACTGAACTTACATTTTTCCACATTGTTACTTATTCTAAAATGGAATCAATTCAAAATGTTCCCCTCGAAATTCTCTTGCGGTCTGAGAATCCTTCTGGTCACTTTGTGCTAGGCATGCTTGTCATGTGCATTTGTGTGGCCATTCTACCATACAGGCCTGATTGGTGGACGACTACTAGAGACAAAATGGTTATGTTTCTGGAAAATTCTTGCCACAGAGATAAAGGACCAGCTCTAGAAAGAGATGGTGGTTCAAAACTTCTTCCATTCTCCCACTTTGCTCATTGGAAGCTTCAAAGCAGCAAAAATTGTTCTGTGCTTGTCTTCAGATGTGTGCCTTGGGCCAATCCCGAGTCTTAAGTCTACAGGAAATTTCTTTACCTTTGCGCTTGGTTTGTGCTTTGACATGCACTCGTCTGCTGGACAGAATCTAGACAGGTGTGTGCCTTTCCAAATCATGAAGTTGTGAATACATGAAATGTCTTTTTTTTCCCCAAAACCTTTGCACAAATCGTTTTATAAAGATGGAAAAGGTTTAATTGAATACCGTCCAAATATATCACATGTCCAAGCAGTCAACTAATACACCGCTAAACAACACGAATACTCTAATGGACTCAGCGGCACGCAGATAGACAATGGTTTAAAAAGCAATGAGACACACAAATAAACTGATGAACGGTATCGAGAAATGTGCCAAAAAACACACTACGTGCAGAAAGACAGGCTATACAACAAATGTGTGCAAATAAAATGAACACCAGCCCTGTTTTCCCCGTCCTTGTCTGGCTAACAAATATTTGATGAGTCAAAAGGCAATCTTTTATTCTGAACAGACATGATGTTACACTTTTTCTTGCCGCAAAGTTAGCACCAGCAAAATCGCTCGATAGCCTTATGGGAGACATTTTAAGCCTTTTTAAGGCATTTTTAACCCCGACTAAGTACAAGCTGCATGAGCTGTTGTTTTGATCATTGTTGATTGGTTAGCAGGACAGTGCAAAAACTACACAACCATTCAGGTGGTGTATATCGCAAGCAAAGTCAAGTCAAAATTATTTATATAGCACTTAATCACAGAGGCATCTGAATAGAAGACAGGGCTACCAACTCAAAACCCCCAAAACAGCCCTTATACTGAAGTCCTGGAAATTGCAGCACATCCATCAACCCCTGTCAAAGTTTAGGCAGGTAAATCAGGAAAATTACAAGTTCAAATTTGATTCTACTACAGTACAGTATTACAATATCACCGTGTCAGAAAGAGCCACCCTTATGTGTGGCATCCCAACTCAAGTGTGAGTTAAATGTGTGTTTACGAAAATGTTTAAGTGGTTAGTGACACTATTTTTGTTAAACAATGCATGTGGATGCTAGGAATTGTGCAGCGGGAAGCAAAAGAAGAAAAGAGTAGGGGCTGAGGGTGAGCTCATATGCTCAAGAGGCAGTACCGCTGAGATGAGTTGAGAGCCAATGGTGAGAGGATGAGGGTTGGGATCCTCCGGACCCTGCAAGGGGGACACAACAACAGCAACAATAAACTAAGCCAGGAGGAAGAAGAGGGCAGGAGGGACAGTCAGGGAGGAGCTGGAGCCGTGGTGAAAAATGCAATTGTTGAGACTTTTGTCCATCTCTCTTCATTCATCATCATCTCTTATAAGGAATAGTTTTACGATCAATTAATCATTTGGGACCTTGTTTAACTTAATGGCCCAAATTCTCAACAGGAAAGATTTCTGCAGTGCTTCATGAAAGCAGACTTATGTTTAACCAAATTAAGACATTTGCAAACATCTGCTTTGACTTTGTAAATTAATCAACAACATTTTTGCCCATTTTCTTTTTACGTTTTAGATGAAACCAGAAACTGAATCATAATGTTTCTGTATTTTCTGCACTGCCAATTTAAAATAATGTCCTGTTTTTGAATGAAGGGAAACATCTATTTTTATCCGATTCATTTATTAAGAAAAAATAATCAACAATTTATTCTTTAAAGCATTGGTTGCAGTGTAAGTACACTATATTATAATAATTTCATTGCCAATAAGTCAAGATGGGCTTGTGGGGGAAAATGTTTTTTTGAATGAAACCTCCTCTAGTCCTGTTTAAGTTATTTTAATTAGATACAAATCTCCATTCATGAAAGTAGTTGAGGGGAAAGCAACCCAGTAATAAGCAGACAGTAACAATGGCAGGTTAAGGCACAGGTGGATTGCAGGATGGCAGCAAAGCAAGCTGGGATGCGCCCTGATTGCACAGTCACATAGTGCAGACACACACACAAGGACAGACAGTTAACAGCAACACAGCAGCATCAGGACAAGATGGAAGACTGCCATGTAACTGATGCAATGGAGACCTTCAGGCAGATGACAAAATGAAACTGAACCAATAGAGGCTTGCAAGTGAGAGCAATAGGCTGCTGCAGTATTTGTTGTCCACCATCATTGAACAATGATGGCTCATCATCATGGACTGACATAACTTGGTATGTAGAAAATGGTAGAAAAGGTATTTTTTTGGAGAAGGGGTCTCCAGAATTCCCTTGATGCAGTGGACCATTAACCAAGACGCAATCAAGACGATTCAATCGATCGATTATATTCTGACACCCATAGATCCCAATGATATACGTTTGTTGGTTGCTCTCTTAATACATGTACAATGGTGCCTTGAAATATTAATTTGTGACCACACCCGTAACTTGCATCACAAACAATCTCCCCCCCATTGAACTGAATGGAAACGCCATGAGGGGTCCAGCCTCCCACACCAAAAAACAAACAAAAGATTTACTACTACTGTAAGTAACACAGCAGATAAAGTGGTTCAGAAAAAAAATACATGTATGAATTTGCTGGCTCATATCACCAGTATCACAAGGCACCACTGTATAATGCTAATATCTTACAAAGCCTTCAGACCAGTTGTCAGAAAGGTTACAGGACCAGTATTTTTCAAAGCCAAATTAAGTGTTTTTTTTCCTCCTCAATGCAGGCTAGGCTAGACAATCAAGCAGTACATCTACAAACTCTGCTGACCGGCAGAGAAAACCTTCCTTGGCGCATGTGCAGTTTGAGTATGCATACCAACTTCAGTGATCCCTGGGTGACCCAAAGGTCATATAACGTGTTGCTGACTTGTAACTGCGTGCCTGCTCACGACGTCGTGAGCAACTGACATTTCTTCACCGTGCTGCAGCAACATGACTATTCGCCTGACCTGGCTCAGTGTTGTTTTCTTTTTCCCCAGGCTTTAAGTGGGTCAATCAAGGGGACCTGTTTTGAAGATGTGGACAATATCTAGATGGCAGTGATTATCACGATGCCGAGGAATTCTGGCAGAGAATACTGGGAAGATGTGTTAGACTGTGATAACGACCAAGGGGACAATTAACAGTTTGGATTTCAAATATATTTTGTCACTCCAGTCCTGCAACCTTTCTGACACACCTCAGACATAAAATGAAACCGTTGGTTTCCTTTCCCGAACAAGATCCATGAATAATATAACCAACGTGCGTTTCAGCAGGCGGGGGAAACACACTCAAATTGATGGCATTCCTAGAAACTTAGAAAGTTAGCTTGACAAAAAACAATGACATGTACAGGAAACTATTAAACTGGTGATTAAGAACAATTAGCTGTTATAGTTCAGGACTGAGGTTCTGTTCGTCCTGTTCGTTAAAATTGTGCATGATGTCATTTTCACGCAAGCACTGTGCTTCTTTGATAAGTGACTTGTTCCTAACACGATCACGTACAAGTTAGTCATTTTAGAGGCATGAAAATGTAATCCTCAACGTATAGTCAGGCAACTTACTATAGAATGATTATTATGACAACAAAGCGCTTTGACTTACATCGGGCTGGCAGCGATTCGCTCGGCGCCCGTAACTGCTCATTTTGGATGGCTGCACTGATTGACGCAGGGGGATGGAGTGGGGCTTGTACTCCTTGTCCACATCCTCACCATCGTAGTGCTTTGGCTTGCAATGCTGCAAAATCCATCAAAGACAAAACTTGAACATTAACTTTTTGTTTAATTAGGGGAAAAAAATAGGTGAGCGTAAAAACGCGTTACCGGCAAGCTGGCACCAGAGTGGAACATTTCAAAAGGGTGGACGATCCTCTCATAGTGCGAGCGCAGAAGAGACCCGATGTTCTTGCCCGGAGGGTAGCCCAGTCTTTGAGCCACACGGGCCCAGCGTCGTTCTTTACAGACCAACTCAAAACCGCCTTCATCAGACACAACCTGGAAGACCACGGCACAAAGCATGTCCCAATCACAGTTTCAATAAACAGAAAGTTGCAATTTTCCAATCACATGACCGGATCGGGACAACTCTATAAGGCAAAGAGAATAATGCATAATTTCTCTAGAAATTCAATTCATGTTCACCTTTGAGAGACCGAAAAGATCAAGAATGCGCCTCTCGATGTGCGGAATTTTCAAGGAGGAAGCCTGAATCTCCCAAAACCTGGCAATGCGGTCCAAATAATTCAGCTTCACTCTCGTCTCCGCCTGGGGGGGGAAAAGGCATGAAGAACAACAACTATGAAAGAAACTTTCAATCACTCAATTCAACTAACAACATCAAGCAGTGTGTATAAATGACTTGCCTCCAGTTCATTCAGCCTCTGAATGCGCGGCGTGAATCGGAACGTATCCAGCTCCACTGAAAATGGTGGTTGCCAGTCCTATTGGCAGAATAAGAACATTAGTCAACAATACGGTCTTGAGCCATCCCTATCAAACGGAACTGGCACTTTGTGAAAATAATCTGTCACTGAAGCACCAAACACTACTCAAAATTAACCAGCTGTCTTTTTCGTTTATGGCCCACATTTCAGGTAGTGATGCTTTGTGGTAGGAGTTTAATTCCTTCCATGACCTCTCTAGTGGAACGATAACACTCAATTCATCAACAGCACTAACACTAAACATTGTGCACAGAGGGATAAGGAATAGATGGCTCAGAACCAAGGTTTGAAAGAAGTGGTTTCACAAATGAAGTGAGCCACCATAGAGCACTCGTATGGCACTTCTGTGCTTGCCAAGTCAAAACAAAAAAAGCATTGTTTTAACGACTACAAAAAAAGCATTGTTTTAACGACTTTTCAGATTTTGACAGATTTCATACAGTCGAGTCAAAACTGTGTTTTGCAGTTATATCGCTACATTGCTTTAAGGTGTGACCCGTGCCTATATGCTAAAAGATTTTGTGCAGAATTCTGTGCGTGTGTCATTCTCTTTTAGTTATGTACAAATAGAGCAATGTTTATATAATGATCTTTTGCACTCGGGAGAGTGGGTTCAAATTTTTGCAAATTCAACACCCTAAGATGTGGTCCAAACAAAAGGGCAATAGAGGTCAAATTCTTTATTCAGTAGCAGCCCGTATAACACTATTTGGTGTAAACCAGTTGGGCTACAAAAGAGGGCCTTCTACCGCAGCTGTGTCTGTCAGTGGGATTTCACGAGGCAGGAGTATCGCACGCGAGTGTGTGCGACGCATGCGTGTATATGAAGAACACGTTAGCTTGTAGGAGACGACAACAGGGCTTTGACAGTAGTTAGCTAGTAGAAGACTACAACTGGACTTTAACAGTATAATGTCTATGTTCGTGAACGACCGACGCATGAAGGACAGAACCGTGTATTGCAAGCATTGCTAGGCTGGTTATTCCACATCAAGATTTTTCTTTGCTAGGAAAATGAAACAAAGGCAGCAACAACTGCACCACACTGTTGATAATTTGACAATAACCAAAACAATGCAGCAAAACTGGCTGAGTGGCAGTTATGAGCTAGTGTTTTCAAATAATATTTTTCATAGACTTTGCATTACATACTGTTGCTTCACTGAGGTCGAGTACCTGGAGGAAACCCACGCAGGCACGGGGAGAACATGCAAACTCCACACAGGAACGTTTTTTTAAGCAAAACACTTGAGTTTTGGTTGTATGTAAAATTAGTGCTATGATGCTTCCAGGTCAATTTGCTGCAATTTATATTGTCATTGCTTGTAAACCTTAAGATTTTATTTTGAATGACAGTGAATGTGATTACATTTTTTATATGTACAGCTGCATTAAATGGTTGGAGTACAAAAACACAAACAAGCATCAGGATTATTTTGACCAATGTTTGAAGGGCCATTATATGTGGAGACAGTATATACTGAATTTACTGGACCACTCATAAAACCTTGTGGCTGAATCCTGCGCACACTGCGCGAGTGTTAAGTGGAGTCCCGCTGCATCTTGGGTTGTCACGATGGAATGTTTTTACTATTAATTATTCCATCGATTACTCCATCGATTAATCAAATCGGATTATACTTTATTTTGCATTAAGTTCTTTACAACACGTTTTTTTCTGATTTACTGTTTAAGAAACAATTATTGTTGTTAAGCAACATCAAATGAGGGATTGATGTACTCATCCAAACCTAACAACTCAAAGGATTTGGACAATATCATGTTAAACAATTCCTATAAACGGCTAAAATAGTTTTCTTTTAGTTTCACAAATGATCAAATACTTACTGGTGGCGGTCGAATTTTGCAGATTCCAGACTTCTCTGCAATTGGACGTATTTTGGCGATGTAGCCCAGAGGATCCTTGAACTCGTCCCATGACGGCTCAAAAACTGGACACTCCGGAGGAGCGACAAACTCGTCCCCTTCCATAGCCCTGAAAAAGATCAAACAAAAATCTGTTTACTCCGGAATTTTCTTTTATGCATGCAATGGCCCAAATATAGTTCGACACATGAGGGGCTACAGATTGCAAATTAATGTGTTTTTTTTTTAAACAAATTCATTTAGGGTTTTAAAAGCAGGCATAAAGTGTAGCAAAAGTAACATTTTATATTAAAATTTTCTAATTCAAAAGTATTCAACCACAGAATAGTGTAAACATTGGAAAGTTCTATTTAAAAAGTAATCCATAGGTTTGGGTCAGCATGACACCTTTCCTGAGCAAGTTTAACTGTCCGCAAAGCATTCCTGTTTTGTGTGTCACCATCCATTGGAAGATATAATGAAGCAAGTGTGAGCCACAAAGCTACAAAGTGCACAACTTTGGAATTTGAAGCACTTCCATTTCTATCCCTAAACATGAGCAGACTAAAGAGGAAGTGTCTGCATTTCCCCTTCCCCAAGTCAAGACAACAACGCGAACTTACTTTCTTTGATCAATCAACACAATTCAAAAGTGGAGAGGAGGAAACTTTGCAACAGAAATCTTTCATTAGTTATCATACATAATCACAGGTCCTTATATTTGAAACACTCAATCCCAACATATGTTGTCGAGAAAAGTGACAGTCTTCAGAATTACGAATTTCTTAAAAATCTTCACACTTGGGGTCAGTACAATTGACTTTAGACTTGAGTCAATTATGTTCGTGCAATCCGTGTTTGTTGAGCCTCAACCTCAACAATGGCGTGTAGGCCATGAACCCAAAACAAGGCCACAAAGGTATCAATTTTCATAGAGCACTTTTTAAAAACGGCTTTGAAATAACGTATAGAAATCAAAGCTTAATCGTCAAAAAGCAGCACCGACACTTAAAATAATACGTTGGCTATCTTGCACCGACTTGTTTTCAATGTTGGTGGCAGAAGAGCTGCTTGGATTTGCCCCCGAAACCACAAGACGATGACCACCCACTCCAGTCCAAACAACCCAGAAACATGACTTCTGGTGTTATGCAATTCACTTTATAAGTCCTACTGTCTACATTTTCTTTGATAATGAATTGAATTTAAGTCTATTATTGTTCAAACATTGGTGGTGCCAAACGGAGCTAACATTAGCATCAAGGCCTCCGATCCGATTTTGCCGTCGGACCATCTTGGTTAGCATTACTTAGCTCAAAGATGAGACTAAGCAAACATTGGCAGGGGGGGCTTCCGTGTGTCCTCACGACAGCGGCCAAGTCAACACAGCAATTGGGCATTATGTAACAAAAGCAGAGTCGCCTCTGGAGCACCATTCACACCACACAGAGTCGGCATATGCGCCTGTCGACTGACCGTAGACACCTCGATGTCCCGAGCTGTGACGGGACCACTGGCCGCTCTCCTTGGTTTCGTTGCGATGGCTGCTGGCTGCTCTCTGATGGTGGTTGGCTAACGAATGCCAGCTGTGCTTTGATGCCGTTGGCGAGCTAGCGCTGCTAACGGCTACAAGCAAAGTTGGCCGCTCGCTTCAATTCACCCTAGACGTCCTCCACTCTGACAAAACACATGAAATATGGACGCGAGGCATCCGTTTCATTTTATCTCCGAATCGTTACTGATAACTGGAGTGTGGCTAGCAATCATTTTCAGGCAAACACCATCACTCACTCCCTTCAGGCTATCCTATCTTTCTTGACGAGTCGCCATCTTGCTTTTTTGCCCCTTTTTTTTTCTCACGGCCGAAGCACAAACCCAAGTCCACTACGTTCGCTCTTTGGAAGTAGTGCGCACGTATGCCGATTCACGACGGCGTGTAGGAAAGCAACAACGTGCTGTAGTTACAACCGCCCCTTCGCCGAAAATGGTCTTAAAATAACATAAAACGACACACTGTACCTTTGAAACAAAGATCATTTCTTTCCACCTATCAACAGAATGATGTATAAAGTGTGTGTTCTTGTACTTTACATTTCGTATGCTTTATTTTGTGATCTGGTCACTGTAAACTTCATAGTGCATGTTGATAGACAATACAAATGAATTGACCGAGTTGTTTTAATATTTCATTTAGCGGTGCAATGTGATTTCACTTTTACTTTATGTATTAGGGCTGCACAATACTATAAATAAAAAAATGCTGTGTGCTGCTGACGCGAAAGTCTCTGAGGAAAAAAAAAAATCATCAGTGATAGGAATTGTATGCTTTTATCTTAACGCTAAACTACTACAGTCGCTTCTTGAATATGAAATGAATAAAACAAACAATATAAATGAATAAAACATGACAACCACATCACTGCAAGGACACTTTAATTGTTCTGAAGCAATAAATATTCACATATCAAATCTCTACTCTTTCAGTACATTTAATACAAGCACAACAGAAATTAAATGGTTCAAAATAATATCCATAAGTGCACTGACATAACCGTCAGGCTGTATTATATTCCTCTTGATTCCATTTCTCGTCTTCAGTCACAAATGATAAGAAATAAATATATTTTTTCACAACATTTTCTGTCCCTGTTTGTCGTTGCTATGTACATACATCATGGCACTCACATGCACACACCTGAATACAGACTGGGAGCGCTTTGTCCCATGAGAAGCCTTAAGCATATTATTTACATTTGGGTTTATACAATACAATCTATTCAATAAGTGCAGATATACCCATGCAAGAAGAGTCAAAAAATAAAAGGGCTTGGCAACACATAAATAGAAAACCTTCATCTGACTTTCTCGAAACCTTCTTTATATCCTTTTTTTTTGTGGATTCACATTTAATCCAAGTTGTCATTCAGTACAGCTTGATTCTAAACATTGACATCATTTTGTCCTCACTCCCCCTCCCCCCTCCCAAAACAAATCTGAGAATAAATGTTCTCTTGCTGGCACTGTAGGTAACTGTCAGTACTCACAATTCAAAATATTGCAGGAGGCCACAGAATAACAAAGGATGCTGTTTTACATTCTCAATCCTTAATTATTCATTTTTTTAAAGAATACAAAGCCCTCATGGGGATGCCACTGCATCAGGAAATGTGGCAAGAGAGTTCTACAAAAGTGTCTGGAGGGGTGAGAGAATAAGATGGTCACTTGTGACTTAAGACATCACACGTGGAAAAACCACAAAAAATCTCTTGTAAAAAGCTCACTTAATTAAAACATCGAAACACCCAATGATGAATCGTATGATTTTGAAAATATGAACCTCCACAACCACACTTAGACTTCTTCCAACAAAAAAGTTTTTCCCTCCCATCAAGCAAAACAAAATGATCAATCAACAATCACTCGAGATGGTAGGAAAATGACGTCAATGACTTTAAATCAAAGCGAAGGGCGTCTATATGTACTTTGAAGCTTAACATCTGTCGATACATTTACATACTGATCAAACAGACAATATTCATCATACACATAGCAGATCTAATATTGATAAAACAGCAAGAAGCTTCAGAAACATTCACAATAGATTGTTGATTGTATTTCTAAAGTCCTTGAGAAATGCATTACGAAGCTCCTGTCGACATGTAAAAGACGCTCAAGTGAAATTCAGCGTCTGCTATTAAAAGGTTTGACGACGGTAACATGTTTGAGGTCATCATTAAGGAGAAAAAAAAAAAAAGATAGTCAAGCAAATCCTGCAGTGGATGGAGACATCATGAAGTCAAGGGAATTATTGCAATTTTTTTTTTGCCATTTTGAGTGTTACTTATCTGAACTGTACATTAGGTGTTTGCATTTAAAGTAAAAGGTGAATGTACAGTATGGTTGTCATTTTTCATACATATAGACACCAAAAAGGGCTATTTTCCCATTTGTATGCAAGTTGTTCTTTTTTTACACGCCTGGCTTGTGCGCCTGTACCGACACGCATTCTCCCGTCCCGTCCAGACTTCTAGTGCACCCTCCATGTGTGACCGCATCAAAATCTGGGGCTGCTTGTAAAAGCATGGATATTTTTAGAGGAGTCAGTGCCTTACCAGTCATGAACCTCACTGCATGTCACAAAATCCTACTCAGCATATGTTAAAAAATGTTAAGACTTTTGAACAATTGACCTTATGATGCAAATGAAGGCCTTGTTTTTAGACTCAGGAATTAAATGCCTTTCAAGACTTTAAAAGGATGGCATGAGAGCACGTAAATTACAAATTTGAGTGGACGGGAAAAGCACACATCCAGCAGGGTGGTGCCTTTTCTGACTTGCGCACACGGGAGAATTCAGACAACTTCAAATCTATGCAGTAACAATATATAGAAATATGAATCTTTAACTATATGGCTATAGACTTCTTTAAATATTGTGTGTTCATGTGCGTTGTTCACACTTGCGATCTACATATGCGGAAAGCGGAGGTGAAAGTAACAGAGGCGGAGCAAACTGCGTTTCTTCTTGTCAACCGCGTTGCCGCTGTTGCTCTCGGTCCTGGCAGATCTGGCCCTGGCCCTCGCCCTGCCCGCCTCCTCCGCTCTCTCGTCCGACCTATGACCCCGGGCGGCCCACACCCTGCTCACACTACGGTGCTTATCCGGTTGATAGGCTTGGATTTGGAGCTGCCCACCGTACCTGTCGCCCCAGCCCCTGTCACCTGCGGCCCTGGCTGAGGCTGCCCGGGGTGTTGGGGGGGGAGAGGGGAGAGAGGTGTAAGAGGGGTAAGGGGGGACGAAGGGGGGGGTAAAGGGGAGTGTGGTGGGGGAGGGGGGATGGAAGAGAGAGGAGGGTACTGGGGCGGATACGGGCCGGCGGAGGCTGCTGCGTGATGCGCGTTGACGGTAGCGGACGGCAGATTGTGGGGGAGGGTGCCGAAGATGAAGTGTGTTTGATGGCTGGAGTGGCTGCCCGGGTGCGGTGTGTGCACGTGCCCGGGGTGGGTTTGGGAGTGTGCGTGGGGGTGCGGGTGCGAGAGAGACAAGGTTAGGGGTGGTTTGGTAACAGGGCCGCCGGCGCACCCCCTGATAGAGTGTGTAGGCTGAATGTGGTACAGGGCGAACTGCGGGTTCGGTGAATGCTGGGAGAGAGGAGAAAGGGGCGGCGGACGTCCCACTACCATGTTGGTGTAGCGACCCGGAAGCCCATGTTGTGAGAGCTGGGAGAGATGGGCCAGCTGCGGGTGCGGGGGGCAAAAGGGTGTACGACAGGGTTGCGGGCCTCTCTGGATAGTATGAGGGGGCGGCCCTTGCGAAGGAGGAGTGACATTTTGGGTGTGGTAGCGATGGTGATGGTAGTAAGGTGGCGGGGGCTGCACAATAGCCGCGTGACAGTACTGTGCGTGTAGCGCCTGGATCTTGGAAGGCCCCCCATCCAGCGGCTGGCACAGGGATGAAGGGGAGTGAGGAGGGGGCCCTCCCGTCGTCGGCGGGGCGACAGGCGCGGGGTAGGGTGGCCCCGGTGGAATGAGGGGCCCCGGCGGTTTGGCGCGTTTGCTGCCGAATAGTGAGCCCAGGAAGGAGCCGTTGTTGTTGCCGCTCCCCCCAGGGCAGCTCGTCGCTCCCGCTCTCTCGACACTGCTGGGGACGCCACCGACTCCTGTCCCAGCAGTGGTATGTTGCTGCCCCGGCCCACCCCCCATCCCCGTCCCGGGGCTCAGGATGGGGCGATGAGGCCGGAAGTCTTCTGTCGCGTAGCAGCCGGGGACTACGCCTGCCACCGGGTAGCGCTGGTGAGGCTGCGGACTGCTAATGATGGAACCCTGAAAGGAAAAGAGCGTCATCTTGCTCCACATCCGGGGAAGCACTTAAGCACGTTCCTAATTTTTTACACTCTTGATAAGGTAGAAGAGAAAATGCACAACAGCAATGTTGATGAAAGGAGATGAAATGAAATGAGGTCACAGTTGACAGTAATACAAATAGCTGGATATAAGATAGTTAAGTTTGCTGACACAGCATCTTTGGTCATCCAACATTATTTCTTTCATATTTGCTCCTCGTGACATGTTACGCCACCATTTTTGAGCTATGATGGCCATTTCTTTCTGAAATGCTCCACATTTGAAAGGCATGCTTTGACGTCCAAGTAAAGGGTGTAAAAGGGTGCAGGACAGACACACAGTGGGTGTACACTCACAAGCAACACTCAATTTTAGGGAAGAGGACAGATGCAGGTCTACTTATTGAAAGTCTACAATTGAAGACTTTAAATGCAAAAGCTGACAAGCTCCATTTATCCAAAAATAGAAGCAAGCCTACTAGCAGATTGCCCTTGATGGCAGCGTACTTCTGCCTTTGTAACACTCTAAAGATTTTATTGCAGAAACTGAAGTGTCATACGCCTTTTACAGCAATTATGCGATTACGTCATTGTGAACGTCTCGTCCGTCCATCAGGTCATGTCTGCATCTCTTATTTCTCGTTAGCTCATAGCTAATATAGCGTACCGGCTGCCAATGATCCCATTGTCAACACTCCCAGAGCCAAGTCCTGATTGTTGAGGTGAAGTTTAGTCGTAGTTGTAGTACACTGACGTAAAACTATACATATATTGTTTTTAATGAAGCATAATAGTTACAAACTTTCAGTTATGTCAAAATAATCCGTTTTGAACCATTTTTTTAGTCGTCTCGTTTTGAGATTTTTTTGGGGTCAAATTAGCATCTCAAGATCAACTTTTAATCTCATGAATAAAAACATAACCTGAAATTCCGAAAACTCATTTTACTCATCTCACAAAAAATGGAGATGCCAGCTATTGCATTTGAACTCTTCATATCGTCTTTGAGACTTACTTCCATTGTACTGTCCAGAGAACCAACACTGTTCCTTCGGCCACGCTTCCCTGCACCCCAAAAGGTCGAAGAAAGTTTATAAAGAGAGCAAGATTTCAACGTTGCCGTGCACGCCAAGAAAAACTATGTTCTGATAGACCTTTTTTGATCATGTTTGTAAAGAATACGTCCAGGTGGCAGAAGAAGAGTGACTATCGCCGACCTGAACTGAGAATGATGATACAAAGTTGTTGTGTTTGGGGACATATGGGGATCATCTGAAGATCACTGTTTTGATTGCACGAATGTTCCAAGAAATGAACCGGGTTTCAATCAGAATTTCTGCCACCCGGAGGTATGTACAAGAACATGGTGGAAAGGTCAACAGAAGTAGAGAATAAAATCAAAGCAGAAGCCAACGCGATGTAGAATATTCTCCACAGAGCTCTTCTCCTCACCTATATCAGATAAGTCCCTGAGAGATGAGCTGAGAGCGGTGCGTTTGAGACCTTCGCCAATGGAGCAGTTGTCATCAAAACTGGTCCTTCCCATGGTACCATTCACAATGTCACTCTTCACACCAGCTCCACCTCCGACCACACCTCCTGTCAGCAAACTGGGCCGCATGACACCTTTCTGCTTCTCCAACTCCGCTGTAAACAGGGCAAGGGAATTTATATGGGACACACGCATGTAATTCACAACAGCATCCAGTAGACGGCGCACTTACATTCAACTCTGTATTTCTCCATCTCCTGCACTTCTGCGACGCTCTCCCTGAGGTCACTCACAAAGCGGGTGCGGTCTTGCTGACTCGGAGCCATAAAGACGATGAGAACTTTTCTTTCCCCACCCAAGACTGCGGATGTCAGGCGAATGCCATGAGGATAATCTGGAAGCAGAAGGACAATAAGAATCAAAGTATTTGAATGACATAATGATGGTTGAAATGTGTAAAGGGAATAAAAAGTTATTTACAAGAATTCTGGAACAGGTGAACTTGCATCTCAACCAGGGGAAAAGATTGTCGAAAACTGTATGTCACTGAGGTTTTTTTCTTCTGAAAGATTTTGGTTACCTAATGCAAAACATGGGGAGAATTTCCATGAGGCCTTCAAAATAAAATAAAATTCAAAATAATCAAGTTTTAAGGAACAAGTCTTCATAAAAGAGGCTTTAAGTTGTAGCACGAAATATGTAGCTCCTTTTAATAAGGCCTCATTAAACAGGCATTTAAACTTTGAATATCAGGAACAAGAAAAATAATCACTACCACAATAACACTTTTACTTTCTTTCATCAGTCATCTGAGCTTTAATGAGCCACTTGAGTTGACGCAGAGCTGCTGCGAGTTAACTACTGGATAATATTTTCCATGTGAGCCCGTAAAGAATCCGCGGTAAAAAAAATGAACGGAGCACCTTACCACCAAAAGGTCATTAAAGAGAAAGACCTCGCGTTGATGTACGCCCGTTCTCTGAGGTCTGTTGGTGTCGGGCACCTCGTACAGCTGGCAGCAACACACCAACCTACGATGGGGAAGGGATAACACCTAACGAAACAAGTACAAGAGTTATATTGGAGCAAAGTTGTCCTGAAAACCATCATGAATTGAAAAGTAGCTCTTACAGGCTTTTTACCCACAAGGACTCTTTCCACTGCCTGTACTTGAGACACATGGTCATCATTGGTCCGCAACTCCCATTTCTGTATCCGCTGGTAGATCCCAACAAGAAGGTCCCTGGGAATATCCTGACCATTATCTACGCCTTGGGGGAATAAAAGGGAGTGATTGCTTCATTAAATATCTGCTCAGATTGTCACGCATAAGATAAAATACTACAAAGTCAATTGAATTGACATCCATCCGTCCGTCCGTCCGTCCGTCCGTCCGTCCGTCCGTCCGTCCATCCATCCATCCATCCATCCATCCATCCATCCATCCATCCATCCATCCATCCATCCATCCATCCATCCATCCATCCATCCATCCATCCATCGGCCTAAATATTTGACACCTCTTAAATTCTTGATGAAATCCTCCAGCTTCATCTTCCTCTCCGCTTTGACGTTGGGACTGTACATGTCCGTGTTGAGAAGGATTATAGCAAAGGCCAAGATGAAGATGGTGTCAGGGTTCTGGAACTGCCGAATCAGAACCGGATTGCATACGCAGTATCGCTGACTGCATGGGAGACATGGAACAGGGTCAGCGTAGTTCAGTGACTCTGAAAATCTGCTAACCTTTAGCGGTTGGAATCTCCGACACACACAAACCTAAAGGCCTCAATTAGCCGTTCCACTTTTTGCGCTTCTCCCTGAACCTTAATTTGAGCCTGGAACTTCCTCAGCGCGTCATCCAGGTCCATTCCGGAGAAGTCCATCTCATCAACCACACAGCTGAAAATTGACACAATACAGATGTTTCAATGTTGGCGTGTTGGCTCAGATAAAAATAAATTAGAGCTTCCTTCTTATACCCACTCTAAAACATCTTTGTTGAATTGCTTCTGCCGGTTTCCCAGGAACTCCCCAATCATCTGCCTGCTCAGACCTTTCCTTTCAAGGATGAACCGAGCAATCCCAACCGGAGTGTCTGACACAAAGCCTCTCTCGATCAGGTACTGGATTCCTTTCTCTGGTTTCCTGTCATTGAAAGAAACATGAGTGAAGAACTGTGTGCGCAGCCTGGATGTTTTCAACCCAAACGTTTTACTTGTTGAAGAGGTTGAGACCAATGCGGTACTGGCGTCTCTGGACCACATCGCTGTTGAAGGGCGGTGAGTCCCAGCTATTACGGCTTTCTCTTTGATAAGTCTGCTTGCCCAGAGGGGGCAAGGGTTCCCGGAGACTGTCCTGAGACGAGGAACCGGAGCTGCAGTTGACTGTCTCATTGGAGTTGGTTGTGGAGTTGAGCGAGTCGTTGTCTCCGTCCGAGCAACACGGTTGCTCCAGCCCTCCGGAGGGCAGCGCTGTGGAGGAGGAGGAGGACAGAGGGGTAGCGGGGGGCTGTTGGGGTGATGAAGAGGACGAGGGCGTGTCAGGGTATTGATGGTGGTGGATGGGATGGTGGTGATGGTGATGATGGTGGTGGTGCGAGGCCACCTGGTGAGGGATGTGTGTCGGAATGGCTCTGCCCGGCGCTCGGATCTGACCCTGGGCGGCCGTTGTGGATGCCGAGCGGGCGCCTGTGCCGGGGGAGTGTTTGAGGGTTCCCTGAGGAGAACCGGCCCCCACCCCCACCCCAGGCTCCTGCTCGTACACCAGCTGTCTGGTTAGAGAGCCCCGGTCAGAGCGATCACTCATGTCCACTGAGCTGTCGCTCGGTGGCTCAATGGTGAGGAGAGGGAGGTGTGCGCCCCTCAGACGATAGTCCCTACACTCTGTGCACGGTGTACTGCGACGACTGTTACTGCTGCCTCCTCCCTCTGTGTCCCTGCTGTCCTCACGTACCCCGACACCGCCGCCGGGGCCCCAGTACTCCGTGTCAGTACTGCTGGGCGCCCGGTCGGGGGAGAGTGGGGAAGACGGTATCCCGTCATCCATGTAAAGGGTAACGTCGCTGTACGAGGTGGCCGTACTGTCTCCGTGCATGCTGTGTCCTCCTCCCACTCCTCTGGCTCTTTCGCCCAGACCACGTCGGGAGGAGGGATTGCTGCTGCTGCTCCACATACACTCCCCAAAATCTTCACTGAGACCACCACCCTCCCTGCTGCCTTCTTGGGAATCATTGCGACTTGTGCGGCAGGTCAGGGCATCGTCTATCGAGTCAGCTAAGGACTTAACCTGGACAGAACACAAACAGAGGCAGCGGTTTATTTGTAACATTTTCAAACAACCACTGAAATTGTAGTCACAGAAAACCTTTGCCAAGATGCTTTCTGTTTATTTCTTTGTCTAATCTGACTTTCTTTAGGTCCCTCGTGAGACAAATGTAAACAAATGAAAAGAAGCAGATGACTTTGAGGGCCAAAGGGTAGGAAAAAAAACCCCAGGAGACCTGTTTGCAGAAGGAGTCTTCTAAGTGGGTGTAGTCTCCCTGGCGATTGGTGTCGGGAGAATGAGGAGGACCTATGGCCACACTGTGGGTGAAGTTGGTCTGCGTCTGGGCCTGCTGCTGAGGCTGCCGCTCGTCAAAAGAATACTGAAGCCTCATATTGGACAGAATGATGCGACGTGTCATGCGGCTCTCTGAAGCAGAGCTTCGGAGGCGCTCAAAGTTCTTGTTCATGCGATACTGCCTGAACGCCGTCTGAATGGTCCTGGCTGCCCTCCGACTCACGAACGAGCCCCCGTACTTTCTCTCCAGCATTTCCACCTGGGGAGATTGGGAAGAAACGATTATGCATTGACTATATGGGCAGTCTAACACTGAACAAATACTTTTGTTCCTGGAATTAGAATATGTTGTCGGACCAACATTAGTAAGAGTCTTCACTCTTTGAGTCCTCAGAGTTACGGAGTGTGGATACCGCTAGTACTTTTTTCAAACAATTGCTGTCTTTGTTACCTTCTTATCCTGCAGATCTGTTGAGAGTTCATAACTGTCTGAGAGAGCCTTGCATCTCTTGTTCTCTTCCTCTTCCTGCTTGCGAAGGGCTAGGCTTGCTGGTTGGTGGCGCGTCCGCAGCACCCAAGCCAAACTGGCTGAACTGGAAGCAGCCACGCATGAGGGGCCCCTGGAGCTAGGGGTGGTGGTCACGCTGCTGTTGCTGTCACCGTAGCGCTTGGAGTCACGCAGGTAAGGCGTCTGGCTGAAAGTGCTGTCTTTGCGGGTGCCCGTCTCCCCCGGACACTGCGACTCCACTTCCACACTAGAGAAGAAATAGCTTGCACTATTACGTTGACTCGTACGTCTGCATAAGAGGAAACAACTCACACATTTAGCCTATTGTGTTTGTACGATAGAACTAGGAGTGTGTAATCATAATTGTTAAATACATGTGGATCTCAATAATTTTTTCCTGGAAAACGTATGTTGATTTCAGTAGCTCAATTCACGACTAACTTGTATATTATACAAGATGCTTACATAAAGTGGAATATTTCTTTTTTTTTTTTATGTACTTCTCTTGTATTCATTTATATTTGAACATAAGCCCCCTTTTTAAATGTAATCTTTCATTTATTTAAAACAAATTATATTTGTTTTAATTTTCACTTTTATTTATTTTTGATTTGGGCAGCTTTCGTCCTGCAAAGCAGAAAGAAATGTTATTAAAATGAGGGAGCGGGACCTGATTATAGCGCCGTTCTACGGACAAAAATGGTAGTGTTTTGTTTTGCGTCGATGACATTGACATTGATTTCAATGTTGTGAAATCTTGCTTTCTTGCTCACCTGCAGTTGGACTGAATTATATTTCCAGTGGCTGTGTGAAGTTTGGATAGCGATGGGGTAAAGAATCTAATTGTGTCTCGCAATATCATATAACGATTTTGTAAATAGACATATAATTTTGTCACGCTTAAACCCATTCAACTAGTTGTAAGTTGATGTTTCAAAAGTTATGAAAATATTTTATGAAGCTAGACAAGTTCCCTAGTGCTGCTTTAATACAATTTTAATGAATGAGGTCATTTTCCCTGCAGATGGCATCAGAGTGAATTGGAATAAGTGGAAACTGGATGCTCGTAAGGCTCAGAATATTTCCACCATATGTCATGTTGCTGTATATATCGTCCATAAAATGTATTTCATAAAAAGAAAAATGATCAAATAAAATGTATGTCATAAGAATTCCAAGAGTGTGTCCTTTCTATACAAATTATACATAGATTAAGTCAAAAGGTATGATAACTAAGGAATTTTAAAGCGTCAAATTTACATTTGAAACTTTTTTGCCCAGATTCACATAAAACTTGCATCATTTTATTCCTTAACATCTACTCAACTCAATTGTGCACAAAAGCTAACGACGCATAGGATTTGTCCTGGTTGGTTCACCAATATTGCCACAATCATGAACAGGCTATATGATGTCTTTGGCAAAAAAAAAAGAGTGTATAATATATTACAAGCCACGCAGATTACAAGATAGTTTGCCATACAAATTATGTTGAAGCTGTTATTTGAGTCTAATGAATTTATACTGTTTGTTTTACAGTCAATAAATGCGACATTTTGTCTCTTTTGGTATTTGTATTTCCTCCTCCTTGGCTCCTTAAATAGAAAAAAAGTCAGAAGAGGGAGGGGGAATTGCTCAGTTGCCGTTGGACCTTTTGTGGGTGGCGAGGCAGTTGTTCAGATGAAAATGTTGTTGCCATGGCAATGTATTGACCATAATCACAATTGAAGTGGGTGTTGAAAGATGCGCTACAGGTTGTGAATGGTAGTCTAAAGAAGACTTTGAAAACCACTCATCCATACCTCTGTCCGAATGAATTTAACAATAAAAAAAAATCATTTGTGGGGTGTTTTTGGTCTCGAGTGTGAAATAGAAAATAGGCATTGGGCAGATGGTATTTTCATTCGGCTGAGTCATGTGACACTTGGGTAGAAACATGCCTGCTTGTATAAACATGCATCTGAATTGTTTTTTTTTTGTGTGCAGAATGCTTCAGCTGTCACGCCAAAATGGGAGTGGGAATATGAAACGTACGAGCTTTGAGAGACAATCCTTTGGAGAAAATCACCTTGTCATATTTGTTCAAACTGTCAGTGTGCTGACAGGAGTAGCCTACAGAAATTAAATGTTTTGTGGGGGGAAAAAAGTGACATCTCTGGCCCCCGTCTTATGTGATTCAATTCTTGAGAAACCTAGTGGGCGCAACCTCAAACTGACCTTTTACTTGGGCTTCAGGCGCTTTGCTGAAACTATGGTGGAATATCCACCTATGTGGACAGAAAAATGCCCATGCCTCGTAGCATCAGGTGAGAGGACACAGAAGCGATGCAGAAATAGAAAAATTTCACCTCGACAGATACATTTATCATCTCTCTTTGACTTTTACTTTGTTAGACATTTCCCCTCCCCCCCCAAAAAATTAAAAATGGCTGTGTGATATTCTCTTTCTGGTGAGCCTTTTGTGCTGTTTCATAAATAGAAAATTAAGACAATTTCCTGTGGCAGAATTTGCCTTAATTTGTGCTATAAAGATGCGATTTATTATTGTTTTAGTTAAAGTGATATGGTTGGCCAGTTTCTGAATTTACACATTGCCATTTTTAATGTTGTCATTTAATTCTGTCATGCTTTGATTGAAAAATAAATTACAAGTTATCAATTACTCAGTAGGTCTGTTTATTATTATTTTTTTCACTGATTGAGAAGAGTACTTTTTACTTTGAATCATATCATTCGAAAGTAACACTACGTTGACCTGAGTACAATTTATGGCTACTCTACCCACCTCTGTGAATAAATTAATTGCTGAAAGTAGTGAAAGCACATTATCAGAAGAGGAGGAAGTTGGCTGCATAAAACATGAAGGTGGCCAGCCGTATTGCAGCAGGCATCTGCACTTCATCATTTATGCAAAAGACTCTCAGTGGTCCTGTTAAGAGTTCCGGAGGGAGATTTTCTCAAGAGGCTCATTCATGAGTTTCATTGTCATCCAACCATTTAATTGGAGCAGCGGCTTGGACTATAACAAACATAATTCAGGAAAGTTTGTTATTGTTATTATTTATATCGCATTAGGCCGTAAAGAAACAAATTGGTCCATTCGTGGTGAATGTGTCGCTTGCACTAAAATGAATTTCACAGCCGTGCTCAAAATTGTCCGAGAGGTGTGATTGTGCATGTAAATGGTTTGTTAAATTTCTAATGTTTTCTTTATTGCAACTTCCTTCACCAAACAAGCCACGCTGATTACCATAGGGGAATTTCTTTGTATCTCATCAGATCACAGGTTTTTAACTGGGGTTGCCCAAGGAACCCCCATTACAACCAAGAAGAGGACCACTGCTTTGGTCGAATATTATTTTATTTTGCACCGAAGAAGGAAAGACCTATACAGGCTATTTATTTGCATCTGTATGTCTATGTTGGGAATCTCAGCTATATTTTGACATAATTTGGATTCACAAAATTAGCTGGAAAATAAACCAAGTTTAGATAATGAATCCATTTTATTTGTAAAAATGTTACAATTATTTTCTATTTCCAATTTCACGGACCGCCTGCAACATCGCCACGGACCACTAGAGGGCCGCGGACTACCTGTTGACAATCTCTGCATTAGATAGTCGAATTGTAGCAAAGGTTGTGGCCAGTGCGTACTGTACATTTCAATATGTGTGTAAATTCAGCTCTTTGTTGAAATCAATACATAAACAATTGACAAGACGCTCCAAGATACATCATTAAAAATGGATATGCTGACTGTGTGCTTATGACAGAGAGGCAGTCGGTCCAGCTTTGCAAAGGTTTCTAATCTCTTTAATCGCCATTTGTTTTGGCGTCAAAAGTCAGCCTTTGTAGCCCTCTGCAATATCCCAGAGCGGGAGCAGACATACAGTAAATGAACGTCCTTTGTTTCATGAAACCAAAGTTCGACAGCATTCTTTTGTGGTCACACTGAATGAAAACAATGAAGTCTTTGACAGGGTTACAGCATCCGTCACCCACCACAATCACTCATTGTTGAATACTTGACATCCCTAAACTACACACAACACACGCGTGCACAGACAAAGACTTAACTGAGCAATAGAAATTCATAGCCTGTCCAACGTGAAGACAAAGCACATTGGTGGGGCAAAAATATAATCAAATAAAATCCGACTTTCATGGAGCGCTTTATCTGGGTCATCACGTGTATCTAACCGAAAGCCACATTTTGAGTAGGCCTGAGCTGTGGGCACTGAGGAATGATTCCAAAATCAGTTCAAACTGATTTTCATCAGAGAAGGCAAGATTGAATCTATTTCACATTCCACTGTACATTATGTTCTTTAACCACATACGTAGAGTATTTGCTCTCATTTAGCTTTGTTTCACTCTGCCACCAGCAGTCAGGCGCAGGCGCATTGCAAATCAGAATCTAATTTCAATCTGATTAGATGGATAGATTTTTGGTTTTACTCATGTGTTGTGAAATTGTGATTATGGAATTTGCAAGCATGCCATCCGTACAATATGCACACAATTCATTAAGTCTTAAATATTAGCCAGCGTATGACTTAATTTAACATTCAGCAGTATTACCACCATATGTGGACGGTCTTTAAAGATGGATTCCCCAACATGCAGCATGAACAGGACTTTTCAAAACACATCAGTCTGTCACACTTATGTGACACTTCTTGGACCCTGTCACAAAACTAGAGAAAAGAAAAGTTCTTACCATGCTGAGACGAACAGCCAACGTTCTTATACTGACTGGTGGAGAATTTATCAAACACACCTTCTCTTCTTTCATTTAATCACACACGCACATTTGCTCACCTTGCAAAGCTGCACAGGCCGCATTCTTCTAGGTTTTGTTTTTCGTAGCCAAAAACTATCCCCGCCTCCACCTTCCCTGCACTGACTTAATGACATGGGCAGGGAAACAAAACAACAGGGAAATAAATAAGCACAATTGTGGGTGTGGTGAGTAAAGCTTGACGTTTTATGAATTTGAAATCACACCACGCTTCTATTCAAGGTCTCCAAGTATGTCATGAACATTATGTCAGAACAGGGATGATTAATTTCAGTGTGCAATTGAATACGTGGTGATTCGGGTGGAGATAATCAAGGCCGCGTGGACGCGTTGTACCATGTTGACTGAAAGAAGTCTTAACAAAGACAATTTACCTATTAATAGATGTCTCGTAGTTACTGTTGCTAGGGCCAACAACCTTATAACTTGAGACAGATTAAGCATTTAAAAGTTACATCAGCCATATAGGGACAGTATAACTAGAGCATTGCCTGACAAGTACTCACATTATAAATATATATGGTGGAATTACAAGCATTTCATAATCCATACCCTGCATTAATTTAAAACCAGAAAAATTTAAGAAACAAAATATTTTAGACAAGTACAAATGCTTGTGCCAAAAATGCGGCAATGAAGAAAAACATTTTAGCGGAAGCAGAATTAAAAAAATTTCCTTGCAAGACTGTGTTTTATTTGCTCTAATATGTTTTATTTGCCCTCCCACACAGAATTAAGAAAATGAATTCACTGTTCTCAGCCAGACAAAGTGATTTTATGCCACACTGCCACCTGCTGTTACCTCAAATTGATTTCAAAATGCCCATTAGCTCGTCTTTCGAACATCGTAACCAACACCAGAAACCAGGTGATTTTTTTTGTGTGGAAGTTTTCACTTGACTTCAGTTCAAACTTAAAAGTCTACACTCTCAAATTAATTAATTCATTCATTCATATGCCAAACCACTTACAAATATTAAATTTTCTTTTTTTTTTCTTAACCCTAACCACTACAACTACAGGGATGGCTAGATTTACTTGTTTTTCAAGATTGGCCAAAAATGGGCGACACGAGCTCATGCGCTGTTAAGCTGGTTTGACATCTGGTTTGTTGAGGTCAAATAAAGTAACAAGAATTTGTTAAATCTAAAATGAAGATCTAGGTTTTTGTTTTTCTTTTTGGTTGCAAACAGCAGCATGAGTGACCCTTTCTGTGCGATACTTTAGCATGTAATGCACTGTGGCAGTTTTTTTTTAAAGCCAACCACTGATGAACCTTCCAACCTAGCAAAAGGACAAAGGAATGGAGCACTTTCATGGAGCACACACCTTTATTTTGTTCAGAACGAAAATAACAATCCTAAAAAGTTTTGAGAAACAGAGCACAGGGATGTTGCAACGGAAAGCATGTTCAACAAATTGCACACACTTAATGAGGAATTTGGGGGCATTACATCACTGCCAATAGCTCGCTAACAAATAGTGACAAGTGAGCACATCCAGACTCAAATGAAATGAGCGCAATGACGGACGACGGTGATGTCTTCTGACAACTTGAGACGTTAATGGGGGGAAAAAGGGGAAAAAAATGCAGAAGCAAGAAGCACGAAAAAGGAAATCCTCGAGATTCTTTAACAAAGAGTGAAACCTTGACTTACAAGTTTTCAAGATACGAGCCACCTTTGGTCAATGTTTGTTTTGGCTTTGCGTTGTGAGCATGACTGAAGACATTCCAACACGAGATGGCAGCAACAAACCTAGCAACATCCCACCACTAGGAACACTGAAACAATCCGTTATGTTTGGCATGCTTTGTGTGAGGTGTTGATGTGGTGAAGCAGAGATTAGTACTTTTACAATATGCAAATTTGATAAAGGCTATAACACTAGCCAAGGTCACTAAAACCATTTCTATGTTGCAAACCAATCTATGTATATTAAAAGATGACATTTCTGAAAGGAATTCCTGGCAAAATAGGAAAAAAAGCGAAATTAGTAGCAGTATTTCGTCACTTTTTATGAATTGAAAAAATTCAGAAAAATTCCAAAATAGCTTTTCTAAAAGCTATACAGTGTGTTTCATACCCCTACCGTCGCCATCGATTCACATTGGTTCACTTGCAGTGGAGGGACGACGCAAGTTGGTTAGAATTACCATTAACTCATTCACTGCCAGTACAAAAAGTTTGACGTCTATTCTCGTCAACGGTAGTGAATGAGTTAAGCTGGTTTGCCAACTGCCGACAGACACCACCGAACAAGAATAACAAAGCACAACACATTATATCCAATGTTTGTTGGTTATTCGGAGCAAATATTACTGTGTGTAGGGAAATGGCTTGAAATGTTGCCGGTATCGGACCGATACGATACCTAATATCGGGACGCGGCCATCACAACTCATAAGTGAAGGTACCACTAAATACAGTAAGACAAGTCTTAAGTAGAAACCAATGGAATTCTGAGAAACAAACGGTAAGCGATTGGTTCCATGCGCTCTGGTATTTCATGGTATCCGCGTCTAATACTCGGTCAGCGACACGTCGGCTCAGCTCATCGAGACGAGGGGCTGCTGCAGCCTGAAGCTGAACAGCAGAACTGGTGGGCGACCTCATCCTCCCCCTCCACTCTGGGAGGGGAGAGACGGAAGGAAAGGAGGACAAGGGGAGGCAGACAAATCACAGGAAAGAAGAAAGTGAAGACAAGCGTCAGACAAGCACAAACAAAGCAGAGAGTGGTAGAAGCAAGGAATGGCGACAAGACGTGGGCAACATTTTGCCTCTGTAGGGACTTTAGATTTTTCTTTGGCTTTTTTGCCAAGGGTATCAAGTGATGGGACTTTATGAATGAGTCACTACAAAAATCTCTGTCCACAATATTCCGAAGGGGACAGTCAACATCATTAAAAAAAACTAAGGAAGTATGTACGTGCCTTCATATTCTGAATCTGAATTACTAACCCTGAATTTTCTTACCATCAAAAGAGTGAATGCAGACATTTCAGTTTCAAAAATTCAACATTCAGTGTTGAATGTATTCAGCTTCTATGTCAACGCTCGGCTTGAAATTCCACACTTGGCTACAAATGAAGCTGCAAATAGTCAACTCCGAGTCATTACAGTAGGAGAAGCCAGACCAAAGCAATATTTAAAAATAAAAAAAATGATTGGGTGTCATTGGATGCTGTGACGCATAAGTTACAAATTTCATCTGTACTATTTGTAGCCAAATGTCAAATAGTATTTGAAGCCTGATGGTAATTTTATCAAGCGGAAAGCTGTACAGTGAATAAAATTCAGATTCAGAATCTTGGTAATTTAGGTTCAGAACCTGAATGCAAGTAAAGTAACGACCCGAAAATCTCTTAAGACGGGGTCACTCGTAAGTCCCGTTTATGAATGCCATTTCTGCAAGGGAGCTTGTTGGCAGGTGACTTGTTTTGGTCTTGAGGAGCCTCCTTACCTGTCCTGCCGCTGCATGCTCGGCTGAGCTGAGGAGCAGCAGTACTGATGGAGACTGACGAAGCTGTGAACGGTCAGACTGCTGGGGAAGAGAGTGGCGAGGGCAGAGTTGCCCGGCGTGGTAGTGGGAGTGCTGGGAGCTGAGGTGGGCTGCTGCCCTGAGATGGACGATGGTCGCACACTGACAGCCACGAGCGGAGATGAAGCGCATACACACAGAAAAAGCAGAGACACACGAAAAGATCAGCAACGGCCGAAGCAGCAACAAAGAGGTGAAGTGAGAGAAGCAGACGGATCATATGGCAGCATGCGCACAATGAATGGGACCATTTGCACTCTGCGGACAAACACAGATAAAAAAAAAATAAATAAAAAAAAATGATTGCAATAAATAGAGCAAAAGGCCACCGAAATCTTTTAGGACTGTTTGAGGAACTCAAACACGCAAAATCAATTACACTGGACCTGACAAGGACTGATTAGACCTACGAACAAAAATATATTTTTTTTTATTATTATTATTTGAAAATTATTATTTATATAGGTTATTTTCCATGCAATTTGATTCACAGTGATAAAGATGTACACGACTGAATTTCATTTTGAAACTCAAATTGACTCATATGAGAATTTGAATTATTGGCAATTATTATTCAAAATTGAGTCATTGTTTCTAAGAAAAAAAAATTAAAAGGTAAACCTCAATATGTTGTCGTGAGGGATTTGCAATCTGAAGTACCAGGATGTCATTTTTGCTTTCACACAATAGCAGACAGCAAAATAAATGGTTTTATTTCGGAGCTTTGTATGAATTTGTAAAAGCGTCACAACAATGACATGATTAAAGACAAGTGTGATGGGTTTCATGAGTTGTTATTTATCCATTTTTATGTGCAGCTTGAAGTAGAACCCTTTTAAATGTTGTAACTCACCGGATTTTCGGGAAGCTGTTTTTGACTTTGAAAAATTCTGGGAAATTTCAAATCCATGGGGAATCATTCATTTATTATGATTTTAAATTGATGTCATTTATCGGGATTAAAAATAAATTTACAAAATTGGAGGTTAGCCCTCAACAATAAATATAGTACACTTAGCAAGGAAATTTTGAACACACAAAATTTGATGGCAATTGTAAAAAGTGTTTGCGACCATAAAATCTCTTTGCAAGCGTCTGGGGAACGTTTTTTGCAACCTTGAACGAACCGTGACCAAAACAACACTCGCTATGTGTGCACGCCCTCGCACGCCTTCACCAAAGTCCTAATGAGAGTCTTAACGAGAGCGCAGCGGTGGAGATTACCATGTAAATGCCGGGCTCTCGCTGTGGACAGATGCTGTCAAGGACATGCTGTCCCCATCATTTGAGCATAGAAACGCAAAGCAAAGAATTTTTTTCAAATTTTGGCCCCCACTTTGTCCTTGATTGTCAGACAGTTGCATGGAGTGTCATTGTAGTTTATTTTTCTTCAAGGCCAGAATATAATTCAACACCATACTATGAAAAGACCAATAAGTTCAACTATTGTGAGTCATCTTAAATAAAATAAAATAAAATAAAATAAAATAAAATAAAATAAAATAAAATAAAATAAAATAAAATAAAATAAAATATAAAAATAAAAGCCCATTATTGGTCACAAAGAAAAGATGATCTTGCTTTTGCTTTTATAACACCTACAAGACAAAAAGATTGATGAAGGATGGCAAAAATCCATATTCATTTACAGATGTACTTCTAAAAAATTTTACCGTGAGTGAGAATGATTCATCACGTTGCCCGAGTTGAGTGGCTTGTTTTACATGACGCTCATCATTCAGTCCACAAAGTGCGTCACTCTCTCTTATCACTCACTGCAACACTCACTTTCATCTATCTTCCTAGCTCTAAACTTAGTATCGCTTGGAATGAATCAAAATTTCATAGAAGTACCACTGCAGTTCATGTTTTCAATGCGTCTTGGGTAACAACAAGCCTGGCCACAATATTTGATTGACACAAGAGGTCAAGCGTTCACCTCTTAGTCAGCTACGATACACTCCAGCTTGCTCCTGATACTGAACAGCAACTGCTTCATTTTACACTAAATTGCCTGATAATATCAAAATCAGTCATTCTGCTCATCACAATCATTGTAACAATATTTAATTAGCATGATGACAAGAAGTAGCGTGACGCCATTACAGCGTATAGTCATGTAGGCAGATGACAAAGATATGAAATTCAAATCAAAATGTGATTGCCGAAGGAAGTTCTTTTTACAGAGCGGAACAATGCAGATCATACAGATTATAAGTTGCAAGATATGATCTGCGTAGCTGATGAACTGGTGGATGTGCTCAATATTGCTTGTGGAGGAGCTGTTATGTAAGCTCGAGTCGCTCTTGCACACATATTTGTCTTTCCCCAGCAGCTACTGTAGAACATCTTCGCTTAAATTGCCTCCTCCGTGCATAGCGCCCGTACGGAGAAGCCGATTTGTGCTTTATGGACACTTGTGCTTGATTTTTTCAGTGCCTAAGGAGACGAACTGCATTTTACCACAAATTGAAACAACTGCCAAGGGTCTTCATAAAAACTGTGACATACTGTGTTCAAATTGGCTCAAGGATTAAGAATTTAAAAACAAGGATTAAGAAAAGCAGATTTATTCTTTAAGTGAGAATGTCATATACAATGTGCTACATATTGTTGGAAACACAACTTGTATAGTATTTTTAACAATCACAGCCTCAATTTCTACTGCTTTGACTTCCAACTTCTAACATCGCCACTTGTCAACATATAAAACGTAGTCACGGAAGGAATTTGACTAGCATGCTACCTTTTATGTTATATTTGACAGGACGAGATTTTCCATGAACATATTTTTGTGGTCTCCTTATGCAACTTTTTTTACTCCCCCCACACTTAGTGCATGTGTTTTCTCCAAGCATGTCAGGCAGCTGCAAGAGTGGGAGGAGAGCGAGCTCCACGAGAGTGAGAGAGGTCAAACACGGAGGAGGGCAACTGGGCAAGGGTGAAAGCCATCAGAAGAAACGGGAACGCCGCCCGCAACATGACCGCGCGAGGCCGCAAGATGCGCGTGCGCACGCTTGCCACCCAGTGTCTCTGCAAGTGTAATTGGCGTGGGGGCGTGGATCGGCGCGGAGGTGATTGAGGCTATGTATAGACTTCACTTTGACTTGCATCTGCTATCATGTCGCCATGCAATCTTTGCCTTAATGCGAGTCACTTGAAATGATGCTTTCACTATTTTGTCTGTGAAAGCGAGTTGGCGTGCACTGCGTCATCTACCTCCAGCGCGTGACCCGCCTAACTCTTGCTGACAAACAAAGACGCTTGATTACCACACACTCTATCATGCCCTAAAGTTAAAGGGGGGGGGGGGGGTATGCACAAACCCTCCCCTTCCGCCAGCTTCAGACCCAAGCAATACACAGCCACTTTCCACAGTACTCTTGAGTTTCCTGCTGCTTGGCAACAGTGTGGCCTGCCTGCGTGGGTGTATGGCAATGCGTGCCAGGCGAAACCTCGGAGTAGGAGGGGCAATACTTTGACTGACTGTAGTGGGCACCTGTGCGTACGTGCGAGTGGACACCCTACGTGAAAGTGACAAAAGCCAAGAAAATAACCAAGTATAGCCAGGACGCATCGCAACTTTCCGATGCACCTGCATGGCATCCCATATATCATTTGTGCGTCGCCTCGTCTTGTCATTCAATCCTGCTTTTGCCGCGCTCACGCTCCCACTCTCTCTATTCTCCATCTTTCTCTCCCCCTCGCCCACAGAGTTGTTCATAGAAGAGCTCACGGCGTTCCCACGGTAACCAGTCTCCCTATTTTGCTCCATAGAACGTGCACGTGACTGTTTGACAAACATCCCGCAACCTAAGTGATATGCTCCTTGAGCAAATGATCACTGAATAGTCATGGCTGGTGAAGGAGCGCAGAATTTAAAGCGACGATGATGAGATCCACAGTTGCTATAGATGCTCATGCTGGCCAGCCTCCGGCCTAATAATAACTAAGCCAAACCGCTCATTTGTCACACACGTGCGCAGCCGATGCTCAGACACAGTTGCCATTCAAATGTACAATCGAAATCCTGTGCAGCATATTTTGTACTTATGTTCAACTGTCGCCATGTTTGTTGTACTATTGCACTCCACAACATGTGTATACAGCAAATGGAAACCATTCTCATGTAATTTTGCCAAATTGTTACAAAGAAAAGTCCAATTTAGCTTTTATTTAATGCTACCTTGGTTTCATAAACAGTTTAGCTATTTTGAGGTATTATTAAAAAAATATCGTAGGCATTCCTTCAAGTAAAGGCAATGTTTATTGACAGAGCATGTGCTTTTTGCTCAAGTACATAAGTGATCCGCAACTTCTCATTAAAGCCAATACACTCCAGTCTTTCCACAGTGATAATAATGGTAAAGACCTGCAGTAGTTCCAACACTTTCACAAATTCATGAATAGTTCAAAAATAACACTTTGTTTTGCAGTCTGGATTCAAAATGGCTGATTCATCCTGGCACTTGAGCTTACAGACCTCTCTGGTGTATTGCAACAAAGCAATGAGGTTCCCTCCAGTGGCCTGAACCTAAAGGGCTGCAACAACAATGCATGTTAAGACACAGTATAATTTTCTTGGCATTGACAATTAAAACTCCTTCAATCCATTTCAGCAAAAGAAGTTAAGAGGCGGATCCAAAACTAGTGAAATGAGATCTGGATTGCTTATCAAGTCAGGTGAAGGCAGCTGAATATCCTAAGTACATGTTCACCGTTTCCATAGCAACTGCGATATCTATTTTTCTTGCAGCAGTGAGCGTTGGTCCAAGGACATATCACCTTCAATCAAAAATGAATGCAAAAATTCACTGCAGTACTTGCCAATTTTTGACACACTAACCTGAACTTGAAATTCAAACTCTGCCAAGAAGCCCAAATTTGAAACCCCAACCCAGGCCTAAAACCATAACCCTAACTTGTAACCCTAATCTTTGCATCAAACTCTACTTTAAAAGGCTAGCTTGAAATCCCAACCTCGATACAAAGCCCAAAAAACAGCTAAATCTAACTTATAAAATCATTTGAAGTACTTAACCCTAGCCTGCAATCATATTTTTAACTAAATTTGGAACTTTCAACCTAATTTAGAACCCTAATTTGAATTCTCAACATGTACTTCAGACTTTAACCCAGGCTTGTAATTCACCAATTGGTCCCAACTAATTACAAATGATGACCTTGAACTGACTCAAAGTTGTAATGTACGCAAGTATTCATACCACGATGTGAATTGAGTGCACCACAAAGCCCCTCATGCTCCAAAATCCCGAGGAGAAGGCATCGAAACGTCGCCCACGTTCACGTTGCCTCCCACGCGCATACAATTTCAATTTGAGACATCTCACTTTGCAGCATTGCAACATTTTGACTCAAGCTGCAAATCAACACTGTCAATCTGCTGCCCTGAAATGCAGCAAGGCAAAAAAAACTCTGGTGGCACTACCAGAATATATG
Organism: Syngnathus acus; assembly: GCF_901709675.1. NCBI lineage: Eukaryota > Metazoa > Chordata > Actinopteri > Syngnathiformes > Syngnathidae > Syngnathus > Syngnathus acus. The sequence continues at coordinate 17,433,893 of NC_051088.1, read as the reverse complement.
AGCCACGTTGGCCGGGGCCACTCGTCTTCTTGAATCCAAGCGGCTGTTCCATTTGAAAGCCCGGCAACCTCGATCAATCCGCTTATGATCATAAGTACGCGGGCAGGCGAAGGGGAAAAGCAAAAGCGGGGAGAAGAGTAGAAAAGTGCAGCTTGTCTGACTCATAGCTGCAGCATGTGGCGAGATGGAACAGCAAGGGGGCGACTATATGTACACGCATGAGTACGTATGTATGTGTGAGAGCGAGACTTTTAAATTTAGCAAATTGAGCTCCTTGTGAAATAAAAGCCCTTTTGTTGTGCACCACGTTCCCGCAATTAACCTTCGTATCGAGAACGCTGAGCACCTTCGCAGGCCCGTTTGGCTTGAAGCATTCCATCCGTGAAGAAGAAGCCTTTGTGAACGTGCAAGTCCTTTTTTTTTTTTGGGTCTTATATAACAGCTTTACGCACTCTAGCAGCACTACTGAGTCCTGCAACTGACCTCGATGCTTGTCCTCGGAACAAGAGGACGTCTCGTGTTACTGCAAGATTAGAAACTAGACGACATTGTGTCTGGTAATGGACATCCCAGGTGGTATTATAATAATCAGTTCAGTGCTAAGGCTACACACTAACAAATGGCTAGTCCAAAGCCTGGATCAAAATGAGTGGCTTGTATCAGGAAGGGCATCCAGGGTAAAAACAGTCAAACATAATCCAGCGATGGCTCGGAGCCAGCTTTGTCACTCAATTTGGCTTACTTTTATCTAGCAGTATTCAGAGTGTATGTTCAGGTCAATCTAGATATTTTTTTGTCCAATTTTATATGAACTAAAACCCAAATAAAAGTGCATTTGGTTTTTTGTGTGTGTGTTAAAATGGCTTTCAAAAAACGGAAGACATTCTGGTTTTAAAAGTGTTGTATAAAGCAAGTCGCTGTACTTAAAACAACCAAACTGCCGAAAGAAATGCTAATGCGAATTAGCTTTAACCCTTTAATCAACACATTGAACGCAAGATGTAGAATGACCATCTTAACCTCAACAACTATTTTTAGTGCCGTACTGATGAGCTCAGAGGAGTTGAGACATTCCACAGCAAACAGCATACTTGGCACGACACGCAATATGATTGGCAGCTGCAAATAAACATGTGAGAACTCAGGAGGGATTCCTAAAGACTCAAGAGTCGAGTTTACAAGGAGTTGATTCGACTAAAACCCAAATGGACAGAAACCAAATTTGCTGGTCAAAATGTCCTCTTGACCTACTATACCATCCCGGTGAAGTTTCTTTCCACACCACTCGTTGATTATCTCGTCCTGATGTACCCGCGACAAAACTAACAGTGCCGTTGTAACGTTCACCCTTGGGCCAGCAGTCATTATACTGAGCTTGCACTAATTACTCTCTCATGCACTCGGTGTGTGTCTTCCTCCCCTTTCAACACATTTGGGCTCATAGTAGCGTATTATATAAAGAGAATTTGACAGTCTCATCTGAAATGCACCCATGTGACCTCTCCTAAAATTAACCAGAAGAAGAGGAAAAAAAACTCCACCTCACTGCATCTTGGCAGAGGTGCTTTAGGAGATCACGTCAGCTCCAGGCCTCGCATTGTTCACAGCGCTTTTAGCAGGATGACGACAAGAAGGCAGGCTAAGGACAGCTGTTTAAAACACAGCCGCTGGGGCATGGCAATGCAAAGGAACCACTTTATTTGGCAAAGTGCAGCTGCTGCACGAAAAGACACACACACACACACACACACACAAACAAAGCAAAAGGCGATATACTATGATGAATTCTGGGTGATACGAGGTGCCAAGAACAAAAAGGCAGACATGAGCACTCCGTCACGAGGGATAAAAATCATTAAAGCTGCAAGTTCACGATCAATGGAAAAGATGCCATCTGCCAAGTAAAAAATTGATATTTCACACTAATTCATTTTTGAGGGACTGGAACAAATGGCTTTTTTTTTAAAACATATTTTTCACATGTATGTAGGATAAACATGCCCAGCAAACGTACTTGTGCCACCTTTGGAATTGACACCCCAAAAATCTAAAGGGCTCCTCAGATGTACATCTTAGCCATGACTTTTTTTTTTTTCCATCACGCCTGCAAGATCTGGCGCCATTTTGAAACATGATTTGTCATTACATTACATTGCCTGTGGTCGGAATTAAGATAACCAAAGACTTTTAACTCGGCCTTTCATAAAGTTAAATAAAAAAACATTGTCGCACCACAGAGGAGTGTGGTTAACAAATTGCTACATTTCAATGATTAAAAAGAAAAAGGCAAAACTATGAAATGAGACTGCAAAATCATGAAAAAAACAATCCAAACCATGGCCTTCAATCATGCACACCTATTTCATCTAGCCTCTTTTCTATGCTTACAATTACATGTTGGAGCCGCGAGAATATAGCCGCTTAAAACTTCTGGTGACAAGAAAATATCCCACCTGGTCCTTGCAAGATTTCCCCGACGCAACAACGAGGCGCTCTAAAGTAGCCATGCAACCACAAATCCCCTCTTCATGTGCTGGCTGTTACTCCAGACACTCTTTTTGTTCTTTTTAAACACGATTCTGTGCGTTTATTTCTGTGGAGAGCGCAGGGACTTTTGCTTCCTCTTAAAAATGATCCATTGTGCCTTAGTTTAAGCTCAACAAAGCAGTTTGAAGAACGTGTCTCCCTTCGTGCTGCATGCCCTCATTGGCTCCCTCCTTGCCCTATTGGCAGATGGCAACTCAGCGTGCATTCCACCTTTCCTCCTTTACGCACACCACGGAAGATCACAACCCTTTTCCTGTTCTCTCCATCTTCTTTTCCAACACACACTCATATTGCATTATAATCGGTTGCCAGTGAGAAGGCAGTGGAAACTTCTCCCAGCCGGGCCTGAAACTTCCTCCACGGGCAGCAACAGTATTTAGCAAAGGGGGCGATGCGTCACAGTATTTAATAGCTACCTAACTAATATATGCTTCTGTGTAATGACTAATCTCCCCCGTGGAGTGGAAGAAGACAGCTCGGCTCGACAAGAGATTGGGTTGCATTCCAATCAGAGACTGAGAAGAGCGTTGGGACCTCACGTCCACAAATGATTGTCCTATCATGGGAGACTGTCACATTCCATTTCACTGTTTGCCCTTTTTTCCACACCAACTGCTGCCTACACACAAAGCTTAATGCAGAACAAAAGTGTGTGTGTGCGTGTTTGTTTGCAATATTCAAGTTGCTATGCCATCAAAATGATAAACGGTAGCAAGATTTTGTGAGCCATTTTGTGATCCAGTTTCTATTCATGACTCATTATGTCGGAAAGCACTACTAAACTCCTGTTGCCATTCACATAACAGAACGATAGCTTTCAACAGACAGGCCCAAAGGAAGTACTGAATGAAGGGAGCTTGAAACTGTCTGTGTTCCCACCACATTTGCACTGGTTCCCACAGAAATATGCACCGGTTGGTCTTTTGAAGGTTCATGACACAGAAGAATGAAACAGACGTATCCTGACACGAATCTTTCGAGTTGAGTCAACTTACTTTCTGCGAATGGTGGCGCTGGTGTTGGTGTCCGTGCTGTCGGTGCGTTCGAGACGGTCTCTCTCGGTGGTGGACGAGCCGCAGGAGAGACCTCGGCTCAGCATGGCGTGGGTCCTGTCCCTGGCAGGCCCCGGCGCCGTGGCGCATCCACCTTTGGTCTGAGGTGAGGACGCGCTCCCGTCCCCGCCGCCGCCGTGATGGGAAGGGAGCGACAGAGGCTGGCCGTGATCATGGTTCTGCTCCGGGGTGTCCGAGCCAGGGGTCCGAGGGCTGCGATCGTGCCTCAGGTCTTGGTTCTCCTGGCTAACCCGGTCCAGCTGACCTTGCAGCTCCTCGATGCGCCGCCGTTGGGTCTCCAGGAGTTTGGCCTGGCTCTCAATGATGTTGTTGAGCTCCAGGAGGTACTCCACCGCCCGGTTGGGGCTTTCCGGGCTTGCCTCCATGACGGAAGCCCAGAGCCGCCCCCCCCACCAGCCCTGATGAGTGGGGGGGAGGGAGGAAGCCACGCAGACTCTGGATGAGATGAACTATTAGCTTCGTATGCGGAGAAACAAAACGTCACAGAGGTGTTGGTTGTCGGGTTGACTACATGTCGTCAAACGGGAGGGCGAACATGAGCACTAGAACATCTTCACAGCGCTTTGGGATGTCGCCATGTGGAGAAGATCGCTGAAAAACGAGCGGGAGAAACTGTCGATTGTCTCATCGTCAGCTGCCATATTGCCAAATCAGCATGGAATTCTCTCAGAGTTTGGGCCGTCATGATGAACATTCGATTCAAATAGGTTGGTGAACTATGAATGATGTGATATCGAGATGAAAAACATCTACCAGTTTAAATTCCATCCATCAGCTGACAACTAGACAAAGGGTAAAAAAAGGGACTATATTTCTGATCTCCCACTGATTGCCAGGCAGTGTCAATCATTACATAACTCCCACCCACGCTGAAGATCCCCCACGCAGCGATCACCGTGTCTCTTTCAACCCATGGTTCGACGCGTCTTCACCGCTCGGAAAGTAAGCAAAGTTGCCTTACAAAGCGCATTCTTCCCTCAGCTGCTCCACAACTCCATCCTTTCATTTATCGGGCGCCTCCTGCAAAGTCAGCGATTGTGCTTTTTCCCATCCAGCAGCACTTTACTTCCACGACGCGCGTGTTGGGAAACCGATAGGAAAACTACCGAGAAGTGACAGGCGATGTAAATAAACTGCGACTCTGTGACTTCTCCTAGGCGACTCTGACGACATGCGTGTGCGTGTGTGCGCAGGCGCGCGCGCGTCGCTAAGCCAAGCAAAATAGAGCGCAGGTGCGCTTCGTGCGCGTCCGGACTGCGGAGCGACTGGAGCGCAGCGCAAGTGGGCAAGATGGCAGAGATGATGATGATGATGAAAAAATTCCGCTCAAGACTTTCAAAATAAAGCACAGCGTTAATCCAATACTTCACCTTTTCAAAATAAAACTGCTCATTGTTGCGTTATCCTCGTCAACGGAACTTTTCCATCACTTGTAACCCTTTTTGGTCATTTAGCAGAGCAATTGACAAAAAAGGTGAAGGGCTTATCTTCCAAGCCACGTTAGACCGGAGAACTTCCAACTTTGCATCATAAACTTGCAGGTTAATTAATACAGTAAGTGTCTGGACTCCAGAGAGAAAATCTAGTTGCAAAAGAGAACCGTCACCGGAAATGAATGATGGTACACTATGCTGTATATTAACCAGGAGGAGTGTCTTATAAGATTAGGGAGACATATCCAAAAAAAGACAAAAAGAAGACCAGCGGGCCTCACAGTGAATTATTTTTAGCTGCATTCCTTAAGTGCTCCTACTGTGTGTGGACGCTCTTGTGTCTCTGTTATGCTCACACAGGTGAGATAATATTAGCGTGGGCCTGTGGGAAATGTAAAATCCCTGTTGTGGTCAAAAGCAGGTTTAATAATTTACACGGAGAATCTAGATCTGGATTGTATTTTATGATAGATGTGCTCTCAAATTTTTATCAGCTCAGCTTCTGGCCATGATTCTCAAGTTAACATTCAAACTTTCTCTCCAAAGAGAATATAATAGAGCTTTTCCATTTATTTCATGCAATGTTAAGGGAAAATGCTGGATATAGGGCTTTCTTTCAAATGATCTGTCATTGCTATTGTGGAAATTTTATGGATGAAAAGTATTAGCAATATCGTTATTTTGGTTATTTGAAAAAAAATGTGGTATTGCACAGCCCTACCAAATACATTACTATTATGTTATTGTTATTATAGCATCATTATGGAAATAACATGCTGGAGGAAAAAAACAAAGACAGAATCTTCAGTGCTTAAAATAAATTCATCTAGAAAGATTAAGAAAAAAAAAAAAGAAAAAAATGTCGACCAGTGTTATGTTTAAAACTATAACATGGACAAAGTATGTTTTGCACAATATATAACAAAACGAAAAAAGAAAGAAAAAACGTGAGAAGAGAACGATTGCATTAGAGCGATTCGGCTGTATTGTTGCCGCCACCTGCTGTCCAACCGTGGTTCCTAAAATAAACTAATAAGCGACATGATATTGGTTCAGCACTTTATTTTCACTTTTATTACAACGTGTTTACACTTCAGACATATCATCTGCTTTGGGAACTAAAAATAAAAAATAAAGTGAAATTGAATCGACACTGATCAGGAATTTGGCGGTGTCATTCTTCCGGTATTTCATCAATTTTGGAAATAAATCCAAGAACGTGTGAAGAGGATTTTTCCAGCACGATAATAACAGTCTGTTTTATGAAAATGTGTAACTTTCCCTTCCGAATGGCTTAAGTATCTGATAACCTGAGTAATTGAAAAAAAAAAAAAAAGGTAATCTATAGAAAAATAACATCTCAAAGTTTCTCTTCATAATGTCTTTTCAATTGCTGTAACACAATGAAAAAACACATTGTCATATTGAACACAACACCATGAATAATGATGAGATGTTGAGCGATTTACAAGGACCCCATTAATTCCAATTTATGATTCACAGTTAGACAATGGTCGGGATGACGCAGTTTGTTACCAAGGAAACGTGGTAACGTAAGCATGGGCATACAAATTGAAACCCGCCCACCTGCTGCATACTTTAGGCATTTCTCACTAACTTTGAGGAAAAAAAAGTAAGTGAGCATCCTAATTCACACTCAAGTCGCATAGAAGAAAACATTCATGAGCCAGGCGTGCTGGCACGATCAAAAATCTATTCGGTCCTTCACAAAAGCTCTTTCGTGTACTTTCCATCACGCAAGTGGCAATATAAATGGACAGCTGTTGCGTGACATATACAGTAGAGATGAATAATTACGGACATGTACATATTTACAGAATATATTTTGAGTGGAGAATGCCACACCTTGAAGAAAAGCGGCTTTGAAAGGGGGATTTGCGTCATCACAATTATTGTGAACTATACAGTGGAGCGTGGGCCGACTACACGGAAAGGGAGGGCGGATAATTGCATTTTTATTGCTTGGAGTCGTCATGAGGTATAAATGAAGACTAATGCAGACTTTTTAAAGGAGCAGATACTTTACAGAAAGGAAGGAAGTGAGAAGCAGACAACCGTGGTGCATATAAGTCCCATTCAGATATATTTAAAATTAAAATGAAAAAAATGTCTTTTCATTGTTGCAAAACAATTCAGTTGAAAACAGAAATCTCAAAGTAGGAGAAAAAATCGTAATATAAAAAGTATGTGTATTCATATTTTATTGAAGCACATTTGAGAACATTTAGTCACATTGGGCAGAACTATGGCACAGATTGTTGACTTCCAATTTTGATGATGTATAGATTTTTTTTAGCACATGAATGAAAAAGTTCAACCTGTATGTGTATTTTATGCATATTTATTGTATCTGTTTTAATTTAAGTTACAAAAAATATCCGCTCTACCGTATTACCCTGGAACCAATTTTAAGACAAAAGTGCAACAGAATAAAGGGAAAAGTGACCCAGAGAAACAAGAAAATACCTATAACATGAAATATTAGCCAAGAATCAGCTGTAAAAAGGCACGAAGAATACAACCACAAATTTTGGGATAAGAATCCAGAACAAGTTCCAGTAGAAAAACAATTCAATTGGTCCTCATCAGTTTCCATTCATGGGGGATAATGGCGCCAGACAGATGGGGAAAATAGCGAGGACTAAATTGCCAGGGGAGAATAACAACTTGCCAAACAAGCACAGATACGGTCCCACTACCTGAGAAGTACGTTGCCACACTGAAATGATCAATTGTGCAAATATTCTTCTATTTAGATGATTAGACTGCAGAACCATGTTTTCCATATATTAAAAAAAAAAATCCAAGATAAAAAAACAATTAGACTGACAAGCCGGAAAAGAGCGGTGACAGTTTAACGGCATGTTAGTATCATCAGATGTGCCACGGGGAATGATCAAATTTTTATTTAACTGGTCTGAGAATTATTCTTTTTGCTTTGCTATTACTTTTCAAGCATGGCTGCCATAATCGCTATAAGGGAAGCTGTTGAAGAAGCTCTCCGTGTGTTTTCTGTGTAACTGGTACCATGATATTTTTCCATGCGCATGATCAATGAAAATGACACCTGACTACTCACAAAAAGTTCAGGATCAAGTAGAAGATGAAGTAGAAGCTATACAAGTTAACTTCATTTCATCTTCTGTAAACTTTGGAATGGTCATCACAAATGACTGCAGATAAGGTCAAATGTTTTTGTGATGCGGCAAACCTTTTGTGAGTAATGTTTAAGGTTGTGAATTGCCATGGTACCAAGTGAGTGTTGCCGAATCAACAAAATTGCATTCAAGTGGCATCGTCACTCCGCTCTGTTTGTTGGCCCCTGGGCCTCGACGACAGCCCGTCCTCCGCGACAACCCGGGCCACCCTCTGCCGACTGGGAGCCAGCCAAGGGCCAGGCAGCAGGTCGAGCGTTTGGCCGAAGATGCTGGCAGCGGACACGGTGTCGTCTGATTGGCTACTTCCGGACTCTGACTCATCGTCCCTCAGCTGATTTAAGGAAAGTGCGGAAGTGAGGAAGGAGAAGGGCTTCCTTTGAGAGATGGAATATGTCCTTGTGTCACTTGATAATTCTTCCTCCTGTGCATCACTTGAAAGCTCATCTTCCGCAAACCTCTGAAGATTTTCTTCACCCTGCTCGTCGTCATTATCATGGTCCACGGAGCCCTGGAGGTACTTGATGTGACGGTAGCCTGCGGCGATTTCCCCCATTTCATCAGGCTCCTCCTCGCTCTCCCATTTGGGCCTGGGAAGCTTTTCGTTAGGACTCGGAATTGGCAGCACACGTACTCCCTCTATGTCCTCGTCTTCTACGTGGACCTTGTCTTCCAGATCCTCCTCCAAAGGAGCAACTTCCTGTTTCTTCTCCTTCCTCTCTCTACTCCTCTCTCTCTCTGCTCTCTTCACCCTCCTCACATGACTGTCGTTCGTTGGCAGGGCTTCTCTGGGTAAACTCCGAGATGCCCTTCTCCTAGAGCCCTCCCCTTTCCCGGGTTGTGAGTCGGGGCTCCGCAACGGCGAGCGACTTCCCGTTCCCCGCCTTCTACGCCTTCTTGTCCCTTTCTCTCGTCCGTCCAAAGACTTGCTTCTTCTCTTTTGCTTGGAGCTGCGCCCCCTCTGCCTGCTGGGGTTCACTGCAGCCATACCCTGCTCCTTGGGGTGCCGCAGGCGGGAGGGGGAGGTGATTCTGTGCTCATGGCCTGGAGGGAGGGGGTGAGAGGTAAACAAACATGTTTGAGGAGCGTGTAGTGCAATTTGATATCAAAGTGAGTTTTATCACGCTTGAGATCTGTATGCAACTGTGCTTCTCAAAGTACAGTGGTGCCTTGACTTTCATTTGCTCCATAACCACACTCAAATCACATCTCAAACTATCTTTTTCCATCAAAATTAATATGAACAAAGAACACCGAAAATACAAATTCTAAATAAATGCATTGTTTTGCAGAGATTTGAAAATATATGCCATTGTCTGTCTACATGTGTTGCTGCAGCATTTGTGTTCAAATCACTTTAAAGGGTAATAATTGCCGCAACATTAATGCTAGGTTTGTTAGTCAGTTTGTCATTTTGCATTGTGTTAATGTTAAGCTAGCATATTTTCATCAGAGAGGTTTGGTTAAACACACAGCATGAAATTCTCTTTTGTTTTACATTAAGATGTACAGTCAACTTCACCTGTGAGTGGCAATAAACAGCTTGAAGCATTTTTTTGGAGGGGGCGGTATTGTTCACTGTCTGCCACGGTGCTGCTCTTTGTCAAGTTCTTTGAAGCCATCTAGCCATTTTTTGTATAGAACTCAAGATGACAGCTTGTGTCTTGAAAAATTCACAAATTGGATCGCTTGCAAGTCAAGGTACCACAGGTACATTATAATCCAGGGTTGAGGTCAAGTGGACAAAATGTTTGAGATATGCATGCTATTACTCCGGAGTTAGGAGTATTTTATAAGTTTAGAGTAGACAGTAATGATGTTATTGAGAGCTCTGGGCAGTCTTTTTTGATTCAGTATATATTACGCAGAGTTGACATTTGAGGAAGTTGTAAGGAGCTGTACTCATGCTATGTTTAACTGCTATTATTCCAAACACAACCGTATGTGAGGACACATGCAACGGTAGCCGAGTGCAAGAATGTAGAGAGACAGAAAATGGGAGAACTAACAGGAACCATTACCAACCGCGTATTCTCTGTCCGTCCAACCACATAGAAGCAAGGCTCGCCTAATTTGGAGTTGGTCATACAAAGAGACAAACTGGAGAGCTCCACTGAGAGAAAAAGAATGGGCGGAATGAGGAGGAAAGACAGGAGAAAGCAGAAGAGAACATGTAAAACCAAGAAAGCGGAGAAATATGAGTACGGATGCGTTACAGGAAGGAAAGTGTGGCCAAAAGACAAGCGTTAGACAGGATTCTAGTAAGCGTTCATACAAAGTAGAAGAAGAAGCCCTTTTGAAGACCTCCTATTCTCATGCCAGACTTTTTCACTCAAATGTACAGAATGTTATTGCTTCTCACCATAGTCGGGCACATATCCGTTTCCTCTCTTGAGGACCAGGTGGATGCGGTGCCCTCCTTTGCGGATTTGCTCCACCGCCTGACTGTGAGTCATCCCCGCCGTGCTGTCTCCGTTGATCTCCACAAGCTGGTCACTCACCTGCACGTGGATCAAAACTGTCAACTGTTCACACTCACCTTCACAACATGACGAGCACAACACATTTGAAGGAGATGAAAAACGCTGCTATAATTGGCCAATTATTGAAGTTGGCTGTGATCACTCCCACAGCAGCGCAGCGCTCCCTCTCACGGTTCTTGCCATCACTGGCACGGCTACCGCAGATGATAATATCATCACTGGGATCTTTACCAGCTAAAAATAAACAAAGTGCCTCTAGCTGTTCTTTCAAAAAGGAAACTGTGGGTGATTTTGCAAGAACAGAATTAATTGCAAACACACTATAGCTTTGTGATTGGTCCCCACCACCAGTGGTTCACCTCGAAGAAAATCAGCGGGCTCCTGACAAGATGGATCCTCTGGGTTTTGGGAACTCACAAATACCATGAGGATTCAGCTTGGAGGCAAGGTTGTGCTCATGTGGTCTTTGGGGTCAGCCATGTTGGTGACCCCTGCACTCTAGGGACCCTGCATACACACTATGAGAATCAAGCAGTCACCTGGATCTTCTGGCTGCGCGAGGCAGGCCCTCCTTCCATCAGTCCCAGGACGTAGAGGCCCATGTTGTACTCGCTGCCCCCTCGCAGGCTGAAGCCAAATCCCGAAGGGCCCCGATCCAAGTTAACGCTGTAATACCTGGAATCACGTTTGGGGCGCGACTTCTGACCCTTCCTGTTTCTGTGTCCGAGGTCATACTCAGTTGATTCTGAAAGGTTGGTTGAGTCTGGAAAAGATAATATTGCTGATGTCAGAGCTGTTGTGCTATTTGTTAGCTCATCTATGGCATTTTCTATTATGCGTTTGCATTGCATTTGGACAAATACATTTGGGAACGACGAGGCCAATGGGGCGTTTGGCTTACAGGCATTTGGCCGGGGCACGACAGTGAGGCGTAACGTGTTCCCTGCTCGGCGAAGGATCTGCGCCAACTCGCGGTGAGGCAGCGTCACCACTGAGCGTCCTTCTACGGCCTCCAGTCGATCCCCAGGCCGGATTTGACCGCTCTTGGCTGCTGGGCTGCCTCGGCGCACTGTCACAAAACGATGTGGCAGAAGAGATGCGGCTGCACAGGGAAGAAAGGAATCGAAACGAAATAAATTCCAGAGAAGTGATGTTCCTTGACACATGTTCACGCCAATAATATTTCTGCTCACCCATACATGAACTAGAAACTCAGATAGCGGACATGCATTTTATTCATTCTGTTACCATACTTGTATGTATACTGCCCCCTGTTGGCCATGTTGCACATACCAGAAGGAGTTGCAATGAATTGCACCTTATAATAACAGTGAGCACATTGGTGGATTTCACAAAAGCTGCCTGAATTTTTTTCTTGAGTAACATTTCCCACCCTGGTTATAAATGCAATTCTCTACAAGAGTCCCTTCTGTTGGCAACAGCTGGCCCCACTCAGCTCTTCTCAGCCGCGTCCCTGTTTAACCTACACAGCAGCATGAAGAATTCATCCAGCTGAGGCACGAAGACTTTCTCACACAATGGATAAAAATAGACAATTGATGGCATCGCCACAAATCTAAATTGCCTTCACTTCATGTTCAAGTCATAGCGATGCAAAACATTAAGAAACCCCCCCCGAAAAAAATCCCACAACACCATTATTTGTATTTTGACCATTTTTAGTCATTCTTTGCAGTGGATAAAGAATATATTACTGGAACTGGGAGTAGTTAATATGTCTGTCTCCATGTGTTGATGCACCTTTTGTCTTCATAAATGCACTGCTTAAAGTGTTATATCACTGGCGCATAGATGCTAATTATTAGCCTATCTATGACTTTCAACATTAAATGTTCCCATTCAGCTAGCAGACTTGAGGTGTCCGGTTTTGAATACAAAGAAGCGGTAAATCTGTTGATTTTGTTTTGTTGTAGAGTAATCTGGAAGCGGCATCAAACACCGCTTATATTGCAAATCAACCATTTATCTTGTCAGTAGTTTATAGACTACAATGAAAATGTTTATTTTATTCAACTGTACCAGCAAAAGCAGAAAAAGTGTTCATTTTGTACAGGTCCCTTCATTTGTCTTGATTCAGAGGCCATGTGACATGTTCATTTTGGTCTGATAATCTGGGTGGCCCGAGCGGAAATGGCAATCAGGTCAAAGCTTTGCAAATAGTCTTCTTATTGCGTATAATACAGCAGCAGCGGAACATCAACCTCTGCCAGAGAACGCGTTCCAAACCCATGCACAAGCCCCGACTCACGTGCAAGCACAGTGACTCACTCAACACACAGACGCAGATGTGTTGAGCCAAACACACACACGCACACACACACCACCACCGCCATACAGATGCGCCCAAATGTCTTCCCTTCCTATCAATTTGTTCTTCCCTCCGGCATTCCGTGTTGTCCTGTCCAGAGTCATCTCACCGCAGCCAGCACAGTAACAACGTGCCGCAATGAGGAGAACAACTACTGCCCAGCATCAGCACCAGCTTCCCCCCTCCACTCCACCTTCCGCCATCATGAAAAAGCCACTCTACACAACCCGGATCAGCTCGTGCAGCCTGCTCACGTCTGAGAAGACAGGTTCCTGTTTATCCTGAGCAAGCAGCATCTGTCGGATGTGTTACTAAACATGCATTTGACAGTGCCCTGTTGGTTATTGAAAGAGTGCATCACATTTTAGGAAAAAAATCACGAGACCAAAACAACACTGCAGCTTCTTTGGTATTTTGAGCATTTTTCATTTTCTGCGAAAATATACTCTCAATACTAATGTTTGTATTTTAATTAAACATATCCCTATTAATTGCAGAATAAGAGAAAATCTGTAGTTTCTGTCTTAACTATCCTTTTCCTTTCCAAAACACCAAAATAACATGTAACACATCTTAATTTAGTTTCTAAATTACGTCACGGCCGTACGAGCATGTGGATGCAACTCTCACATGGCACACAGTCAACACGTCTGGCTGAGCAAAAACTTCAGGCTCAATAATTCAAAGCCGATGCACACAACTGAATAAAAGGACAAAACACTGCAGCGAGTCAAAATCAAGAAAGGAGAAGCAAACAGAGCAAATCGTTACGTTTCGACTCCTTCACAGTCCTCAAAGCGGACTGTAGTCTCTCCAGCATGGCTCTTGAGAGAGTAGCGGTTTCAATGATCAACCAAGAAAACTCCTCAGTTCCGTGTCATGCTGTTCTCCAAGACGCCGACGTTCAGATGTAACCGGGAGCTCAAATGCAGGATGTTCCCTCAGTGCCACAGGAGCAATTCTCTTAAGCAGCCAGTGACGGAGAGAGCAGTTGGTGGGTGGGTGGGAGGCAGAGAGGGAGGGAGGGAGGCTGGGTTTTAATCTTTGGAAAAACCAGACCGGACATTTTTACTGCAGAGTATAGGAGTCATGAGGGAGGCGGAGTGGTGAGGGAGGGAGCGTGAACAAGTAAGGAAGAGTGAAAGAGAAGGTTACGTTGAGCGACAGGGACGACTTCATTCTGGGACATGACAGGAGATAAATGAGGGAGCGCAAGTACGCAATGAAGATAGAGCAGACTGGAGACAGGTGCCACCGCAACATCAATCTGGCCATGAAAAGATGTTTTAATCGCGCAGGTTGGCTTGGCCCGTAAAGCAAATTGAAGTGCACCACGCTGGAACAGAGGGCAGCCAATTGAAGACAAAGGATGTTCTGACTGGGCCATACATCATAAGGATGCGCTTTACACTCAACAATCAAGACAGGATGAGACCCCTCACACTTGGGACATAAACTGTCTTGTCAGGTGGAAGCGCACATAAATGCTGTTGTTGAACTGTCATTTCGTGTAAGCATACAGAAGCATCTGAAAATGTTAGGTGATACAAATAGGAGTTTTATTTTATTCTTTTTATTATTTTTTTTAATTTTATTTAGTATATTTTCCAGTAATCAGTGTAAAGATAATTTGTTTAATTTTTTTTCTTACAAATCTCTATCAAGTCATACCTGTGTGCTGTCTGTGTTCTTTGACAATATAAGCAATGAACCAACCAAAAGAAAGATGAAACTCTTCTTTCATCAGAAAGAAAAACTTTGTTTCTTGTTTTTCTAGTTGTTAGTATACTAATATTGATTGTATTATTGATATAAATTTTAAAGCTTCACTCACACTGCATTACCAACAACCAATATATTATGAACTATAGTTGAGGTGCAGGCGAGGTGCATTTTTCTCCACATGGGGTCAGCATCCACTCGTTCCACACTGTTATAAGCGTGACTGTGAATGTGTGTGGTTCTGTAAAATGTCTCATTGAGCAGCAAATGCTTGTGAGTGCACAGAAATTTCGAACATGTTCAATAAAACTGTGACTGTCTGAAGTTGTGACTAACCTTTGATGTTTTCCAGATCCTGAGAGGCGATGACAAAGCCGAAACCCTCTCCTGGTTTTCTCTTCAGCTCCACATCGAACCCTCTCAGGTGTCTGGCCCTCTCGTCTTCTCGCATTTCCAGGCCTGAATCGGGTTCTATGACTCTGCCATCGTCATCCTCCAGACCTGTACTGATCCAGTCCTTGGGCTCCATGGTCAGAGTGACCGGAATGGACTCCAAGAAGCTGGTGCTCTGGATCAGCGAGGAACCTGTCGAAAACGTGGATGGCGGCGTGCCGAATGACGTACGGGGTACAGGTAAGGCATCGGTGAGGATGGCCGAGCGGTCTGAGCCACCGGGCGGGGGAGGCGGATGGAGCAGAGGAGGGGGGAGTCTCCGAACGGAGCTGGGGGAGATGGCGGATTGATAGATACCTGATGACAAGGAAAGAGAGAAAACAGTAAGAAATAAGCAACTAAAAAATCAAATGTTTAAAGTTTTTTTACCTCCTCTGTACACCAACAGAGTGACTTCCCCCTGTTTGGTGTGCTCCTGAAGAACCGTTTGTACCTGTTTGTGAAAAATATGATGTGACAAAATGCCAATATGTCGGAGGGTAACAGCTCGCAGCAACCTTTTTTTTTTTTTGATTTTTGGAACAATGAACTGATTGATAAATTTTCAATTATGAACTAGGAACTGAACTGGTTCATTTTAAAAGTTGTGAACTGAACTTTGAATTAGTTCATGTAGAAAATGAACTTATAAATACTTTCCAAAATGATTTGATATGTGGTATATTTTGAATTAGGTATGGCAATGACTACAATTTTTTTGTCAAATGTCTCACTGTGAATGAATTTCACAGAAGGATTTTTGGGTGAAAAAAGTACAAGAGTGGAAAATTTTGAAAGGTTAAAACAAATACCCAGGATAGTGATCATTTTTTGATTGATTGCATTAATCCTTCATTCAAATCAGTTATTGATTCAATGTGGTCAAGCGTTTCCTACCTGAGCAAGGCTGAGACTCTGCACATCAGCTCCGTTAATTTTGACAATAGCATCCCCTGGCTGCAGAGTGTTGCATTGCTTCCTGTCCCAGACTCTCCTGACGACGGTCATCTCGCCCCCTGGCCCGCTGGCCATCATGCTGAACCCCAGGCCTCTGTCCGCTTCAGTCTGCGCCAACGCCACCGGCACCAACTCGCCTTTGCCGAAACCCGCATTTGCCATCTTGCCGAGACCGGACGTTGCGCTGCCGTGGAGACCGTTAAAGCCGCGGCGAGGGCTTTCTGGCGTCAGAAGAGGTTGAAGGTGTGAGGGCTGCGGCCTGAAGAGGCGGGCGTGAGCGCTGCGGGGGCCGCCCGGGGATGACGACGGCCTCTTGGGTGACAGAGGCAATTGCAGGCGAGACACGGGCAGCGTGCAAGTGGATAGGTCGCTCTCCGATGACTTGATGGATGTGCCGAAACGTAAAGGATGCTGGGGGGTTGACAGCGAGTTGTTGTTGTGATTACGGATCATTGATGCCCTGACAAGGAAAAAGACGTTAGGAAATGAATCTTTTTTTTTTATATATATAAAATGTGTCGAATCACAAATTAAATCCTGTTAAATCAATATTACAGTTAACCCTCACTCATTCTTGCTTTGCCATTAACATTCTTTTTTTTTGGGGTTAGGGTTAGGGTTAGGCTGTTCTGTTGTTGGCTGTATCTTACCTGTGTGACCCAATAGCAGAGACAACTTCACTATCACTCTGACTGGCCAGGGTGGGGTCAAGTGACTGGAGTCGGGCTAGCGTTCTCAGGGAACGAGGCGGGCGTGTCAGGGGCGGTGAGGCGGCGTTGCTCAAACTAGAACGTCTCAGTGACGACTGTCTTCCGGCAAAGGAAGCGGCGTTTCCGTTGGCGTCGAGAAACACGCCGGGCTCCACGTAATCGCCGTTTAAGTGGCGGCTCTGGGGAGTGGGCGTCTGGCGCCGAGGTAGATGGTGAAGAGGCTCAGGCTGCGTAGTGGTGGGTAGTAGGAGGGGGTCGTTGCTGTCCAGCAAGCACTCTTTGGGGCACCCGTCGGGGTTGTATAACATGGGGTATCCTCTTCTGACGGCGATATCCACACCGTGGCCCACGGGGACGGATTTTAACATCTCCACCACCTTTTTGTGAGACACTCCCAACACGCAAACGTCATTGACGTACACCAGAATGTCCGCTACCAAAGCACAAAAACACACATTGAAACAACGACTAGATGATGACATGAAGCTTTTAGAGAATTTGCATTTGTCGAATAATTTGGTGACGACTCCACATAGAAACAATTTCCCCCCCCCTGAGTCCAGGAGAAGGAAATCGACTTTGCAGAGGTCTCGTGGTGCGTCACCACGAAATAGGCCGCCACCCTTTGGTATATTGCGTGGGTGTGGACAATTCAAGCGACTAATCCTCAAACGCAGCCTATTAACAGATATCGACTCAATCGGTCCCTACAGGCAGTCTGCACTCTGCTTCCCTTCAGCGTCGATCGCAAGTTGTTCCGACATTTCGGTGCCAGCGTGTTTACATACGTCGGCGAGTCGAATGCTGATATGATCGCCAGATTAGTGCGGTGGGATTAACCACTGATTACGATATACACTTGCTGCAGAAGATCAGCAATTTTCAGTCTAATCCTTAAGAGGTTGAATAGAAGAGAGAAAATGTTGAAAGGGCTTTGCAATATTTCAGGTCCTTACGATGCGCAGTCTGCTGTTAAAGTTTCACACTTTGAAATTTTCTTTGAGAAGATCATCTGTGGTGTCATGGGATATTATCCAATTTCACTCAGTGCGTTCTTATTACAGTGGTGCTTGCAATTTTTTTCAGTTTGAACTGTCGTTGGGCTGACATTTTGTTTTGACTTGTGTTGTTTACCTTGTAGTGAAAATGAAAGTGTCAGATGTGAGTGAGGTGAACATGAAGTCGATTTGACAAAGTAGTTCTACGATACGTTTAATATTCTACAGCAGAAGAATATTTCTAGATGTAATGAAACTGATAAAAATGAGGACAGGTGGAGCAGCAAAGGCAAAAAAAAAAAGCCTATTTTAGTTATGTGTTAGGAAAATTTATTGCGCATGCATTTGTCCAATAAAAAATGTATGTGAAATGAATCAGTAACTTAATTACACTAATAAACCTATTAAAAGTATATAATTGATCAAAACATCTACTTGGGTAAATCTAATTAATGTCACTCATTACTTGCCACCTCTGCAAGGAACAACATATGGAGGTAGCGCTGAATCGCAGCTGGGGTAGTGTAGACTTGCAATGCATCGCACCAACGTTCACCTTTCAATTTTCGGTGCGATGCACTGCAGTTCTGCACTAATGACGTGGCTGCTGAGTGCACAGTCACCTGTCCTGAGAGCCGAGGGTCCGCTCGAAGTCACACTATAGACCTGAAGGAACTCTCTTGGCTTACTGCCTCCAACTATGTTGAAGCCAAAGCCCCGGGAGCCCTTGATCATATGTGTGCGCACAAGAAAACCCTGAAGCTCCTCTGGGTACTCGGTGAACCCTGAAAAGAATGACACAAAATAAAAAAAAGAAAACATAAGTGAGCATTTTAACTCAGAGGGAAGTCAGTCATAAAAGCGAAAGGACAGCCGTGGGGAGAGCACTGGCGCAAAAGAGCAATAAAACACTTTGAGTTGTGTTTGTGCGACTTAATAGTCGTTGACAGGTTTTAAGAGTGAGGGAGGAGAGAGAGTCAAAGTGCACCAGATGGCACTTCCACAAAATTAGTTGACTAAGTTAACTTGCACTTAAAATGAGCCCATCCATCCATTCATTTTTCATAGCACTTATCCTCATCAGGGTCATGGCTGAGCTAACTTTGGGTGAGAGGTGCAGTGCTCGTTGGACTGGTCGCCATGAGCCAATCACAGCGCACGTATCGACAAACACTCATGTTTGTACCTACGGATGGAAATTCAAAAACGGTTCTCCCCTGTAATCCGATTTAATGGATTTGTTTGTTTGCTTCAGGATTCCTTCCGACGATTGATTGATTGATTGATTGATTGATTGATTGATTGATTGATTGATTTGAAATGGGATTTTCGTATTTGGAAAACAGTGAACATACATCGTACATAGTTCATTTGCATTTGTAGTTACAGGAAACAAATCTATGTTTTCCAGACTAATTTACTCAACAATCACACAATATACATTAATAGTCATGCCAACAGATGTACATTACAAAATGTCACTTTCTGTAGACGTAACAAGTAGGATTGAAGAGGATCTGCCATATCAGTAATCTTCAAACATAACTAGATTGAGTTTGAAATACTGTTTTAATTTTTCTTTCAAACTTAGCATCAAAGAAAAATGTCGCCATCTAGTGATCTACAGTAGAATTACATGCCAAATAAACAGGAGGCTGAACGAAACAGTACTAAACTGTACCAAAAGAATCCGCAAAATAATGGGACTACAAACATACAATCCGGGATGAAGGGGGGTTCACTGTAGTTTCTAAATTCCTCGTCTTAAATTCTCTTGGAAAATTATTTGGAAATTTCATGAAATTTACCAGACATACTGCCCCGATTTATGCAGCGAGTCGTGATGAATAGCATAAGAAAAAATGTCGAGCGTGCCGCCAGCCTTAGTTGAAGAGCCTGGCAAATTGCCACGGACGCCGAGCTTTCGGCCTTAATCACTCAGCCGTCCCGGTTCAGCCAAAAGCTCATTCCATCTCATTTGACTTCAACCAGCTGGCTGTGGCTGTTATTTCCGTACTTGACAAATATGTAGCGTCGTTTAAGCTGCTCTGTGGTGACACGTGCTACCGCTGTCCCGATAATGATGCGCACAAATTGTAAGGACATAACAAAAGAAAGACAAAAAGTGGCTCACATTCATTTTTGTAGAGCGACTCCCTGCTAGGAGCTCGAGGACTCTGCCAGCTGGTCCTCTTGTGGCTTTTGGAGACAAAAGGGAAAGGAAATGAAAAGAAGCTTCATCACAATGGAGGCACACAAAAAAAAAAAAAAAAAAATTTACAGCATGGAGCATTTGCCTCCATGTCTGATACTCATCATTGAAGTTAAGGATGAGTGCAAAAAAATTTCTGGTCAAAAATTAAGAAACCCCAAAAAAGGATTTGTAGGGAGCAGATCTCAGCTTCTCAGTAGGCTGCAGTAATAATAATATTCTTCGCAGAGGATAAATAATATATGCTTGAGCGTATTGTTGTATTAGTCGTCTACATGTGCTGCTCCACTGTTTGTGGTCTAATATCAGTCACTTAAAAGGCAATTAAAACTAAAGCGAAAACTGAAAAGTTCACTGCCTCCATGCAAGACTCGTATCGTAGTTTGTACTCGCAATTCACAGCAAAAAAAAAAAAAAAACCTCTCAAGTCGGGTCACTAGTATCTTGTGTGATTTCCAATAGGGTTGACTCGATTCTTTTTTTGCTAACAAGAGGACGTGAAAGCACTGACTCAATGTAGTGAGAGTCTCCCGGGTCGCTGAAAGCCTGCTCCCAGTCATCCGCCATCACGTCTCTCCCTCTGGCTACAGCCCTGTTGCCCACAAAGCCGTTTTCTAGGATGCAAGCGACCCCACCACTCGATGCCCGGTGCCCCGTCGGTGAGCGATGTCCTCCTGTAGGATGTCAAGAAAAAAAAAACGAGTTGAAAGGTGACGTGTCATCGACCACATGCATCCCATGCTGAAAAGGAGAGCAATGCCCCGATGCTGGCATTTCTGCAAGTCCTGAGGTCAGCATTTCTGTCAATTTCCTTCTCCCTCTCAGGAGGCAGCATGTGTGACTGTGCATGTATACCACTCGCAAGTAGGATCATTTTTTTCCTAATTGCCCTTTAAGACATCCTTCAGCCATGAGCTCCAAGGTGGACCTGAATGATGTTGATCACAGGTCGGCACTGGCCCACCCATCCTTACAGTCTGAGTTCAAAAGATGACTCAGCACAAGCTGGAGGAGATGATTCCCCTCTTCTTGGACCACATCCAAATTGACACTTTTATGCATGACCATCACGAGAGTGCCATCCCATGCAGCGCCACACACTGCTCAGCCATTGTTTAAGTTAAAAAAAAACATTTTGATGTATAAATTGATGTATGGAGACAACTATCAACAACAAATTCCGTGACCATGCTCTTAAGTCAAAACAGTTCAATCTCAACTCAGCTTCACCTATTGAAAAGATTGTCAATAATCTGTTCCAGCCTCTCCAGAACCCACAAGAAAAATGTTTACTTGTGTTTTTTGGAATAAGAAAAATAACACTCACTTCATAAAACATATTATACATGTTTAAACAGAATGTAAAGAATTCAATATGTAGATCAGATTGCAGATAAATTCATTGCAGCTCCTTCTGGTTTATGTGGCTTGGCCACCGGGGGGAAGTATAATACAGTCATCCAGACACAAACCAATCAGATTTTCACAACTACTTAAAGAAACAAAGTAAACAGCAATAATATTAGTAACTTTTCACTGAGGATAAAACATATACAGATATACGTACATTAGTGCTGTTCACAAATGAGTCCGAATTAATTTACCCGTTTAATTGGGCATATGATATTAATAATCGATTCAGAATAATTTGCAGACTTGGATGAGACGGGATGAGATGAGTACTTCCCGGAATTTCCCCGAAATATAGTAACCCCCCCCGTTCATTACCGACCTCCACTGATTTGCAGGGCTCAACCTATAAACCATCAAATGTACAATAAACATAAAAAATTAAGAACCAGCAATAAATTCTGGAGCCATAACGACATTACACAATCTGATGACCTTTCATTTTACGTTTTTTCCCTCCGTCTCCATCACGGCATTGCAGGACTTATCTGGTTAGTGCCATGCTTACTTGTCCTAAGGGCAGCCCGACCTTGCTGTGGAGCCAGTCCAGCAATCGATGAAGCCGCAACCCCACTGAGAGTTTAGAGCATGCTAATCGCACTAATGACTGATTCATTTCAAACGCACACTGAAACTACGGCGACGGGTTATACAATTGAACTTTTAGAGGGGTTCAATATAAAGCACGCTTGTATGATAAAAGGAGCCCTGTATCATCACCAGTAGCGGGTTGTGCTTTTGGTATTTGGGCCTTTAGTGGGGATTTGCAAAACTAAAACCACCGCTATTACGTCTCAACTATAGAAATGTGGACAAGATCTGTCTATAAATAGATAGAGAGAGAGAGAGAGAGAGAGAGAGAGAGAGAGAGAGAGAGAGAGAGAGAGAGAGAGAGAGAGAGAGAGAGAGAGAGAGAGAGAGAGAGAGAGAGAGAGAGAGAGAGAGAGAGAGAGAGAGAGAGAGAGAGATAGATAGATAGATAGATAGATAGATAGATAGATAGATAGATAGATAGATAGATAGATAGATAGATAGATAGATAGATAGATAGATAGATAGATAGATAGATAGATAGATAGATAGATAGATAGAACACAGTTTAGTTAGTTTTGCAAACAAGTCTTCGTTCAACTCATCAGTACAGCACTGATATTCGTGATATTAGTATATTAGTGGACCATCTTTTCAGTCCATTGCTACAAGGGTTGCTAAAAGGGCTAAAGCACCTCAACCTAGGTTCTCATTAGCATTAAGCTAGTGGAATACAGGTCTAAGCGCTGGTTGTTTTAAATACACAAGATGTAATTCTCTTTCTTTTATTTTTAGTTTGACAGTTAAATTTAACTAGGAGTGGCATTAAAAAGCTTTTTGATCAGTTGTTCACTTTTTGCTGAACTGTCGCTTGTTGTCAAGTGAGTTGATTTGAGTGATTGCCATCAAACATCTAGATCAAATTTGTGCACGCAAGTCAAAGTGAAAAGAATCATCAGAACCAAGAAAAAGGAGTAAAATAGATCATTCGTATCTCAAGGTACGACTGTAACATGATTGAGGTTGTAAATGTAGGTCAGCCGTCCCACCGGCCAGCAATGCTTTGTGACTCCTTATTGATACTTGCCCGGGAGGCCCAGGTCATCGTCAACATGCTCAGCTTGGGCTGCAGCCTTCTCCAGGTTGCTGAGCGACTTGCTGCGCGTGCGGAAGTTCCTGAGCAGGTTGCGGTGTTCCTGGTAGGTGATGGGGGGGCTTTCTGTACTGATGTGAACAGGGCGAGGCGTACCGTAGTAATTCCCTGAGACAAACAGGGCAAGGCGCAGTTGGAGTCATGTGCATATACTGAAAATAAAAATCAACAATGACACCATTTCTGAAGCTACAACCCAGACATATGGAACTATTTGTGTGACTGCAACCTTTGTGTTCATATATCCATTATTTAAGGGCTTTACACTTCAATGGTGTAAAGTAGTCCTGTCTACAGTGTTTGGACTTAGTACTAAGCTAGATGACTTGTGTAAGTTAGTTGGTGCTTAGTTAAGTACACATATGATTATTTGGGTTTTAGGTTTAGTTTGACAGTATATTTTAAGTGGGAACTGACTGACTGACTGACTGACTGACTGACTGACTGACTGACTCACTGACTGACTCACTGACTGACTCACTAAGTCACTGACTCACTGACTAAGTAACATAAAAACAGCTGTCAAACCTCTAATTTCAAACTAGAAGATTAACTTAAAATGTAACCAATTATATTTGTAAATAATCATATTATAGATGCTATGAGACCAAATAAAGTCCACTACAGTGAGTTCTATAACGATTTGTTAACGCTTCTCTAGAAAGAGTCACCTTTTAATGCAATATGTCAACACCGGGCGACGTGTTATGAAGTGGCATAAAGCTACTCGCCTTGTGTTTTTAGCTCAAACAATCTATCTGTCAATTTCACATGTGAGGCAGGTAAGGCGCGAATAATTGATTGCTCCCATTAAATGCTCATAAATTATGGATGCTAATACACGCGACCATTTTAAGCCTTTACAAAGGTGGAACCCGCGGGGCGTCTGCAAAATTGGAGCTAAAAATGAACACTATAATGCAATGTCACACCAATAAAACAAATGATTGAGCATCTTTTGCCTAACTCACAAGGCAGAGATAAATACCAGTCACCTGATTTAAATAAAATAAACAAGCACTGATTCGTCCATTTTAGCATAATTACACAAAACATTGTTTTGAAGTTGTGTATTTTTATTTGTCACACTGGAGTTAATCTTGGCTTAATGCAATTTTTCAATCAAAGTAATGGATAATAACAGTACATTACATTATGTTTATTTAAAGAACGCTATGGTTGAAATGATAGAAGTAAATTTAAATTAAAGTGAAAAAAGAGGGGGAAATCAAAGCTGTAATTTGAAAGAAATATAATATGCATGTTTGCTTCACTGACTGACACAACATTGCATCGTCAAGCCACCAAATGATTACATTTTGGCTGCTGCTTATAATATGCCCTTTTTTTCTTCTTTTCGTTAAAAACATGGAACCACATAAAAACTCCATGCAGGAAGGCCGGAGCCGATACTCGAAACCCAAATGTTTCTGTTCGGCGCAGGTGCTAACCACTAGTTCAGCAATTTGCCTCTGTGATGCTCATATTGCTATTTAATTAATAAAATGTTTATGTTGTATCGTGCTGACACGAAGCAATTCGAGATGTGACTAATGACGCGCGCCACTGTGTCTACCTTTAAATTTACCGCTCTCCAGCAGCGCTCCCGACTCCTCCAGAGAAAAAAACTCCTCAATGGAGACAAAGTTATAGTCTGTCCCGGGGATCTCTCCCACTCTAGGCGGTCTGGTCGTGCCTGGGAAAGGAAGAAAACATGAAATATGAAGTCGTACATCAAAGCAACGAGGCTGGAAACGCTGTAAGCTCTTAAGTGGATAATCTGCCAATTAATCAAGGCAGCGTGCTTTTATCCGAGGGTCATAAATTATAGCAAAGCCACTGACCTCAGTGTTTAAGCTAAACAGCGATTCAGCAAGCTATAAATAGTCCCTAAAGCATGTTTGTAACTCATAGAGGTTTGACTGGCTTGACACTTTGCTTACATTTGAAACACAAGCGAGCAAATCCTCATCAACACATTGCCTCTCGTCCTCATCTTCCCAATTTTAGAATGCAGACATGTACGATAATGATCAGTTTCACAAAGCCTCCTCCACAGCCAGCCGCCATCTGCTTTGCTCCCTTTAAAAGTCACCATTGTGAACCGTACAGTTTTTTCGTTAATTGCTCCTCTCTTCACTCACTCAGACAAACTCACTGCTCCAAGTTTATTTATAAAACACAGTGACAAGACCCCAGCATATATTTGCTCTCTGCTCACCATGTATACCACCACCCGCAATCTCAGTTCAAGCAGTTTTATTAGCGAATTGAGTGTATGGGGTGTGACACTTCTCAGAACTTCAGAAGTCTTTTCCCAATGCAAAGTCCAGTCTGTCTGACTAAGTACCGTATTTTCCGCACCTAAAAACCTCAAATTTTCTCAAAAGCCGACAGTGCGCCTTATAATCAGGTGTGCCTTATATATGGACCAATATTGAGCCACTACAGCAGGCGTGTTCAAAGTCCGGCCCGCGGGCCAAATGTATATATCTTATATATGGACAAAGTTTTAAAATGGGCCATTCATTGAAGGTGCGCCTTATAATCCGGTGCGCCTTATAGTGCGGAAAATACGGTAATTGTTTTAACTAGTCAAATGTGGTCAAAACCAATCAACCAATCCAAATAGTTCCTTTTTTTTTTTTTTTTTAAATCGTAGCACTGTTTTTGTCACGAATCTCAGATTGAGAACAAAGTTATCAACAAACAAAACTTTTGTGCTGTTCAGGCTCCTGATGGTGCAGGCAATTCATTTAGCAAGGCCTTTTGATTCTGCTAGATCGATAGGAATTGAATGAAATATTAATGAGGCACTGTGAAAGTCTTTCTATTGCCATTGCAAAGACGGAGCACTCGGATGATCAATGATCTGTCATCACAATTGATTCTTGTTGACCTTGGCCTGAAACAGAGCAAAGAAACAACACCACATCATTACAAGATCACCGAGGTGAGGTGCCAAAACAAACTCTTTATTGTGCCATTTTACATCTGGCAGACAGACAAATCTGGGGGGGGAAAAAACCTCCACCTGTTATACACCTTGATTGACCTCCATAGAGTCATTTATCTCCTGAGACAAAATCACCCTGAGTGTGTCCCACTCTCCCACGGGAGCACATCTGATGTTGGCGCCCAACACCCAGGCAGCCAATAAAAGTGATTAATGCACCGCTGTCCTGGGAGCAGTTCGTCGCACAGAAAGTGAGAACTTGGCAACACACACACACACCCACACACATACATTGCTTGGTGGACACGCACACTGGACACACAAACATTACTGTAGTCATCATCATCCATCTGACCAGTCTTACTAAAGCTATTTTTGTGTGGTAGCAAGAAGTCTTGCACTTACTGTAAATTCCCACTTCTCCCATCAAACGTTATTTGCAAGATTTTTAACAAAGAAAAAAACAAAACAAATGGGGAAAAAAATGCAGTAAAGTACTCATGCTGTAATTAAGTCGAAGGATAGATTTAAGCAAACAAAAAAATTATAGATTACTGGCAATTTGCTGCACAAATAGTTTTAACGTGTACATGAATTACACATCTGTGCCCATGAAGCAGGTCACCATGATCAAAAAAATATTCATTTGTGCCCACTAAAAAGGTACAAAATACAAATTTGCAGCCAAAAAAAATTGTAGGTATGACATGCACAAAATTAATTTGTGCCCAGAAAATCCTAATTTGAGTCCATAAAGTAAGTATAACAACATGCATATAAAATAATAATTTATGGCAACAAAATACAATTTGCGTTTTTGCTCAAAATAGGTTCTGTGCTCGCACAAAATACCAATGTAAAAAAATAGGTCAAACGTGTGAAAGAAATGATCATTTGATAACGTGCACAAAAAACATATTTGTGCCCACAAAATAACTATACTGTACATACCAATGATTAATTTCTGTCCGCAAAATAGCAAGTATTTTTCTCCCTAATTTATGTTCGTGCCTTTCATGTTGTGCCCCATTGAGTTTTGCCTGCAACAGAAGGTGCACTCAAGGAGAAATCGGAGATCAGGAGGGATGAGAAAGAAAGATGTCTGAGGAAATGTGCAACACAAGGCGTTTGTTATCTCCGTCTGCCCCTGCCCTCGGGCTTATTAACACTCTTCCTGATCCACCTGCTGATTCTGTAGCTAATTATAATGTTTATATTCTGGCTCATCTTCCAGAATGTATCACCATTGTTTTCTGCTCTGAGGAGGTAACGTCCATATGTGCTTGTTTTTAAAATATATGAAAAGGCTTCTTGCATTAATAAATGGATGGAAAATCCTTTTTCGAGGGTAAAGGGAAAGTGTAATGTACACGTCTAGTTCACCTGAGGAAAGGTCGTCAAATGTCAAGGTGAAAAAATGACATTTACTGAAATTCTATCACTGTCAACTTTCAAAATGGGTCAAATTTGACCCAAATGGGATATAAGGGTTCAAATTCAACAACAAATCCCCATGACGATATCTGACATGTGAATAATTCCGCTCCTCCCCTCCGGACAAACACGACGTCTCCAGCTGATATAAGTCTGGCACTCATTATCTATGCGCCCTCTGAGGAGATCCACATGGCATGTCAGTGCCTGCGGGGAGAGTCCGGGAAGGCTTTCGGGATGGATTATTGACATCTTCTCCGTCGCCTGACCGTCCCTGCGGATGCTACGTGCCGATCCTCGGGGACAGGAGTGCGATAGAGATTGACAAGGTAATTACACAAAAGCCCGTATCAACCAGCAGACAAAGCTGTCCGTCAAGCTCACCGCACACAAACCGCTAATGACGAGCGACGCAGTTGAAAAGGCCACAGGCTCTCCTTCGCTGTCTCGCTCACCAGCATACGAAAATGGTGATTCCAATCTCTGACTGTAATTAGAAAAGTCTTTTATGGCAGAAAGGCGAGACGGCGAAGGGCCTTGAAACAATGACTTTGCGTTGGAAACGGGCGTATAAATCGCAGCGATGGGGAGGGGGGGGCAAATGCTGAGGAGGGTGCTTTGAGGTCGCAGACGGAAAATGACAACAAAAGAGTTTGACAAAAAGCTTTCTGTTGTGATGTGGACCTGGAAAATCACGTCTGCGTCTGTCCACAAAAGCACATTAGGCCATAGACGGTGAGGTCAAGGCAAATCCAGTGCCCCAACTTTGGAGAGACAAGCTCTCATTTCAACTCAAGTGACAATAATATTAAATAGTTCTTCAAAAAAGAGATTTCAAGCTGTTGTGGAGCACTACCAGTTGAGGTTTACTGTCAAACTAAACAAGGGGAAAAAAAGAATTACACTTTGTGTACGTAATACAATCAAACAACTTTTCCTAGAAAATGCCCCAATTGAGAGGCTAACAGATAGCATCAATACGTGGTTGTCCACGAAAAATGGCTGGTATGATTGCAGCTTACTAAGTCACTCTTTCACACTGCCCTCTGGTGGCCAAGACAGGAACAACAGAAGGAGCAGCACAATTAATTGACTTGAAGTATTAAATCATGCTCCACAAACTGTATGATTCCTTATATTCCATTCAATGATCGTATTACTTTAAGCTTTAATATCTCAAATTATTATTAAACAAAACCAAATTAAACATGTTTATTTCTGGGATTTTTTTGTGTTGGCATTTAATGTCATTTCCATTTGTTTCAAGGGACAAAGATGATTTGAGTCACAGAACAAATTTAGGTAACTTGTATTTCAAAGCACCACTGTCAATTATCCTTACATAACACCCATTTGCAACAGACGCTTTCCCGGGGCCCATTTCCCCTCGAGGTTATTTGTAGCGTAACATTCATTTGCTTGATTCTGTCATTCATTTCCATTTTTATGCACGGCGGCTTTGGAATGCTATTTCCTGGATCAAAGCGCGTTGTCTTATGACAAGCCTTCAAGAAACGAGATGTTCTTTAAATAGCACAAAGGTACAAGAAGGATACAAACAGGATCGAGATACTCGGGAGGATGGCAAGCCTTTTCTATCCTTTATCTAGTTACTTGTAAGGCGAGCAGGCTTTAGTGAGCATTCCATCCATCCATCCATCCATCCATTCATATTTGAGCGCTTATCTTCATTAATGTCACGGGTGAGCTGGCGGGGAACACATCATGTGTAAATAAACAACCATTCACACTCACATTCGCTTTGATGGACTGTTTCGAGCCTTAAATGAACCCACATGCATGTTTTGGGAATGTGGGAGGAAAACCAGACTGCCCATGCAAGTTCCAGTTGAACTGGCGTAACTACATGACAAATCACAAAATTATGAGAAACCCTGAAATGTATTACGTTATATCATCGTATTTATCACCTAAAAACATTTGTCAGGTTATATTTGGATGTAATGTGTGGCAGTTTGAGGCAATAGTAGGATTCCAATAGAATAAAATTAAATAAAATCCAGGTGATGTATAACTACTATGTAACTCATAACTCAACAAACTCATATGTTGGGGCACTTGTTTGTCAAGACACAACTTTTTAATTCAAATTACGCGAGAATATATTTTCCCCAAACAAATTAAAGTTCTATTTCTCTCTTTCTAAGAGTCAACCTTCAATTTTGTCTGGATTGTTATTTGCAATATAAAGTTCCTGTAATTTTGCACCCTTACTACCTCCTTGTCCACTGCACTGCCTTGTGAGAGCGTAAATGAAACTAAAAGTCAATTGAAAAGAGGAGCAACGTACAGTACAAAAGGTCCCGAAGAGGGCCACAAGGAGCCAGTGACGAATCCTCATCTTCAAAGTCCTGCTACATCAAGCCTAGTAGCCTCATCCTCGAGGAGAATCCAAGAAAATGTGACTTCATTACGAGTGCTCGTGACAGCTGTCAAGATCAGGAGAGCATGCGTGTGTGCATGCACACATGGTATCGGCATGACAACAACAGAATCTTACAGTGTCATGTCAACAGATCAGGGGATTAGGCCTACGCACTACTCAAGGAGCTCGACCTGCCTGGTTGTCTCTAAAGGAAAGCGTTTGTAAGCGAGGTAGGGTCAGCTAGGGCTCTATTCTGATATATGGCCACGTTGGGCACACACGAGTGGTGGGAGAGCTTGGTCATGATGATTGGCGGCAGACTGCGTCACATGACCTACTTCCTGTCCTAACGGGGAGGATTAGAAGACGCCCTGTTCTTACAGATAGGTTAAGACTTCTGGCACACTAGGTGGTCCGTCTTGTCTACCTAAATGGGCCCAAAATGACAAGTTAAATAGGAGGGAAAATAACTGGGGAGGGAAAAAACAAAGTCGTCTGTTATATCCCTCGGCTGTTTCCAGTGACGTCATACATTAGAGAGGATTAACATGGCAACAGATGTACGACAACAAGCCGCCTTTGGCTGCCATTGTACATGATTTCATTTATGAGCATCCAAATTACACGGCTTGTGCAACCTCTTTCTCAAGGGGCTTACAGAAAGTTAGTTTGTACGCAGCTTTACAGACAGTACACCAAAAGAAGGAAAGAGAAGTAGCCCGGAGCGGTGGCTGATGACTGGAATGGCGAGAGACAGCCTCTGAGAATAAACCCGGTGCAAAAAAAAATGTTGCCACGCAAATGTTCTAAAATGACAATGTTGTTCTTGGCCGCAATCTAATTTAATGGCACTTTGATTATTTTTGATGTGATATGATTAACTGATCTGAACAAGCCATCAGGTACAAGCATTGTAGGAGTCATTTTTTTCTGCTGATTCGAAATAAAATCCATGTACTGTATTTAGTAGCATTAGGACATTGACGGACGGACAGATGGACAGATTGATTGGTCTCAAAAGAGGGTGACCAGGCGTCTGTCCTTGGACAGGATATATTGTTTGCTGGAACAAAGAGCAACAAATGTGAGCAGATGTGACCTCTACTCACTCAGCATGGAAGCAAAAGAGAAAGGCTAAAAGAGGAAAGCATGACCATCTTTGTCAAGAGTTGAACTTACTGCAGACTCAATTCTCATTTTCCTGACATTTTTATTTTCATTTCACTTTTACATTTCAGCCGCATTTTTTTCCTCATCCATTCAGGCACTTTTTAAAGGAACCGATTAGAAATAGGGCCTATATATATAAAAGGTGCTGCGTAAAGAGCAAACCATACATTGAAGGCAAGATGAAGAGCATCATGGGTGACTTACAAGGTACAGCTCGGAGGTAAAGGTTCTCTCGGATGACCTGCTGAAGTGTGCTATCCACTGAGCCGGGTGTGAAGCACTTACTCAGGTACAACCTGAGATCCTTGCACAATGTGGCGCCTGAGGGAAGGGCAAAGAAAACAAGCATGGCGTCAAGGAAAAAAGAAGACTCGCTTGATCTCATCAAATCTGACGACGGATGAGAAGCAAATTGCTTTGTGCTGCAACGCTTAAAACCAAGTGCTGCTTAATTTAGCACTTTAGGCAAATTCACACACACACAGCCATCTCTCTCTCTCTCTCTCTCTCTCTCTCTCTCACTCTCTCTCTCTCGTAACTCGCATTGCACCTGAGAATCACATGCATTTTCGCAGCTCCCTCATGCATACCAAACAATCTCCTGAAGTTAATTGCCGCACACTTCACAACTGAGGCTTTCACCGGGGGAGGTAGTAGAGCCAATCACCTGGGCCTGGATTTCATCTCTCTGATCACTTAATATCATCTCAAACGCTTAACACGCTCTGTTGACAGGCCGCTTGGCGTTATTGATGGACTGAGCGCATCTCCGAGCCTGTCAGTCACACTGATAGACGACGCTTGCCCTGCGGGCTGCCGCTGCGCCTCGCCGTCTGCACCCCGGTGCTGCCAGACGGAATTCACTGGGCTATTAAAAGAAATGTCAGAGTGCTAGAGGTTTTGGAGTCGTCTGTATGTATATATGTATATAGCCTATAATATGTATTTTGTCTGCCGCCATCTGCTACTTGATGATACTGATGAGGAAATATTTTATTAAAATGTAAAAACAGTGAACTGAAATCTACTACACGATGAGTTATAATTTATTGCTTCAGAAAAAAAATCCACCTGTTTCTGAACCTAACCTTTTATTCATAATTATTATTAATATATTCTTATATTAGATATTATGTAGTATGTATGATGTTCTGGAGAGAAAATGAGGCGCCAAAAAAAATCATTAACTTTACTGGCACTTTAGATTATAAAGATGTCGATTTTTTTTCTACTTGTATTAATATGTATTTTGAAGTCATCTGTTGTAGCCCTTCTTTAAATATTGAATTATTCATTAAGAGTTGTGTATCATTAAAAAAAATGGTACTCATACAAGCTATAAAAAATCTGCTAAGCACTCTATTCATTACTGCTGTAAATCAGTTATTATTACCCCAAAATAACCTTCAGGATAGTCCGCGCCTAATGAAGCTGAACATCATTAGTTATACATTCTAATGCCCCAGCTCCTGCTTTTTTTTTTAATTACAGGGCACCCTTTGTTATATTTCCCCCTAATACGTTAGATTTACTCGAGCAAATAGTTGCGGGTGTTTTGCTATTAACTACGCTGCTTGCTTACTGCGAGCATATTTATCTGGTTTAATGGGGTCGGGGGAGGCAAGCTGAGGATGTTAAGTAGCATGCTGAAGCATTGTTCTGGTATTGATTTGGTTTTTATGCTGCTACCATAGGGACCTTGCTGTTGTACACCACTCACAAAAAGATGAGGTGAAAATTCAGAAACTTAAAATGCATTTGAAACTATTTCAGTTGGGTTGACATAGTTGAGTTCAAACGGAAGTTGGTATATTGGTATTTCCAGACTTAAGTTGACTCGGTAACTAGAAGTAGGAGGAAAAGTCGTTCAGCTACCTGGCACGTCGGCTCATCAATCACTGTCAACACGCAGTCACTCCGACGGGCGGGCTTTCGAGATGATCACGGATACGCCCGTGGCAGTGGGAGCTGGAGCAAAGGTCCTCGTTTACACCCCCGTGTCCAAATCAGCTATCAATCAAGGCGGCAAGGCCACGGGGGAGATGCGGTCAGGTGACACTCGGCTGACATATTACTCCGCTCCGAAGTGACCGAGGCATCCGTTAGCCGTGCCCCGTGTTGTTATCATCAAGGTCCCACGCCACTGATGGACAACTATATGGCCGCGCTCCTGCCCACGAGGTATTCAGCCGTGACCTCGTATCCGTGCGCCAATCGCCTTGACACAGCCGCACTAATTGACGAGTGCGGATCAGCATCGTAACGCGAGTGATGGTGAATTTGGCTTGGGGGGGGGATGTGGGGGCTGCGGGGGTGTAGAACAACATTATTATGGATGACGGATTGGACACTGGAGTGATGGGCTGTTTGGGTGCAGTCTGATGAAACAAGTGCAATGGAGCAAAACAGATAAGTCAATAAAACCTACAGACATTTTGGCACATCTGCTAAATTTTTGGGGGTGGGGGGATTTGCTGATAATTTTGCTTGTGGACTGTGATTGGCTGGTGGCAGCTGGTGACATGTCGAGTGTGTAGTGTACGTTGCCTATTGTCCAAAGTCAGCTGAGATAGATTCTTGTTCATCCGCAACATTAATGAGGATAAGTGGTCAGCAGTGAGCAAATCACTGATACTGCCTGGGGTCAAGTCTGCGCTCTATGTCCGTTGGAAAGTGATTGTCAGAGGGAGGGGCGGGTCCGCGCTGGGAATTGATTGACATCGTCTGGGTTGGATTTGCAGACGAGGGGAAATCTGTCAGGAAAAGCATTCTTATTGGATTCAGTGCTTATCAATGATTATTTGGAGGGCCCCTTAAGTTGGACGCTGGGGGCCACCACCACCTACGCACTCCTTTTTTACAATCACTGTATTTTATTTATTTATTATTTTATGGCATTATACTTTTATTATTTTCACAAACCCTGAGAATTCTTCAAAAAGTGCTGGCAAACATTCAATATACCGCTTCCACTAAAAACTGGTGTCTATAAAATGTTTCATACGTAGGATTGTCTTTGCGTAATTCAGCCAAACATAGTGGCTAGTCTACTGGTCACTTTCAACATATCTATTTTTGTACCAATTTATGTATCTATTGATATGTAAAATAAGGCCAGCCAGCAGAACGTAGCATCTTTTTGACTGACACTTATTAGAAAAAAGAAGACTAAAATTATCATTCAAGCAGTTCACGCTATTTTCACTCTTCTCAAGTTAAATGACATGCAGGTATTTCTTTCCATGTGGTTTTTGACACCCCAAAGTACTCGTGACATCACCGCGAAAAGGTCAATAGTACGTTAGCTTGGCCGAATCCTACCTGGTGACACGGTTTTGATGCGGACAGGATGGGGGCAGGAGTTGAGAACCCCGCGTACGTCTCCGAGCGTCATGCCCAGTACAGGCGTTCCTCCAATCTCCAGGATGATATCGCCCACCGTGAGTCCGTCCCCCGGAGCGGCCGTGACAAAAGGAAACTCTCCGTAATCAGCCCCTCCTCCGACGGCCACGCCGAGCTCACCTGATGAGCCGATCAAGGGGACGAAGGTATCCTGCATCCTGGAACGCCAGTGCTGCTTCCTCACAGCTGTCTTAGACATGGCAAAAGAGCTGCGAAGGAGAGAAAACACAATTTTGAGGTGTCATATGTCAAAGAAATATGCAACATTGAAGTGAAAATTGCATCAAGGAGAGTGTGAATTCAGATGGAAGCTTTTATCAAACTTTATTAGAAAATATATTCAATATGTTGTCTTGACGTTAACGCAAAGACAATTTTTCATCAAATGTTGTTACCATTTTATTTATTCCCGATCTTTAAATGCTTTTTCTCATATGCCCTTGATGCGGACTGGATTTGGATGTTATTGATAAACAATGCAGCGTGTAGATGAATAAAACAAATCAAACAAACAGCTCTGAGGGCTTGCTTTGTTTCTCATTTCTTGACAACATGGAGTGTGGGAACTGCGTCTGTATGTTTGAACACAAACACACAGCAGCACAGCAAGTGGCTGTGTCACCACACCAAAACGTTCCCTCTTACTCGTCCCCGGTCCATGACGTGTTGTCATGTAAACACATATGTGCTCACATGGGAAAAAGCTGACGGCACATTGATAGATTCTGTTGTTGCTGCAAAGCACGTTTTTCTTGTTTTTCCTCATGGCAAAGGTGAGAGAAAAAAAAAAGCTCAGAGGACAATGCTGAGCGGATTTCTTTGAGGTGACTGTGATGTGACAGCTGCGGTGTCCGTAGAGAGCACACGATATACCTACGTCACCTTGACACCGGGAAAGGGTGACAATGTGTGACACTGTGTGGGCAATAAAGCACGGAGCTTACCAAAGACGCATTTGGGAAGTGTTGGACTTCAACATGAAGCAGGAGTGGTAGGAAAATGAGCATCATGGACGATTTGAATTTAGCAACATTATTTTACATACATTAAATCTAAAGTGTTTGTTTATCCCCTCGCCCATAAAACTGATTGCTTAGCCACTAGATTTACACTTGTGGCTCTATTTTCCGTGATTTTCGTAGATCCTGCATGACACGTGGTGAAACTCAGAGGCCTGTCTACCACACATGAGCACTGGCGGATAGATCAACAAGAGGGAGGGCTGCACCACTGTGGGAGTGGTCAAAGCCGACTTCAATGATGGCCAATCAAAGACAGACAATTGTTTTTTTGACATGGTCAAAACAAGCACTGTGGGTTCCAAAACATCACCCTCGTAAAATGTATTTCAAAAACCCAGCAGCACAT
Source organism: Syngnathus acus (assembly GCF_901709675.1). NCBI lineage: Eukaryota > Metazoa > Chordata > Actinopteri > Syngnathiformes > Syngnathidae > Syngnathus > Syngnathus acus. Next base: position 17,398,011 of record NC_051088.1, on the reverse strand, counting down.
TAGCATTCAAACAAACTTTGCTACACTTATCCATACAACACCACCTCTGCCTTAGCCAGCAGATTAGCCATTATGCATCACTTAATCAGTACATCCCAATCCTCTTAGGCGAATGTGAGACGACGATGACCCTCGCCTACGAGAAGGATAACAAGGCCAACCTTTTAGAACCGGATAAGCCTGAGCAGCGGCACCCCAAAGGCTGAACGCAGCGCTATTAAGCAGCAAAGGAAGGACGCTTATCTTTTCTTCTTGACAGGCGGGAGTGACAGAGATCCTCATTTTCTCTTTTAGCTGTTTGCAATTGGAGGAAAGGATGGAAATGAGCGGTATGAAAGACAGACGGATGGTCTCTCTGACAGGAGTAACATGAGAGGAGAGGAAAAAGACGAGTGCAGAGGTCACATGGTGATGGGGAGGCGCCACTCAGCCTGGGCTTGACGCAGGAAGCGACCTTGGCTAAGGCAACATGAGTCCGAGCTTGGTAAATAGAGCTGCTTGCCCAAAAAGAGTTGATTTTCTGAACCTACTCGCACAAAACCAACAATTTCACACCAAGTACCACCTAAAAACATCAACCTGACTATTTGGTGCAAATGAGGCAGGTTTTATTCCTAAAATGATTGTTATGATAAGCAACTGTACCATTCTGCACATCCACACTGCGAATAACTGTGGGGAAAAGAAATCAACTTTTGGTCACCATCTGCTCATATTCGGCCAAACGCTTCACAATTCAATGAACCGCGCCTCACAGTGCGGACGGAAAATGACCCAAAGATGATTGTGAAAGCGACCATAAAGTTTTTCAAGGCAAAGAAGCGGAATGGCCACGTCAATCACCTGGCCTGATTCCAATTGAGCATGCAATTCACTTGCTGAACTGACAAAACTGAAGGCCAAATGCCTCAAGCAACAACAACCAGGAACTGAAGACAGTTGCAAACATCAGAAATGAAATCCCGCCCCTGATGATGTTGTGGATGTGTTCCGCATTTCTTGATTTGGATTTCATCCGCTCATTCTGTGGTTGATCTGGAGAGTTCTCCAAACATCCGTGCAGTCGTCTGCAATGATTGAAATGCTAAAAATAAAATCACTGATTGGTGCTGGGTATTATTCCAATCCTGTTGAGCATACTCTGCGGCGCGTGCTATGAGTCACATGAATGCTCACTGTTGTCTTGACCTCGTGCGTTTGATGGCGCTTTAATGAGTCGCAGCCTGTCAGGGCGCCCCAAAACTGGACGCCGCTGACACACACCCTGACATCGCTGCACACTCATCAGTCCATTCAAAAACATTGCACTGAAATGCCATCAGTAGGAGGATGCTGGCTAGACATGACAGGGGGGACAAAAAATAAAAATCATGGAATATGCGGACAAATTGTTCATTTGTGGCTACGAAGACTTTTTTGAATATTGCCCAATTTTTTTAGCAAACACTTGAAATAGAGTTGCAATGATCAACCAACAGATAACGGATTATCAAATGAATCAATAATTATTTATTTGAACAATTAATTGTCCAGAAATCGTTTTTTTTAGGTGTTGTTTTAATTTATTTAAATTAGAATGAACATCAGTTCTTTTCAGATTCTGTTCGTGCACTGCATTGCCATTTTCCAAAGTGCTTGTATCTTGTCAGTGTGCGTGTATTGCTCCGTGACCCCGACGTGACAATTTGCATTCATTATCAACATTAAGATAAACAAATTTGTTGAAGAGCTTACCCAGCATCCTGACTAGCCGAGCATGACCAAAATAAAAAATAGAAATTGCTTCAATCCGTCACAGAGATGAACGCAGACAACACAATGCACAGTCAATGTTGGCTTTCAAAAACAATGCGCCACTGACAATTTGTGACCTTGAGGTCAAAAAAGCGCTGACCAGTACAGATCTCCTTTCACTGACTTCCTCTCCGACACAATTCTGCGAGGGGGAAGTCAGAGTCCGTGTGGCCTTCGACCCCTCCAAAACCTGTGCAGTGAAATTTCAGACAACTACACAATCAGTCCTTGGCAAAATGCACATCTTGTGAAATCTATTCTTAGAAATCTCCTTTCGATTTATTTGTCGACTCAGATTGGAAAAAAAGCTTGTGGCTTAAGACGATAATAGCCCACGGAAGAGACTAACAGCTGTGTCACTTGGTTGTTGAGAAAATACTTTGTCTTCGATTAGTACGCATCTGCCATCATGTATAGAACCGATACAGCACTGCTTTGAGGTACGAGTTGAATTTGTTCCATGATCACACTCTTAACTGAAAACAAATGAATCTCAAATTATCTGTCCCCAGTGAAATGAATGGAAAGGCCATTAATCCATTCAAATCTACCCCACTAAAAAAAAAACATGTTTTTAATGAAGAAAAATAACAGTTATATTGAATTTCATAAAAACAGTTACACCGTAAATAGAATGTAAAGATTTAAACAGTTTGTGCATTATGATTTCATTCTACAATTCATGAAGGCAAAGAAAGGCATATGACACACATCAATTAGGATAACTGAATAATTGAATAGCTCAGCAAAACAAATCAAGAAAGCCTGAAAGTGACACGATTGATTTACAATCAAACACAGATGTCTACTTTGCATTTCCTTGGTGGAGGACATGATTTTTTAGCTTTAAGACCCTTTGACTAACATTGGATGCCCCTTCTGCAAGACAAACACGCACCAACTATCATTTGAAAATTTCAGCAAGCAGGACAGTGGCAATCAACTACATCATTCTGACGAATCGTGATTACATTTTGAATGGTTGGAATATGCATTCCAGATATCTGGAACAGAATTGTAACTCATTGAAACAACAGGTAAATTGTCTGTAATTTGGTTTTGCCCATTTCCCATATCCAGTCAAACTGTAAAAAGTGAGGAGGGCTTGCCGCAGCTTTAGACGTCAGAGGTTGCTGTGATCTGTGTTTTTCTTTCGAATGAACACACCGTTGTCAACTTTCTGTTTCCGCTCCAAATGTGATCCACGATAACCAAATTAGCCGTTTCTATTAGCTCAGCCTGAAAGTGCAATGAATTTACGTAAGTCAACTTGATGTTTTATTTTATGTGTTCCCCTTTCAAGTTCAATTGCTTGTCTTTCCTAAATGTGAATCTGGGTGAATATTGATGGGCTGCCTGCGTGTTTTGTCAGCTCAAATTGTGACCAGCGTGCCGAACAGCCCTAATTGCGTCTCTGGATGCAAGCACTCACAGCAAACGACCAAATGGAAGGACGGAGGACTTTTTCATATGTCTGAATAAGCAGGACCAAAGTCAGCATGAGCAACGATTTCCTGCACATTCAGAGGTAAACAAAGAGAACACAGCGCACGCTCATTTAAACAGCACACACAGCTGGATAATTGCAATATTCACCGAGTCATCACATAACAACTGAACACGTGGAAGCAATGGCAAATATGTGAAACATCTAGTTGAAGAAGCGGAAAATAATGCAAATTATTGTGTTCACTGCTCACATGACAAAAGGAAGCTGAAAGCACAAATGCGATCATTTATCATGAAGGGAAAAATACTACACACGTCAACCACAGCTAACATCAATTGGGAGACAAGCGTAAGAGGGAGCTAAAATGGATGATGTGCAAATAGCTGTTTGATTGCTATTTGCAGTCGGAAAGATGTAGGAATTTGGTCATTTGTTTGAAATATGTTTAGTGAGGTGGGAATGGAGACAGGACCTTAAAATGGCAGCCTTGAGATGAAGCCTTCTCCTGTTTAGCATCCACTTGCTTATAGCATTAATTGTCATTGTTTTGGCGATGATACACAATTAAATATGCCGCTAAAAAAATTGCCAATTTAACCCAGATAAAACCTAGATGTTGATCAATGTTTAAAACGTGACTTATTTGTTTAGTCTTGAATTTTATTGACCAACTTCACTTTAGATGTGTTCTTTATCTGATCAAATGGACTTTCACATTATTTGAACTAATACTGTCTAGGTATCGTATTATGTTTGAAGGGGGATCCCCTCATCTGTGGTCCCTTCTCAAGATTTCTTATTTTTCCCCAGTTGGGGTTTTGTGGGTTTTTCCTTGCCCTCCTGTCGGTTAAGATCAGGGCATGTCGTTAATATTGTCAACTGTGTGCATGTGAAGCACTTTGAGATTTTTTTCTTTTATGATTAAGGGCTATATAAATACATTTCACTTGATCTCTAATCTCTGATCTCACAATCTCTTGCATTGGCATGACAACTGCAATTCACCATATCTGGTGATATATAGTATCGTAGGGCCAACAGAAAAAAGGGAAAACTAAATCTCATCCTTTATCAATCGTGGTTTCAATATAAAGATGAATACTTGAGATTGCTGTGTTTCCATGATCACATTGGGTTAACATTGCAAGTGAGGGCATGATTTTCCCCATCACGCACACCAAAAACAAAGCCTCTCTATTCCACTTTGACATGTAGTGAAAGATGCTGCTTCTAATCTTCCCGCAGCATCCTCCCGGGGGTGATGCTGAGGTCATCCAAGTAAAGCATCTTAAATAAGCGGTGACCTAAAGATCATCGGAACTACAAGTAGTAGCGTATGCGCAGGAGCCTCCTCACACCTCCGACATCTTTTCAGGCATGGGTGCCCTGACCTCCTGACATTCCCACCAAACTACGCGAGTAACACGGGCTGAACTAAAGCTCTGTCCTGCTCGCCCACTTCCAAATCTAGGCCACGAGAGTGCCACGCACAAAATGGACAGCAGTGGCAGATTTAAAAATAAAAGATTAAACGCTTGTGGCTGGGAAAACATAGGCCTCACAGTGACATGGAAAAGTACGGGAACGTACATGACCTCGTACATGAAAAGGAAGAGAATACATGGAATGAAAAGTACTGGGGATCTTCTTCGCACGCCAGCAGCAAATCTCAAATCCACGCCGTTGAGTGACTACAAGAGTGTCCCATGAAAACACTGCAGATATCAAGCATTGGAAGGATTTTACTCATGATATTGATGCTCTAAAGTCCCTGATAAGTAAAAATAAAGCTTGCAAATTTAACAACTGCCGAATTTGAATTAGGAAAAAAAAAACTAGAATTGTGAAAAATAAAGCGGTGGGTGTGTCCATTGAATACCTTTTGAGACTCCTTCGTGATGAAATGAAATGATTGAGAACTGTTAGTGACACATACCTGTCAGGAGAACTGGGTCGGGCTACTGTTCTCTTAGGGGACACTTTATCATTTGGGATCAAGGTCAAGGAAAGCATGTGCATGTTGTGTGCTGTGTACGTGCACGGCTGTGATGAGAAATACCGCTGAGACAAGAGATCCTCTCACTTAGTCTGCCGTGACACATTACGCCTCACACTGCGGCCGGAGATGAGCTCCCGGCAGGAAACACGGATAAGTTGATCAAACTATCAACTGAGAATTGTGTAGAGAAAAAATGGGTAATACTGCACTTGTTCATCCAGCTCACAATAAAAAATAAAGGATTTTTTTTCTTTTCTTCCATACATTTGAAAACAGATATGAGTATTGTCAAAATATACTTTTTTTCTTTTTTAACAGATGATGACATCACATATCTTAAAGAAAAAGATGAGGGAGGTAAAGTCATCTATTCTGGGGGTCACCTTATGAACGTGGAAAAAAACAGGGCGAGATGGACGAAAGAGAACGAGAAAGCATAGCCGTGACCTGATTGAAAGTGAACCGTTTGATGTTGTTGGCCCCAAGAATACGTGTCGTGGCAGACTAAAAACTAAAAAGCAAAGCACATTTTAATAGTGAGTCCAGAGATCATTTTTCCCCCTATATCAAAAATGCCTGTATTTTTATCTTCATCTATGAGGTCTGTCACAAATATTTTTTAACACTATGTACTATCACAAAATTCAATGTTAACACACTTTAGTCCTTGAGATAAAATATTAGTATTGGATGTCCTTTGGTGCAAAATATTGACAAAAACTGTTGGTGTCTACCAGGCCTTAGCCTCGCCCCCCAACCCTAACCCCCAAAACATTAGAAAATTCTTTGAATTCACTTACATGTGAGTAGTTTTGACACATGGGTAAAATCACTATAATGTGCAGTAAGCTTATAGATTCCCATCTTACAATGAAATGAAATTAGCGATTCACAGGGAAGGTCACACGCAAGCAGGTCTTCTTTGGGCGTGTGTCTTCCAAGTGTATTCGTGCTGAATCAGTACAGCGTCGGCTGAAGGTGACCCATCCCTCGTCTCCTCCTGCAGCCTGTCTCACCACCTAATATTGATCCCACTTGTCCAACTCACATCCGAGTCAAGGATACACAGATTCATTGCTTTCGTGACATTTCAGATATGGCCCTGTGTAAATTGTAACCGCACACGTCGCCATTGATCTCTCATTGACTCGCTCGTTCTATCCGAGTTTAACCACTTAACTCTGAGCCGTATTGAATCACGCTGAAAAAAAATGAGCATGGGAATGTTGTCGTTGAGATTTCGTGAAATGTGGGGAGACTAAGAATAGAGCAGACTACAAGTGCAGAATCTAAATGCAGTGGCTGGGAGCAAAGGTTTGGACCACAGATGGGAGAATGTGCCTGCGTAGCCCTGCCCTGTCAAGGGTAAACTGCACACACACGCGCGTGCACACAAACACACGCACACACTCACGCTATTTTCGCCTCACCTTAAAACAGCAGCATGAATATGCATAAAGCCAAAGGACACGTGAGGTACCTAATTAGGCAATCAGCAATTCCCCGATGCATTCCGATGACAGTGGATAGATGCCCCTCGCTTTCTCCTCCCCTCTTGTTAGTCATGCTCCCCGTCCAAATGCATTCCCACTCACGGGGTGATACAAATTTAGGATGATTATCGCCACATCATGTGAGGGCGAGAGCAGGCTTTACTGTGTTATTATGATAACAAATTCATCACAACATCCTTGACTGGAAAGAGCAAAAGAGCAATGTAAGAAGTCAGGGCCGGCCATACTCATCCGTCACTCCCCTGCATCATGCAGGGACACCCCTTCAACAAATAACACATACCTTGAGGCCTTTATGCGCATCCGCACACAAATGAGGACAGAAAACATCCACCCATTACAAGTCTGATTTGATATGTGTCCACATTTCCAAGACAAATCATCTAAATCCGTTGAAAAGAGGGAAGGGGATGCCATTCATCCATTTCAGCTGCCCAACAACAACAAAATAAGAAGAAAAAGTACAATGTAATGTTGTATTTATGAAAACATATAACACTGAAATAATTAACTAGAATGCAATAGCATTAATAGTTTTGCATAATTTTTTGTCAACATTGTGCTGCTCCTTCTGTGGAGCACACCTTAGTCACCTCGAGGTAGCAATATTACAGATAGACAGTGCACATGTACTTCAGTAAACTACTGTCTATGAAGAGGACAAAAAAATATATGCCTGTATTTGTGCCTGTACGTTATCTGTCTACGTGTGTTGCTCCACCATTTGTATTTCACTAAAAGTGACACTGTGACATAGATGCTATCTGTTAGCCTGTCGAAGGTATTTTGCATGGTTTGTTAGCATGAAGCTAAAGGGATTGAAGGTTGAAAAGCTTGTAAATCTGATCACTCAAATCTCACCACTGCGTGGCCAAGCAACCATTACCACTTACGACCAGTTTACATGCTAACATGTTTTAGGACATGCTGGTGAGTCCAGAAAACATTCAAACTACACACACAAAGGTCAAAGACATCTGCACACTTAGCAGAAGCTTGCACCATGATCACACAACGGACCATGTAAAATACAATTGCGCCTTGAGATACAAGTGACCGGACTCACAAGTCTTTTGAGATACGAGCAGTCATTTGGACAATTACAGGCTTTGACTTATGAGGAAAAACTTGAGAAACAAGCACTGTAATGTTTGGAGGCAGTTACTTAATTCACTCATAATGGAGAATGACGATTATCTCAGGGCACCACTTAACTAGAAGTAACACGGACTTTTTTCAAGATGTAAACTTTGGAGTGGGAAAAAAAACACGCCTGACAAGCTCAGGTAGCTCACCTGCTGTGCCCAGACTTCACCTGTCCACGTGACTCGCAGCACATGTAAACCACTTGACATCATGCCCCACTCCACGCATGCACGCGACGGATGCAGGTGGAAATGCTGGATCACTCCCTGCATGTTTACTGACCTGCCGTGGCGCTGACACACACACATTCTCTTCAAGCAGTTGAGCCGCTCAAAGAGGATCCGTTTGAATGCGTCTATATACATTGCCGTTTCAGGGGTGAATATTTAATCCTGCACTTGGGAATTTATGTTTTGGTTTGGAGAAAGCATAAGCGTGGTGGCTGCAGTGATGAGTGCCGCCGCCGCCCCCGCGTCCCGGAGAAAGAAAACTCGAGAGGATGCGCGCGGCTGACGGGATATTTTGACAGAGAGGAGAGAGAGAAGTGAGAGAGAGAGAAAGAGAGAGTGGATTGGGGGGGGCACATTGACATGCTCACGCATACACACACAAATCTGGCAAGCTGCTTTTAAACGCTATATGGATCATGCCCGGCATGCTCTTTTCACTTATGACGTCACAATGTAACACTTTAATTCCGAACAAGCTCTTACCTTCATGTTCCAAATAAGTTCTATGGACCAGCTTCTCCTGGCACGATTGTCATCACTCCTTCCTTTCTTCTTCTTTCTTTTTTATTATATAATTTTAGAAATTAAATTGGCGCTATTGGTATTGACAAAACATTTAGCCCGAGGTGTCATTGAGGTGCAGGCGTGGTGCGCTCAAGACAACGAGCGAGCGACTATTGTTGCACAAAACGAGCTGGGAAAAAGGCATGTCTCCGATCGTAGTTGTCGGAGATGTCTACAGAAGAAAAGAAAGATTCCACGCTGCTCCCAACAGGCGAAATAGTGGCCAAGACGTCGACAAGAGGGCAAATACTAAGGTCATGAGGGAAGTTGAGGGGCGGAAGCTTGGGAGGGGAGAAAAGGAGTTTAAAGTACCGCCCCTTGTTTGTATCAAGAAATCTACCTGCAACATAATCACTCCGAACAGAGGAGCAAAAGTTTTTTCTACACTTTTCTACAATTCAGTTCTCATATTATTTACAAGTTATACACTTAAAAAAGGAGGGGCAGGAACAGTCCTTTGAATTTATTAAATTTGAACACTTAACGGTGCTGATTAAAAGATGGTTTCCTCAGGTAATTGTAAAAAATAAATAAATAAATAAATAAATAAATAAATAAATAAATAAATAAATAAATAAATAAATAAATAAATAAATAAATAAATAAGACATAGACAGGCCTATTCAAATTAAGCGGGTGGAAGCAATTTGCTTATCCAGCCCCGTCCCAACTTCAACCAGTGTTTCAATGTCTGACACACAATCTACATTAGTTTTATCTGTGGTGCTAATATGAGGAGGAGAAAAATAGAATCACAAAAAAACAGAATTATGACCAGTGACAATAACAGTAAATAATAAACAATAATCTGGAGTTTGAAAAATGATCTGTATACAGAAATGATTTGAATACAGCAGTACGTGCGCTATAAATAAACTTGTGTCGAGTTGGTAAATTAAATCAAACTGTGAACTAGTGTAAAAAGTTTTGACAACCACTGATTTTGAGTAATTCAATGAACCAATCAAGAAATTACCAGTACAATGTTTTTCCAAGCCATTTTATGATATCATGCCATATATAGTATATGTTGAAATGTTTGTGTTGTTAAAGGGCTTTGTTACAATTACTGATACGTACATTCATTGTACGATGCGACGGGTGACAGTCTGTCCGCATGTTTGCGCTCGCAAAAAAGAAAAAAAACGACAACTCCCATAATCCTATTTCCTAGTGACGTCATCACATCACAATGGCGTCGCACGGGAATGATTCGTCTTCGTCTTTTTTCTTGCCTTCGGAGGACCAAAGCGAGAAAAAAACATCAGTTTCGTTCGGTTTCGCTAAAACCTTTAGCAAATTCAAACCTCCGAGCAGTGACGTTGTAACAAGGAACGATGACATCGATTATTTGACCGGAATCACAAGGAATCAATTGCAGAGGTAGGCTAATGCTAAGGGTGTTTTGTTTGAAACGCTATTTCGAAACTTCACCAGATGTAAATTCGAGTGTGAGAGTTTGCTAACGTTGGTGTGTAATGTTTTTAGTACGAAGCCATCAGAAAGTCCAACGGAACGTATCATCCCTCTGATCCTGAAGAACCGCTGGCGAGCCCCCGACGAAGAGGGCCAGAACCTTGAACGTGGAGATAAAATCTGCGAATCAACTCAATTTAACGGCGATGGGAGTGGAGGCAAAACTCACGAGAATGACTCCGTGGAGGCTCAGGCTGTCAAAGAGCTTATTGAAGGTGTGTTCAGCACTTGGCACCTTGTCCTCACACCTTGAACGTAACAGAAGTGGGCAGAGTAGACAACATTCTTAATTTTTTCACTCAAGTATATTTTGATAGAGTAACTAGTCGAGAGAAACTATAGTTTTCCAAACATAGGGTGTACAATTTGTCCGACAAATGAATACTCAAGTCAAGCCACCACTGCTTTTATTCATAGTAGCGGCTGACTTGATCTGTTCTCTCTTGATAGATTCAAGGCGGAAGCTGGAAGAGATGCAGGCAAAGCCTAATCTCAACCTCACCATCCCCCTGCTGGCACAAAACAAGGTGCCTGACGGCTTTGAGGACGGAGACCATTTAAATGTGGAGCTGCGGCCAGATCCTGTGAGTAGCTAAACTGTTCTGTTGGAAATATGCAGAGTAGTCTTACACCATCACAAGCTACAACCACAGTGATAAATCTCACGTCAGATGAAAACCTCTGAAGCAGCGTCAACCAAAATGAACATCTTTTGTGAATGCCTAATATCAATCGTTTGCAAATGGTCATAATGTGGCTGGTCGTTTGTATGTGTGCTACAGTCAACAGAAGAAGATTATGAAAGAGTTCCTGTTGAAGGCTATGGAATGGCTATTCTGAAGGGGATGGGCTGGAAGAAAGGGGAAGGCATTGGCCGCACCTTTAAGCAGTAAGTCGTGTTCATTGCAATTTCAATTATTGGGGATTTCTATATTGCATAGATGGTAGAAGGTGCAAAATAACGTTCACATAGCCTAAATTTTTAATGTTAAACGTTATGTTAACAAAACCGCTAAGTGAATCTTATTGATGCTTTGGTCTGTACTAAATAAAAAACAGGGCCTATTTAGTATTTGGGCTTTGTTATCCTTCCTAGGTTTAATGCAGTGATTCTCATTTTTTTTAAAAATGGTACCGCGAGTGTTACATTAGCCCCCCCTTGTGGTCCGTTACAGATTGAATATTCAAACTCTGTATTTGTCAGATTGGCATAGATTGTACAATTGAGTCATAGCCTAGTGGGATTCCTCCCTTTGAAGTTCTACCCAAGAGTAATGAGCGAGTTTTCCTGCGACAGAGATGTGAAGCCCTACGAATACAAGCCCCGTGTAATCGGCTTGGGTCTCGGGGCGGATCGCTCGGCCATCAAGGATCTGGAGCCCGGCAAACGTCGGCGCCCGCCCAAGCCCGGCGAGGAGCGTGACAAGGAGGAAGAGGAGGAGCAGCTGGTCTTGGCTCGCGGTGGATGTGTGCTGCTGGAGTCAGGGGCACATAAGGAGCGCTATGGAAAGGTCAAATTGATTTTAATTTTTCCATGAGAAGATGCACACCGAGCTGCTTTATGACCCCCTTCTGTCCTGTGCAGATTGAAGCTCTGGACACGGACAACGCTCGCGTTTTGGTGAGGTTGGCGATTGGTGGGGACGTGGTGTCAGTCCACCAGTACGCTGTCAAACTGGTCAAGCAGAAGGAATACGACAGATATGGCAAAGACATCAGTAAGTCCGGGCAGAATTAGCTCAATAATATTTGGAACCAGGACTGGACTCACAGTCAGAAATTGTGTTTTCTTAATGTACTGTACTTGTAATGTTTTGCATTACAACAAAGGAAAAAATCAATTTATTGACATACATTATGGTAAATATATTTTTCCCAGCAACCTTACACTTAGATTTATCCTAGTTTACTCCCATGGAAAGTTTCCACCTTTGTAAAGTTCTGGAATTTCGCAACTGTACTAGCAGAGTCCCTCTCCCCATTAGGTCGTCTCAGCAAAGCACATAAAACCAAGGTAAAAGAGGAGCGAGAGCGTGACGAGCAACAGCAACAAGAAGACAAAGAGAGGCGGCAAACAGACGGGGTCAAACACGCATCTTCCGAAAGAGGAAAAGATGATCGGAAAAGGAAACACAGAGAATCCAGTTATGACAGGTGCGTCCATTGAAAGCACACAGTCTATGCAACACTGCTTGTCATGTCATGGTAATAAGGAAGAATATTTGTCGTTTCTCCAGCGATAAGCCGCCGGAAAAAGAAGCGAGGCAAGCAAAGGCGCCGCCGTCCTGGCTTCAGAGAGACTTGAAAGTTCGTTTTGTGGACAAAGATTTCAAGGGGGGAAAGTACTACAACTCAAAGGTATTCATTCAGCCCCATCAGCTTGAGCAGTGTCCGTTTTACGTATTTCATTTGGGGGGACTTTGATGGTCACTTTAATAAATGTTCTTTATATCAGAAAAGTCCTAAGTATGGTTTGGAAAAATAATACACAGTAGACACCACACAGGAGCAACGGTTACAAATTGACTAATGTCTATCAGTGGTAATCTAAAATTGGCCTGATTAATTGACATGTCAATTCAATTTTATTAGCCCCCCAAAAACAAAAAGAACACATTGACTTGTAAAACAAAACCCGTTTTTGGATTGTGGATTTTGTCCCTCAGAAGTGTCATACTTTTCCAAATCAAAGTACATTTCTAACGTCATTGCATCGGCTTCTTTCAGATGCGCGTGGAGGATGTGTTAACGCCGTCAATCTGCATTTGTCGTACTGAAGAAGGAAGACTGATAGACGGTAACAATTCATAGACCTATTTTCTTTGAGTGTTTTTTAAAATTGAATAGAATGAATCATGTATATTTTTTGTCCTTTGACAGATGTGACGCAGGATATGCTGGAAACTATTGTGCCCAAAAGTGATTATGACGCCATTATGGTTGTACTGGGTGAGCATCGGGGACAGGTGAGTCCAAAGTCATCTGGATTTTGCTGAGAATTCTGTTTCGAGTCATGTCGCTGATCCCCACATCTAACCGTGTGCAGGTGGGCCGTATTCTGCAACGGGACAAGAACAAATGCAGAGCAACGGTCCAGCTCGACAGATATGAAAAGAAACTCTTCACTTTGGACTATGATTTTATTTGTCACTATGTGGGAGCGACAGACCACTATTGAATTATTATTCTCTTATTGTAAGAACAAAATATCATTTTGTAATGTTTGTAATAAAATTGTGAATTTGTACACGTTATTACAAGAGTACTAGTTCCACTAAATGAAGATGAGATTAGAGCATTTGGCCTTTAAGTTGTTTGACCAACAAAGTTAACTTTCTATCGGAAAGCAAAACGTGGCCTCAAATGGCTACAGTGACAACATAGGTCATAAAATAACATTTACACGGGTCCTTCTTGCTTTAAGAACTTCCATATGGAAATAAACCAAACTGTCACCCTAGGAATAAAAACCTTTATCAACTGAAGCGGCAATGGTGACAGATGAAGTAAGATCTATTCGTAGTAAGATGTTTGAATAAAATAAGGAACAAAGTGGCATTCTAAGATCAGACTGCCTAGCAAACATTTGTTGCTTACAAAATGACTTTTATACAACTCTTCCAATACCAAAAGAAATCACATCGAGAGTTGGCGTTACTCGTTGACAAATTGATTTGCTGCATTGGCGCGGAGTACGGCTCCCGGACTCGGGTACGGTCGCTGCTGGAACAGAGGCCCGGCGGCCGTGGTGTCGGCTCCTGTCTTTGCTTCGTTACGTTTGGGAAGACCGCTAGACCACGAGCCCCTGCAAAAACATTTTTGCTCAAATGTGGTTACTTCCACTTCGGAAGAAACAAGCAGGGTTGGGAAGTCATGTGACGTACTTGGGAGCATCAGAATATGCACTTGGGTCCATGGGGTCCATTTCATCATCTTTTTTAGCTGAGGGAAAACAATTGCAGAAATATTTGTTAAAAAGAGTTTGTCTACGACAATGTTTTCCAACTTCAATTAAACCAAGGCTCAAACTATTTTACATTGGAAAAATCTCATACATGATTTGGAGTGGAGTAAATTCGCCTCCATTGCGGGTTCCAGGTTGGGGTTCCGTATTTGCGGTCCCCGCTATTTCGCAGATTTATTTTGGTGCAGTTTATGTAGCATTTAAGAAGCATGAAAGACTGGCTATTTCAATAATCATTGGTGTCAAATTTATAGAACTATTTTTATTCTGCCTCGTGTTTATTTTACGTTTAATTCCACTGTAGGCCACAAGATAGTCGCACACTTTGACACAGTCAATTTGAATGAAAAGTGAAGAGTCAATATTTCAACTCACCGAGGTATTTTCTTAAGATTATTAATATCCTCTTTAATCCTACTTTTTACGCCTACCAAAAGCAATGGCTTGGGTAAGATTATGTAAATGGGGAGTTTGGGGGAAGTTTGTTTTTAAATGAATGCAAGTATTGCAAAGCTAGTATCAAAGAAGAGGTCCTATGTTAAAATTTAACCTGACCTAATAAGATAATTGGATTTTAGTGCTTCTACTATGACAGGCCAGAGTACTCTGTGTGTGTCTTGGAAAAACAGTCGAAATGGATTTCAGTTTACCAATTTTGCCCTTTCTATAGGGTGCCACGTCGTCCCGCCTCTGCTTCCTTCTGTCTCGTTCGCGGCGCTCATCCCTTTCACGGTCGCGGTCTCTGTCCCGCTCTCTGTCTCGATAGCGCTCGCGATCTCGGTCCCGCTCTCTGTCCGTCTTGTCAGACTGACGCTCACCTCGGTCATCCTCCGCTGAACAGTCCAAGGCAAAGTTAGGACAAACATCAACAACATAGTGAACTTGATTTTTTTCTGTTTTGTTTTGCTCAACCTTTTTGTTTCTTTGCAGCTCTTGTTATTTGAGCAGACGGGTCGTTCGGCGACAGCCAGGCCACCAAGTCCGTCTCCACATTCCAGTAGTAAGGAAGGCCACTACATTAATAAAAGAAAAAAAGATAGCTTGCTGATCATTTCACTGGTCACTTCTGGAATGCTGCAATGTCTGAAAAACTGAATTCTAATTCTTTTTTTTTGTCCATCAATTTAAAAGTGGTAAATTTAGCAAAGATTCAAGTTTGCATCTGTTTGGATTACTTTTTTTTATATCCTATGAATAGTTTTGAGAAAAGCATGAACAAATGTCATCAGCAAAAAGCATGATCAAATGTCAACAACTTTGGCATACTGCAGAAAATAAGCAATACGTACCAAGTAGGGTCAAACACTTTATACCAGTTCGGCGGCAGATTTTCTATCCTGGTGGCTTCATAATCGACATTGTTGTCGTCGTAATCTTCAGCAATAATCTCTTCATCTGCCCCTGGAGGGATGAAATAGCATATGGCACTGGAATCAAATCAACTGAAATGAGGCTGGGTATTTTGATCCTATGTTTTTGTTTTGCGCCAACCTTGCTCTGAGGGTTTGACAATTCCTCGCTTGGCCAGACGTGCCAGCAATGCTGCAGGAAGGGGCATCCTGCAAGATAATGGACAAAGCTCTCTTACGATCTCTCACTTTTAGTTTCACTCATTTGATTGATTCTTTTAAAGCGATTAGGGTGAAATAATATCATCTCAAAACACTGTTGCGGCAATTTGCATTTGCCTGTTGCATATTTATTCGGCTTCTGAGCAACCAAAAACAAATATTTACAAGACGAGTACTTGTAAAACATTTCATTAGCTATTTATTATAGAAGACTGAATAAAGTCAGTGATATTATATTTAGAGACGTACATACTTGTCTCGTATGCGTAAGTGTTTACATGTTGTATAGGCAATTTTTTCAGGCATGTATGTGGAATTTATGCATATAGTCTTCTGGAAATAATTCAGATTTCAATTCTTGATTGATGATTGAGCTTGGGTAATGATTATCCAAGTTTAATTTGAACTTTCTCAACACAGGGTGTTTCGGCAAGGGATATGGTGTGTTGTTTGTTTTAAGTGCATTTTGGGGGGAAAGAAATTCTAGTAATCGATCTTAATTTGACAAACGAAGATTAACACTCGCTCGAATACATGCTACGAGTATATGGCAAAGCAACATGGTGGTAAACAAATGCAATGGGTTTATAGAGGGAGAAAAACAAAAGTCGCAATCTAAAAGATGCAATCAACGATACTTAAAAGCCAAAGTAGAAAATAATAGGCACACTAAAACAAATTTTTTTCTACCTGCTTTGAGACAATCGCCAGCCGAAACGACGAAACCTTTTCCTGCGGCGCACGTTAATGACGTATTCGTATTAACGTTTGAGTTTGGAGGGTCTAGAAAAATGCAATCGATAACGAGTGATTTGTAATAATTGTCTATCAAGAAACAAATAAAAAAATAAAAAATTTACGGAAAAAAAATAACAGCAGAACAACAGAAGTGATCCTATAAAAAAAATATGGCATTGTAATTATTTTACAATAATGTTTCCCCAATTTCATACTGTTCGGATTTGATTTGAAAATATTTTACATTTCATATCAATAAAAATACCATCATTTTAGATCATTTTGATAAACAAACTAAACTTATTTATGTAGTTCTCTTACCGTGTGTCGCCTAGAAAAACGTCATCGGACCTTGCCTTGCGCCACCAGCCGCATGCATGTTTACTCCAGACCACTTGAGGTACACTATCTTTAAATAAAAAAACAAAAAAACAAAAAAGGAGCCAAAGAAGAAACCTTAAAGAAACCCACTTGGAGGATAATCACAATGACGTCACACCGCTATCTATCACAACAAACATGGAGGAGTATGCCCGTGAACCTTGGTAACATTACGCTTTTTATATTATTTTATACACTTATTAAACTATTCGACCCAGTTCTAGGCTTTGTTTTGTCTGTGTTGTGTCCCAGTAGTTTGTCAAACCGTGTGGACGATTCGGCTTTCATGTTAGTAAAGAGATTAGGGTATTTAAACTACAAAATGTAATCTGTGAGTGCTAGCAGAAATGAAATCATCAGTCATTTTATCTTTTTGTTTTTTAACTATATTCGAATTGTACGACAGTAAAACTAATGGTTGGAAGTAGTGATGTCTAAATACTTGTCCTGAATTAAGTCGATTTCAGTCTCTCTTTGTTGTTTATGCTATATCTATTTTGGGACATTTATTTTTATTTTTACTTTTACTCCCTTCATTGATATCTGCATTTTTTGCTACAGTATTAGTTTGGTCAAACAAGACTTTAGCAACCCTGGCTAGCACAACTAAGAAGATATTGCCAAAGTACTGGATGTCTGATAATTATACTGAAAAAGGTATTCTGGTTATCCTACTCAATATCTTCTATTAGTCCAACAATAAATAAATCTAAAGTTAGAGTAAATATTGAAAGAGCAGATTGTATGCATATGATTGTCAGTGGTCAATTATGAATATTAGGTCTAGTCTTTTAAAATGTGTGGAAATGTTGCTGCTTGTTAGCCCGTGGAGGATAGTGGATGACTGTGGAGGTGCTTTCACCATGGGTGCCATTGGTGGGGGTGTGTTTCAAGCAATCAAGGGCTTTCGAAATGCCCCGGCGGTAAGTACGCTTATTTATTCTTCCTCTCTCTGTACGTTTTGTGTGATAATACTGCAACATTTCAGGGAGTCGCACACAGACTGAAAGGCAGTGGAAATGCAGTGAAGTTAAGAGCTCCCCAAATTGGCGGTAAGCAGGTAATAGAACCGAAATGTTTGAACTGATACATTAACGTCAGTGTCTTGATTTGTTTTACAGGTAGCTTTGCAGTGTGGGGAGGCGTCTTCTCCACCATTGACTGTGGTTTAGTTCGCCTGAGAGGAAAAGAGGATCCGTGGAACTCTATAACAAGCGGTGCTCTGACGGGGGCCATTCTGGCTGCACGCAGTAAGAGAAAACTCAAGTAGACACTACGGGGTTACGCCACAATCTCTTCAACTTCTCATTTAAACTTTATCCCAGGGGTGGCCAACCAGACAGAGACAAAGAGCCACATTTTTTACTTTGTTAGCCACATCATACACATGAGCACACATGAACTATCACCCAACTGCAAATTTGTACACACCGGTTTGGATGGCCACATGAGATCAGAAGGATTTTTGTTTCTTTTCCCCCCCCAGGTGGACCATTAACCATGATGGGCTCTGCCATGATGGGGGGAGTTCTGCTTGCTCTAATTGAAGGTGTCGGAATTCTCCTAACAAGATACACAGCGCAGCAGTTTCAGAATCGTGAGTGACAACACAAGTGCGGTGTTATCATTGGGTGCTTCGACTTCAAACGTGTTGTTGTCCCCCTTCAGCGCTTCCCTTCGCAGAGGATCCCAGTCAGTTGTCTCCAGAGCGTGACGCGGCAGCAAAGGCTCACTTTTAGTAGAGCCACAGGGGAGGGTGCCAATTCACTTGTCACTCAGTCCATTCACCCTGGAACTTATCAGCAAGTACAAAGATGGTGAAGGGATGCAGAGAGTGACTCCCGCTGATGTGAAAGTCAACTTACCTCAGGTAGAAATGACTCTGAATTATCACTAGGGAAGTTGTAAATAGTTTTTTTGTGAATCGAGACAATAGCTATTGACACAAATACACTGGTGCGTTAAGATATGGGTTTAAATCGTTCCATGACTTCACGTGTAGCTCATATCAGCTTTCCCCATTGAAACTCCAAATGGAAATGCAATTTGCAGTCAAGAATTATGTGAAATTCGATGGTGCCGTCTATCGGTAGAGCTCAGAAATGCAGCTTGTCTTAAAATTTGCCCTGCATCTCCAAAGAAATCGACCAAGTGTTGGAAAAGTTAGGGCGCTCGTTTATCAACGTCAATTAAAAAAAAAAACTTCAGATGTAGCATTCATTCATTCGTTCGTTCGTTCATTCGTTTATTTATATATTTATTTATTTATTTATTTACTTGTTTGTTTGTTTGTTTGTGAAATGCAGATTGCACATGGCAGAAACTGCCACTGGAGCCAAGGCAATATTTTACACTAGAAAAAGCACTTGGCACACCACGTACAAACGAACACACACACAAAAAAAGATTATACTTGTATAGAATAATGAGCAAATATATATCATTTATCATATAAGTAATTGACCTTTTTTTGTGAAAATAAGGGGGAAAAGTAACATTTGATAATTGAGATCAAGGTGCAGTATCCAGAGAAAACCCATTGCAAGTGTGGGTCCCTCCCGGTGTTCTTGTATGGCTTTTTTCTGGGTAGTCGGCAAACATGCAAACTCAACACAGGGTCGTTGTTATTTAAACAATAGGATTGCAACGTGATCTTGTTTTCCTGTATAGAATGTTTATTTTCTTACAATATTTATTCAAGTGGCTCAAATGAATAAAGATGTCAAATGTTGGTAAATCGAGAGATTGTGCTTTTTTTAATTCCCTTCCTTGTTTTGCTTCAAAAACAACTCAACTTATTTTGTTTCATAAGAGGGAAATTAATATCTTACAAAACTATTTCATAAAAACAAATACGATTAATCACAGAATCTCAATTGGACTTTGGGAGCCTGGCCACTCCCAAACATTAATTTTGTTCTTCTGGTGAACAACAGAATTCATATTTCTGTCAATTACAGCAAGTTGTCCAGGTCCTGAGGAAGCAAAGCAGCCCCGGGCCATCACACTGCCACCATCATGCTTTGCTGTTGGCATCATGCATGTTCTTTTTAGCAAATACTGAGCCATTTTGACACCAGATATAACGAGCTGCACAATTTTAAAAAATAGTGTGCGTACGTGCATGTATTTATATTAACAAGCCGAACTGGCTTCTTATCTGTCTATGCTCGCTGCCCTGTGTGGCTAATTTCTTCCGGGCTTTACCTCTACCTTCCCCTCGGAAGATTTCCACAGTGTCATCCCTCTAAACGGCTCAGCTGTTTAATCCCACTGGTTCGTTGGTTGACCACCGCAGAGAGTGGTGGACGCTTCTGTCCACTTGTCCACTCCGACCTGGAAAGAACTGAGCTTTCTTTGGATTTCTGCATGCATGCAACTCACCGGTCGGAGCTGCGGGCGCGCACACGCTGGACTTGTGTCGCCCGTGCTAACTTTTAGTGTGCCGGTTCTGTGTCCTTTTGACATCAGGCGGTCCCGGTGGGGGGTTGATGGTGGTGGCTTTGCTCAGCCCCACATCGTGGTGAGAAACTATGGACATGGACGGGGTCAAGAAAGGTAGGGCTGCTGATACTGTAATCTGTGATGATAGTTGTAAGGGTTTTGTCCATGCAGGCATTTTGTTAAGTGTACCATACTTGAGCTGTCTGTTGTCCACGTGGCCCTATTAACAACTAGGTCACATCTGCAGGTCTTATCTTGTCATAGAGGCCTACCTGGACGACAAGCCAGTCTGCAGCCACAACTGCTTGCTGCATCATTAATAAAACAATATATTAATATCAAATTATGGAAGGGACTATAGCTATCTAGCAAGCTCTCTCCATTTCTCTCTCTCTAGTCTGTCCATCCATCTACCTGTCTATTCATCAAGTAGTATCTATTTAGTATCGACAAGCTTCATAATTGATATTTTGTTTTCATCAGCACATTGTATTTACAATATTTATTGGGCCTGTCACAATAATCTTTCGCACGATATAGATTGTGTGTGTTCTCTATATGTCTGTCTGTCTACAGGCGTTCAATATGTAATAATGTCGATGATGATTGCAGTGTGTTGCATATAACCCTGCACAAGCTAATTCACAGGTGTCAAGACTGAGACCCGCCGGGTGCATTCAGGACCCTACTTCCTCTTTTTTGTGGCTCGTAAAAAAGCATACCACAATCTTTCTTAACTCAGCTTCTAAGCTAGCCATAACAAAAAATATATATACCAAGCAAATTCTAGGGCAATTATTGCGCATGCAGCTCAACGTCTGGCTTACAGACGTCAGCATTAGCCATGTTTTCAAATCTAATTAGTATGGTAGAAACTTTAAGCAGCATTTAAACGGCCTATGTCATGTCTGCCAAGAAATGGATGCCGCTCCTTAATCAATGAAAATACAAGGACAACGCTCATCAGAGATAACGCCAATAGGCTGACAGCAGCATTGAAGAAACTGCAGGAAGTTCTGGCAAGTAATGGCTGTTCGTAAATATACAACAATCTTCCATCTTCTGCATCCAGTATGTCTTGGAAGACAGTTTGCAAAGGCACACTTGAAGCCTCCCAAACACACGTGAAAATCTTTTCTTCAGTTGGAATTCGGGCCTCAGTGATTGATTCATTCTGAAGACAATCACATCCCCAGGTATTAAGGGTGTGCACACTTATGCAACCACATTGTTTAAATTCCATTCTTAGTCATTTAAAAACAATAAAGTTGTACAGTATAATTTAGTGATCAAGTTGCTGGTGGAAAAAGTTTTGAAACAATTTGTCTTGGTTGAATTCTTGAATTTCACATTTGAACAGCATTTCGATATCCTCTGTGTGTGCTTTCACCCGTTTTTCTTTGAAACACATTTCATGCTTGTATCCTAATACTTGCTTATTGGTTTTGGCAGAAGCCCCTCCAGGTGGCGATGGAAAGAAATCCGACACCCTGGGCTCGACGGGCTCGGCCAAAAAGCGAGGCGGGGGTGCCAAGAAGGCCATGCAGGCCAACAAGTCTGCTCTCAGAGCCCCCCGAGCCCTCTGCTGCCTCACTCTCAGCAACCCCATACGCATGGCGGCGCTGGCCCTGGTAGAGTGGAAATATCCTTCCAGTGTACTGCCATCCCACACGCGACGTGACACAACTGTTCTAAAAGTTGACGTTGTTGAGGCCTTGACCACCATTTTCCACACCCTTCGATATCTTCATTCTGCTTGCCATCTTTGCCAACTGTGTGGCCATGGGGGTCACCAAGCCCTACCCCGATGATGACTCCAATGCGACAAATCACAAATTGGTGCGAATCACACTTGGTGTTTTCAAGGATTTCAGCCTGTGTTTATTATATTTGGTCAAATGGTAACCAGCAAAAAGAAGCTAATTGTAATTGGCAAAAGTAGAAGTTCAAAGGAATATTCGGGCCATACTAAGAAAAAAAAGGGGGGGGGTGCTGTAATGAGAATAATGTGAGAGTGTGAACAATTGTTGAGAAGGTAATGGTGTGTTCCACAGTAATTGCATTAGAGAGGGGTAAAAAAAAAAAAAAAACCTCGGCTGAGTGACCCGGCGACTGTTAGTGGTGACTTAGTTAAATACCAACCATCTGCCTTGCCGGCTTCATTCTATGCTCCCTGATCTTCTGTCTTTTTTAATCATACTAAAGTAATTAAGTACTAAGTCAGTCAATAAGCACATTACCTGATGATTTTCTCGAAAGCAATAAAAGCTCAAGCATGTATGTGATACTTTGTTAAACAAGGTCAACGAGGGAGAGACGAGTAGAGCTCTTTATTGGATTTAGGCTAAGATGACTGTTGAACATTCCGACGCTCCAACAGTTAATTTGGACCAATTTTGCATCTTTGTTTTGTGCGTGCACGTGTGAATTCCATTCTTCATTTATCTTCTGTTTCATTTGATCTGTCAGACTGAGGCGCAAGCCAAGTGGTAGTAACAATTTGATGCCGACTTAAGCAGCAGGTTTCACAAAAAGGATTGAGTGGCTGGCGTAAGTGGGTTAAGAGGTTAAAACGCCAAGCAGTGTATTTCATGGATGGGCGGAGCAAGTTGACAGTTTTTGTTTCGGAATATTTTTATTTCTGTTCGCATGGCATTTCGTGGTCTCTCATGCACTTAAATGCTTCCATATGCTTTCAGGAACAAGTGGAGTACGTCTTCCT
Organism: Syngnathus acus; assembly: GCF_901709675.1. Lineage (NCBI taxonomy): Eukaryota > Metazoa > Chordata > Actinopteri > Syngnathiformes > Syngnathidae > Syngnathus > Syngnathus acus. The sequence continues at coordinate 17,375,018 of NC_051088.1, read as the reverse complement.
GGTCATTTTCACCATCGAGACTTTCACTAAGATTCTCGCCTATGGCTTAGTCATGCACCCCAGCGCCTACATACGCAGCGGATGGAACTTGCTTGATTTCATCATCGTCATTGTCGGGTATTTAAGAAAATGAAAAATTACAGAAGGTCTCAAAATGATTCATCAGTTACAGTATCAAAAAAGGGGCAGATTATATTGAAAATTGAAATGTTGTTGGACCACCCAAACTCTCATGATAGTGCTTAATTGATTTTTTTTAATCAGAAATAAATATTTGCAAAAAACTTAAGTGTCGAATAAATTCTTATCTTTTTTTTAATTGAGAGAATAATCAATTGAGTAAACAATTTGAAAGCTATTCCATAGCTGCAGCACTAATTGTAAGTTTTGTTTTGATTTTGTTTCAATGCCTGCCAGTCAAAATATATAAAACCGCTCAGTGATGCTGAAAAAGTTGGCTCATTAATATTGCATGTCGGTGCAGGCTGTTTAGCGTCATAGCGGAGGGCATGACTGACCACAAGCCAGGAGAGGCCCATCATGCTGCGGGAAAACCCGGAGGCCTGGACGTGAAGGCTCTGAGAGCCTTCAGGGTGTTGAGACCACTCCGACTCGTGTCCGGAGTGCCAAGTGCGTTTGTTGGCGGCCATCTTCCCGCGCTTCTTCCTATGTTGTTTTCTCAGCCAAAACATGTGTTTATTCTCTTGCCAGGCCTGCAAATTGTGTTGAATTCTATCATGAAAGCCATGGTCCCGCTCCTCCACATTGGTATGCTGGTCATGTTTGTCATCATCATCTACGCCATCATCGGCTTGGAGCTCTTTATTGGCAGGATGCACAAGACGTGCTACTTCACCAGCACAGGTTTCTGCAAACTCCAAAACTTGTTCAGAAAGCACTGATGAAGATTCATAATATGTTTCTAATGGGAGGGATTGGTGGAAATGTTGAAAATAATTCCTGGAAAAATCAGAAAATACCCAAAAGTCAATTACTGTATCGGGAGGGGGCAGTGCTCCTATGCCCCCCCTCTAACTCCGCCAGTGGCAACATGATAGACAGATAACATCACAATAGTAAAAGTATAGAGTGCAAGTGTCCATATAAAAAAACTGATTTCAATTGTATTTTTTTGGGGTGGAAGTCGAGAGCAAATTAATGGCATACTCATTCATTTAAATGAGGCCGATTTTAATACGCAAACCGACTCCTGTCTGCTTTTACTTCCAGGTATGATGGTGGAGGACGACCCGTCACCTTGCGCGTTTGCGGGGAGCGGTCGCTTCTGCGTGACCAACGGGAGCGAGTGCAGAGGCAAGTGGGAGGGTCCGAACGGCGGCATCACAAATTTCGACAACATTTTCTTCGCCATGCTGACCGTCTTCCAGTGCATCACCATGGAAGGCTGGACAGATGTGCTCTACTGGGTAACTAATCCGTGCCTGCCTGTCTGCCTTTTTCCTCGTCGGCTTCATTTCTCCACTAAACTATACCAACTTTTTCTATTTTCCGTCTCTCCGCAAAGATGAACGACGCCATCGGTTTTGAGATCCCATGGGTGTATTTTGTTTCTCTGGTCATCTTTGGTTCTTTTTTCATCATCAATCTCGTTTTGGGTGTGTTGAGCGGGTAGGTAGACTGGCTCGGTGATCATCGTGTGACCGTCAAATCAGAGGTCAGAATTGACGTGGGTTTTTTTGTGGCTTCACAGAGAGTTTTCCAAGGAAAGGGAAAAGGCTGTGGCCCGTGGTGAGCTGCAGAAGGCACAAGAGAGCAAGCAGATGGAGGAAGACATGATCGGCTACATGGACTGGCTCATAGAAGCCGAAGATGTGGATGAGGAAGGAAATAAACGTCAGTCCTGGCAGTCACACATATCTCATTCCTGTTTTATACTCTCTGTACATTTTGGCCATCTACTAACTAGATCCACAGTTATCAATAAATTAAAATGTGTCCCCAAAAGGAGCGGCGATTGCCAAGAAGAAGATGATGAAGAAGTTTGGCTGGTACAAACAAAGTGAAGATGGAGGTACGTTCATCGGCTGCGACGTCGGGTCATCACGTCCGTCTTTTTCTTTCTCATGGTGTCTACCTTCCGACAGAATCGGACTCGGATGATGACATAGCATACCTTGACGATGACAGCGGGTTCTGTGCTTCTCTCATGTAAGAGGATATGACAAAACCGGTTTGTGTCTCGTTAGAGTGAATAATTTTAGAGCTTAGTAAAAGAAAATGTTAGCAACTTATAATTTTTTTATTTCAGATATTTGTCTTACCATTTTCACCACAAATTGTCTTCTTGTTTTCCAGGGCCAAGATGATGGCCAACAGCTTTTGGTAAGATCTTCAAACTGACTTGTTTATTTATTTTCATCTATCCCATACCACAATCACACAGACACGCAATATTCAAGATTGTGTTTAAAAAACACATCACTTGCTCTTTCCTTAGTGACCAATTGTGCCAGTTGAACCACACGTTCAGGAAGAACTGCCGCGTGGCCGTCAAGACAACCAACTTCTACTGGTTGGTTCTTCTCCTGGTGTTTCTCAACACGGTGGCCAGCGCCTCCGAGCATTACGGCCAGCCAAAGTGGCTGACAGAGATGCAAGGTAGGAAGCCTGTCCGTCGAACCTTCGCTAACACACTGCGGACGTTAGTGTTCATGTCAATGCTTAGTTCTGTTGAGCTCAGCATGTGAACGTCACATGACCAAACTCGGACAACAAGTGAGCCCTGAGCAACTGTCCCCGTGTCCAAATTCCGGATCATCCGATGGCCGCATTTTGGTGGATTTTGATGCTTAATTTGGATTCCACGAACAAAATCTTAATCTGAATGCCGTGTTCAGGCTAGTGGGGGCGCATTGAAATCATCACAGCCACATCCCCAGTTAAAAGTGGGTGTGCACATTTTTGCAACCACAAACAGCTGTTTATTTTTACTTATCTTGTGGGTAAGGATTATTTTTCAATTGAACAGGTTATAAATCTCATTTTTATCCTCAAACAAAAACATGAACAGGGGTGTGTAGACTTTTTAAATGCACTTTAGCAGGCCCCCAGTGACAGAAAGCATTTGCTGCGTGTCTCCTCAGAGCGAGCCAATAAGATCCTGCTGCTGCTCTTCACGCTGGAGATGCTGATGAAAATGTACGCCTTCGGCCTGCAGATCTATTTCATGGCCCTCTTTAATCGCTTCGACTGCTTCGTGGTGTGCGGCGGCATCCTGGAGACGCTGCTCGTGGAGTGGGACTTCATCCCACCCATCGGCATCGCTGTGCTCCGCTGCATCCGACTGCTGAGGATTTTCAAGATGACGCGGTAGAGACTGACAGAACCGCTCACACCTCTAAATCCAATTAACTAGTATTTAAAAGAAAGTTTAAGTTGCTGTAACCTTATGCACAGTTGGAATATTTCATTCAGTTTGTGTACCACAAGGCTCAGTCCTACACCTTGAGAATTCCCGCAATACATTTCAATGAATTTATCAATTTTCATTCCATAGCACAGGCGGGTAACATTTTTGAATATTTTGAATAACAACTCTATTTTCACCATTTAATACATTTGCTGTTGCCTCTTTTCAGGCATTGGGCGGCCTTGTCGGACTTGGTCAACTCTCTCCTCAACTCCATGAAAGCCATCTGCTCCCTCCTGCTGCTGCTCTTCCTCTTCCTCATCATCTTTGCCCTGCTCGGCATGCAGCTGTTTGGAGGCAAATTTAACTTTGACGAGACTCAAATGAAGAGGAGCACATTCGACTCCTTCCCTCAGGCGCTGCTCACTTGCTTTCAGGTGATTTCACGCAGCCGTACGTTGTTCCCGTCTTCTACGATTGATGGTTCGTCCGTTTTTCTCTTTCCAGATTCTCACTGGAGAGGATTGGAACGCTGTGATGTATGATGGCATCATGGCCTACGGAGGACCGATCTTTCCCAATATGGTGGTGTGCATTTACTTTGTCATCCTGTTTGTCTGCGGTAACTGTATCCTTTGTCGTCGAGTACTCAACGCCAAATCAAATGACGACTGCGTAAGAACAAATCGACTTAACGCAGGGCGTGTTCAGACATCCTGCTCAATGTTTTCTTGGCTATCGCTGTCGACAACTTGGCCGGAGGAGGCGAGCCGACAAAAGCCGAGTGGGTTTGAGGCTTGTTCTGAGACCCTGCAATAGGAAAGATGAAATACATTCAGACAAACCGCATTTTGGCATTTTCAGGGAGAAAAAAGATGACGATGAAGACTGGGATGACGAGGATGGGAAAGAGGATGACGATGCGGGGGTAAAGTGTTTGATCACAACCAATAATACTTGATTTTTGAAGGAAGGTAAGAAGGAATGATTTGTGCCTATTTTGATTTTGGCGTGCAGAACGAGGATGACGACTGGCAGGAGAATGAGGAGCTGAGGGCCATCGAGGGGTTGGAGGGTAATGTGCATTTATTTTCAGTAACTAATATGCAACAAAATACATTAACATATTTTTTTTCATATAATCATAGGTCTAATCGATAATTATATTATCGCTAATTACTGGAGGCTGACATGATTCACTGTGATTTTTTTATCAACACGTAATGACTACAGTATGTTTAACAAATTTCGTCACTTGAGGGAATATTCTAGAATTCGCTTGTGATGACATTTTGCTTGCAATTCAGCTGAAGAAATCGGCGGTAGTCCCTCTGAGGCCCCATCGTACATGTTCTTCAAAATGCACGCGCTTCTAATTTAGGTCATTGCATTCTATTAGTTCTCCGCTAGATGGCACTAAATTGTAGCCTCACTTTAAACCCAACTATCTCAAGCCAAAGTTCAAACCGTTACTTTCTATTTTGTTCTTCTCTGCTTCATCAGTCCTTATTTGATCCTCTAAAATATGCCTTAATTTATTGTGCAATATCCTTTCAGTGTAAAAATATTTTTTCACTGTATAGTGCTGTCAACAATGAGCATCACAATGTGATGATAATCAATACCAGCGCTGTATGTAAAGGTGTAATATTTCCTGCTTTGTAGGCGTTGCTCCGTTAAAGCCAGAGTTCTCTGGTCCAAAAGAAAAGATTGTGCCCATCCCTGACGGCAGCTCCTTCTTCATTCTTGGAAAGAAGAATTGGTGAGCTCATCACCAAAGCACTCGGAGTCACCTAAAAATTTTCATTGAGTGTCACCCCTACTTTAACTACCTTTCTCGTCATCTCCTTCGAATTGCCAGCTTGCGAGTCGGCTGCCACAACCTCATCCATCACCCCTACATCACCAACTTCATCCTCGTCTTCATCATCCTCAGCAGCATCTCTCTGGCCGCTGAGGACCCCATCAAATCACACTCATTCAGGAACATTGTAAGCGTGATCCGTGTTTCCTCACATGGGCATCTCGAGCGCAACTCGATTGATCCCGGCCTTGTCATCCTCAGGTGCTGGGTTACGCCGACTATGTTTTCACATCAGTGTTCACGGTGGAGATCGTGCTCAAGGTAGGTGCACTTTTCAGATATTGTCACATAATCTCATTTAGAATTCATGTTTTTTTTTGTCCAATCAGCTGCTTCTTCTATTAGCTGCTAAATGTAGCGATGTCCACAAAACTAGCAATACATTCAACACATTAAAAATACTCACCAATTACAGACGTTATTTGATTGCTGTCGTGTCTAGATGACCGTGTACGGCGCTTTCCTGCACACCGGCTCCTTCTGCAGAAACGCCTTCAACTTGCTCGACTTGCTGGTGGTCAGCGTGTCACTCACCTCCTTCTTTCTACAGTGAGTCCAGTCCGTTCATCAAACAGACGTTTTGGTTTTTTTTTTACTGGAAAACCCACTCCTTTAAATTGCCACAAATCACATCATCATTCTCAAAAGCCGACTTTGCCCACAGTTCCAGCGCTATTTCGGTGGTGAAGATTCTCAGGGTGCTCCGTGTGCTCAGACCTCTCCGTGCCATCAACAGAGCCAAGGGACTCAAAGTAAATTTTTAAGATACGACTTGTATTTCAGATTTGATTTTTTGTGGATAAATGGCATTTTCATTCATTTGATTTGAGACATGTTTTGAGTTACGAATGTGATCACGGAATTAATTAAACTAGTATCGGCTCATACCACTACATCAATATCTTTCTGAAATTAGAAGGAAAATGTGTTCCAGATATTGTCTGTTTCGCAATTGGGTAGATGAGGAACAAATGTGAAGGAACACGTATCACAAGCTATTTGTCTTTTTCTTGTTGTTCTTGTCCACTCCAAGAATGTGGTGCAGTGCGTGTTTGTGGCCATCCGCACCATCGGCAACATCTTGATTGTCACCACGCTCCTCCAGTTCATGTTCGCCTGCATCGGAGTGCAGCTCTTCAAGGTTGTCAGCATTTTGACGCAGAACCTTAAGACAATCATTTCATTATTATCCGTCCGATGTTTTCAGGGGAGGTTCTACAGCTGCACGGACGAAGCCAAACACACACCTGAGGAGTGCAAGTTAGTTTGAGCTTCTTTTGTCCTCAGCATCTCAAGTGGAAACTAAGTGTTTGACCCGCTTGCAGGGGAACTTTTGTGGTGTATAAAGACGGTGATATGAACCATCCCATGGTGAAAGAGAGGATCTGGGAAAACAACGACTTCAACTTTGACAACGTACTGATGGGCATGCTGGCGCTCTTCACCGTGTCCACGTTTGAAGGCTGGCCCCAGTAAGTCGCCACGCTCACTTTGGCGCCTTTCTCCGCTTTACTAAATGGGCCGTCTCCTCCCGCGTGAAGGCTTCTTTACCGCGCCGTGGACGCCAACGCCATCAATCACGGACCTATTTACAACTACCGAGTGGAAATCTCCATCTTTTTCACCATCTACATCATCATCATCGCCTTCTTCATGATGAACATTTTCGTGGGCTTTGTCATCATCACCTTCCGGGAACAAGGAGAGGCTGAATTTAAAAACTGCGAACTCAACAAAAACCAGGTACGTGAAAATAATTTCTTACTGTGAGTCATTACTTGAAATATTAATGCTTTTATGTGTGTGTGTCTCTTTTTGCAGCGCCAGTGTGTGTACTATGCTCTGAAAGCTCAGCCCATCAAGATTTACATTCCCAAAAATCCATCCCAGCTCAAATTCTGGAAGATTATCAACTCCAGTCAGTTTGAGTACGTCATGTTTGTGCTGATTCTGGGCAACACGCTCACGCTGGCCGTGCAGGTACACACACTTGTCTGGAAGCGGCATTCTCTAGGGATGTCCCGATCACACTTTTTTTGGCACCCGGGTCAGAGTCCGTACAGGAAAAAAAAACATCACGTGATCGTCGGCCTGATTTGCAATCTCTTGATCAGATCGGCACATCCCTACCATTTAGGATTACTGCACACCACGAAAGCCCTCTCATACAAACTGCTAAAATCTACAAATTTTACTGTCCTGACTCTAAGAGCTATCGGGCCCGCCGTCGTTGTGCTAACTGGAGGTTTTTTGTTGTCCGTCAGCATTACGAGCAGTCCAAGATGTTCACCTCGGTCATGGACATCCTCAACATGATCTTCACGGTGGTGTTCACTATCGAGATGATCATCAAGTTGCTGGCTCTGCGGGTTCATGTGAGCTGTCACCCATTCATCAGTGAAGCATCTGAAGGATTTTTCACTCACACCTGTGCGTCGTCTTCCTCCGCAGCATTATTTTATTGATCCGTGGAATTCCTTCGACGCTTTAATTGTGGTGGGGAGCGTGTTGGACATAGCAGTCTCCGAGTTAAGCGTAAGTCTGACGGCTCAAACCTTTGCTATTATTTAATAGCAAAATAACAGAAATAGGTAATTGACACTCCTGCCTTCACCCAAGTAAGTTAGTAAGTAAAGAAATAACTGCACATGGTTTCTCTTCATTGATCGATCTGTCTTGTGTCTCTGAAATGTGGCTTCAGGGAGGAGGAGGTCATGGTGAGGTAAGAAGCAAGAAGAACTCCAACTTGTTTGTGTGTCTTCTCTCGTTCCGGCGTTGTTTGACAGTCTCCTTTTGTCGCTCGGCAGGGAAAAGGCGAAAGCGGCAAAGTTTCCATCACATTCTTCCGCTTGTTTCGAGTGTTGCGGTTGGTCAAACTGCTCAGTAAAGGAGAAGGCATTCGAACCCTCCTCTGGACTTTTGTCAAGTCCCTGCAGGTCTGAAGAAATCAGGTGGAATGTCTCGTCGTGATAGGAAGTGCTTTCAAATATACTTTTGAAATTTCCCCACTCAGGCGTTGCCTTATGTCGGTCTGCTCATCGCAATGATCTTCTTCATCTACGCCGTCATCGGCATGCAGGTGAGTCTTCTGGACCAAGAGTTGCACTTTGAGTCAACCGCCTTTACCTTCACAAACTGACAATGGATTGACACTCTACAGACGTTTGGGAAAGTGGCCGTGGACGACGACACGCATATCAACAGAAACTGCAACTTCCAGACCTTCTTCATGGCTGTTCTGGTGTTATTCAGGTCTGGCCTCATTTGGTTGTGTGATTTTCGATCTACTCGCCTTTTTTTTTATGATGCAGTGGTGCCTGAGTGAACAGACTAGCAGGTTTTTGAGATGTGAAGAACTCCATGTTTGTTTGGGCAGGTGTGCCACCGGAGAGCAGTGGCAGGAGATCATGTTGGCCGCGCTGCCCGGCAGACGTTGCGACCCAGAGTCGGACACCGAGCCCGGAGAAGAGTTCTCCTGTGGGAGCAACTTATCTTACATCTATTTCATTAGCTTCTTCATGCTTTGCGCATACCTGGTGAGTGAGGCCCAGCAGGATAAAGTAATTTCTCTTACTTGGAATCCAAACAAGCTGTTGAGCTAACTTTACATTTTGCAATCTGTTCCCTTTCTCTCTGTCCAGATTATCAATCTCTTCATTGCTGTCATCATGGACAACTTTGAGTACCTGACAAGAGACTGGACTGTACTTGGAACGCACCACCTAGATGAGTTCAAGAGAATTTGGTCCGACTACGATCCCGAGGCCACGTAAAGACTTATCTTCTCGCCGTGACTTCCTGTGCTGTCGTTTTGCTTACGTGTTGTTTTGTTGTGTGTTGCAGCGGCCGCATTAAGCACATTGACGTCATCACGATGCTGCGTAGAATTCAGCCTCCCCTTGGTTTTGGAAAACTTTGTCCTCATCGTGTCGCTTGCAAAGTTCGTTCTTGCTTTCAGCGCAGCGTGCTAGATATTTGACGGGTACGTTCATATTTGGCTTCCTTTGTGTGCCCTTCCTCTTAGAGGCTGGTCAATATGAATGTGCCACTGCACCCCGATGGGACGGTCACCTTCAACGCGACTCTGTTTGCTCTGGTGCGGACGTCCCTCAAGATCAAGACTGAAGGTTCAAACTCAACAATAATAGAACCGTACAATGAAGGGTGCAAAACATTGTGCAAATCGAAATGAGGATTCGTTGCTTGCGTCTCTCTCAGGTCCCATTGATCAGCAGAATGAAGAGCTGAAACTCATCATCAAGAAACTCTGGAAACGAACCAAGCCCAAGCTATTAGATGAAATCATACCTCCCCCTAGAGGTACTTTGCAGTATTACAGTAGAGTCATGGATTTGTCAAGCCAGGCTGCTCGCGAATGAAATGTGTAATGCCAATTGTCAGAGTCTGACTTTGTCATTCATACTCTTATTTTTCTCTTAGGGGACGAGGTGACTTGTGGCAAGTTTTATGCCAGCTTCTTGATTCAGGACTACTTCAAGAAATACCGCAAGAGAAAAGAGAGGGAACGGAAGTCGAAAAGGAAGGACAAGGCCGCCTCTCTTCAGGTGATTGTTGACCTTTGCATAAAGTTTGTCAGCAACAGAGGTGGACATTCAGTCCAAAGGACAGAATGGTCCACCCGTCCGTCACTGACGGACGCCCATTTTGTGGATGAAGGATGAGGGACAAGAAAGTTAAAAAAAAAAAGACAGACTGAGTACAGACGGAAATGTTTTTGTGCCCATCCGTGTAATCGTCCCTATCCGGGTCAAGTCCTTCAGACGGACAGTTTCGGTACACTAACATTGAAGTATGCCAAAAATGTTTTTCAAAAGACCCTTTGTCTCACGCGTGTAACCGCCAATTCAGACTGAATGTGAATGTTAACCTGAAAGTTGGTGCTCCAGAGTTAAATGAATAGTAAATGAGCCAGTTAATGAGCCATAATTATGAATTATGAAACCTCTGCCATTAGCCTCTCTCATGCCGTCACGAATGGCAAGGACAGCCAATAAAACGGGGCATCTCAAAGACAAGTAAAAAAAAAAAAGTCAATAAATTAAACCTAGCACCACCACCGTCGTCCACGGGATGATGAGAAAATAATACTGCTTCGGCCAGAGCACAAAAGAAATGAATATTCCTGCAAAATCTGCAATTAGGCGATTTTTCAAATGCCTAACCATAAACTTGCCCAATATTTACTTCTGTTCCTTCCGTACATATATCTTGTACGTGCTTTCACAGGTGTCATTTTTTTTCCGTCTGTGTCCTTAGCAAGGTCTGCGAACGCTGCAGGATCTGGCTCCAGAGATGCGCCTGGCAATGGCATGCGACCTGGAAGAGGAGGAGGGTGCAGACGAGATATTCGAAAGCGAGCACGGAACCTCGGTCACCACCACGCCCGCTGCCACGCCCATGCCGCCCATAGAAACGCTGGTGCGGCAGACCGCCGTCGTCGTGGAAGCGGAAGCTGTCCCAGAAGTAATCACGCAGCAGGTGATGAGTCTGAGCGACAGCTTCCGCGCGAGCAACTTAGAAGTCGCGGGGGAGAGCGTCGTCACAGAACAGCCGGGGAGGTCGGAAGCTCTGCTCACCAGGTGGGTTCCCCGCTTTCTCACTCTCATTAGATTCTGCCTTGAGGAACAAGTTTAATTTGTTCTGTGAACATGTGTGTCACTCAAACACTCATCTCAAATTGAAATGAATGGAAATGCAATTAATCTGTTCCAGAAATTTGAAACGTTTTATTTTTAATTCGAAAAATAGCACAGTATGATATTATAAGTGGATCTGAAAATTGTTTTTCTTTGCTCAACAATGCAACTCCGATTGAATGTGCAATTATTTTTTCAAGGTCTTCTTCCTATTTATTTATCCAAGCAATAAATTAATCTCTATTTCAAGAAACATTATCCATTTTATTCTACATAAATGTTTTGGTCTTACAGGTAAAGCTTACGCTTCAAATCAAGGTGAATATGAAAGACAACCTCTGTTAGAGTTGTTTAACTTACTTACTCACTTTGACTTGCAATCTTTGCATTCACTACAAGAACTTGACAAAATTCTACCAGATAAGAGTGGCCTTGACATAAAACAGTTCTCACTATTAAATTTTTTTTTTTACATTGTGGCGTCGTCGGCAGAAGTTGAAAAACGAGCCTATATTACGGTACTTTCTGAATTCAGTAACTTCTGTGCACTCTTGAACAGGGCGGATTCCATCAGCGACCTGCCTCCCCCTCCAGACTCAACAGAGTTCATAGAGCAGGAGGTGACACAGCCCACAGTGACTGAGCAAGTTCTTCCTAGTGAGGAACATTCTGCCAATCTCACATTTGAAGACCGGTAAGGAAAGCGTCTTTTGGGAGGAAACCCCTTAAGGTCCATAAAATCGTTCTGATATTCTATGCTGTTGTCTTGTAGGTACGAGTATCCTGCGCCCGCATCTCCTTTACCACCTGCGCCAGACTTAAACGGGCAGAGCCTCGAACGAGCCAGCAGCGTCGGCGAGATGTCATGCGACGTTAACGGCTCGGCTAACGGTTACCCCACAAGCGCCGTGAACGGAGAAGGTACTTTCGCTGGGGAGCCCTACCCAGCACACGCATATAACGACAACGGATACTCGACTTATGAGAACGGCGGCAGCGTCGCCAGCTTCAATGGCAACGGCAGCACTGTGAGCGGAGGCTACGCGGCCAACGACTACAATGGAAGCACCAGCAGCAGCGCACAGTTTGTCAGGAGGAGGCTGCTTCCGTCCTTACCCAAAGGTGAAGCACATCACATTTGTGACACTTTCTGATCATCACAATCTGCTTATAATGGTCACCTTTCCAATGAGCTGCTCCAAAAGAGATCCAATGCTGCTATCTGGTGGCCAATTAATGTTTTGTTTATGTATTTATTGTAAAGCTTTTGTTAATTCAGATGTGACTGGCATGATTTTGCTATCGAAGTAATAATCATCAAATTCCCTAACCTGCTCCCTCTTGTTGTTTTAGGTCATAAGCCCACCTTTAACTTTCAGTGTCTGAGGCCGCAGAGCAGCGGTGACGACATTCCCATCCCGGGAAACTACCGAGGCAACACATCCCCATCCAGGTCGCGTCTCCAGGTAAGAGCCGCACTGTGTTCTCTCGCCGCCTCGTTTTAACACGGTCGCTCTGTCATGCCAGGCGCAGCATAACCTGGACTCCCGGCCCAGTAGCGTGTCGTCGTCGTCGTCCGTCTCGTGGGCCAATAACATGGCGGCGGGCAACACTCCCGGTCCCGCGTGTATCGCCCCGTCGGGGCGCAGGGGCAAGCTGATCTACAGCCCGATGATCCTGGTAGATGAAACCACGGGGACCAGTCAGCCGCTGTGGAGCAACGGCTCGGCCAGCCTCCCCGCGGGAAGCCGTCCCGGGTGGTACTCTGGCCAGAGCGGGAACTACGGCAGCTTGAGGGTTCCACCCGCCAACCAGGGCTTTGTGGACAAAGGCAGCGCAGACAGTCTGGTGGAGTCGGTGAGTAGAAATCGTGCCGTCCATTTTTTGCGGCTTCACTGCATTGCAGATTTTCTTTTAGCATACTTGTATCGTGGGAATTTGTGGTGATTTCTTTTCAACACGTACTCTTATTGCAGACTCTCATTGCAATAAGTGTAAGGAAAAATTCCCACTGCAGGAAAATGCCATCTGATTTTTTTGTGACAGTCTGAATGACTCAATTACGATTTTCTTTTTTTTTTTCCGACCTTTGTCGCTTTCATATGTGGTTCTAGATCGGATACGTATTGAAAACATGCTATACTGCACACCCTTGTTCATCCTCAGATTCTGATTTCCGAGGGTCTGGGTATCTATGCCAAGGACCCCAAGTTTGTGAATTTTGCCAAGCGGGAAATTGCTGAAGCTTGTCACATGAGCCTGGACGAGATGGAGAGCGCCGCTGCCGACTTGATCGCCCGCGGGGCCCGTCAGTCCGTTTCTCGCTTTGAGGACCAGCTGGCTGACGAAATGAACTGCGTGATATCGTACTGAATCAGATGGACAGACAGGAGACGGGATGGAATGAACACCTGTGGGAGAGAGAAAAGGACAGAGAGAGAGACAACACGTCCGCTGTCATTTGTATTCGAGAGTCAACTCGTTTGCTTGCCGAAAATAAAACAAAAAGCAGCCTGGCACGATGCAAATCAGTGCAGGGGTGGGCAAAGTATGGCCAATCAAAACCAATAAGCATGTAGCACATTTTTATGAGTCCTGCAAAATTTGTTTCATGCATTTTCCCTAAAACCGGTCACTTAAAAATGTTATTTAACGTGTTTGTATTCATTTATATAAATAAATAATTGGCTAATGGAGTTATTGTAAATATGACCATAACACAATTGAGTAAAATGATTTTTATTGTACAGATTATAAAAGAATTTACAAGTGTTCACTTGATTTTATGTACATGACATCTCTTTTGTTTTACAAATCGCCTGACGGCAAAATTTACAAAAGTTGGCCCACCCTTGTCATATGTGCAGGTATTACCAGCGCAATATGGTTATATCAGACACAAACAAAGACTTTTATGAACAACCAAAGAATAGATTTTATAATGATTACCTTTTTGGGGTTTTCCATTGTGCTGTCATTTTGTACTGTACTTGAATGACCACTGTTATGTGCAGCTGAATTCGTCATTGTGAGAGTTTCTATTGCATTAAACTAAATTCGGGATTTGGCTTTCATGTGAGATTCTAGAATGAACCTAAAATGCACTAGAACTTTTGCAGGCGAACTTTTTGAAATTTGACCTTCTTTATTCTTTTGAATGCTTGTGTCCAACTATTCTGTTGTAATACTTTTAAACAATTTGCTGCTCTCCGTCAAGGATGAGAAAAAACAATTATGAATCATTAGAAAGGAAGTTCACCTGTGGCTGTCGGTTCAACAGGAGTGAGGTTTCCTGAGAGATGTTTTTAACCTTTAACACGAGAGCGAGCGAGTTTCAAGAGCCTGACAAATGATGGGAAACTATACTACTGTCTTTTTTTAGGTGCCAAGACATCAAAATCATATTTTCTTTCCCAACTGTTTTATGCTAAACAGATGAAAATTAATCTGTGACATGGGTAAAGTTTAATATCTACTGTAAGTAGTTTGTTGGTTGCATATAGTGCTTCAGCTGCCGGTCTTGGAGGAGCTGAGGAATAAGATACTTTTTTTTATTTTTGGAGACAAAACATTTCGGAACCTGTGTTCGGCACATTTCGCGGAGGATGACTTCAGCAAGGTAAACTTTCACACATGCCACAACTGCATTGATCAACTTGATATGTGGAATATTTTTAAATGGGGTTACATTATGATTGCTCGGAAAGCAAGATTGGGAATTTTTGTCACGCTGAAGAATCAAGTTTTCTTCATGTCGTTATGATCGTGGGATTATAGGATTATTTAATCCCACTGTGAAAGGAGGAACACCTGCTTTTCACTTGTCAAAAAAAATAATAGAAAACAACGCCGGCCTAGCTTTGAACTGATGTATTCCCCTGCTATTTTTACATCTTTGAATCCTCTAATTTTGCATCTTTGAATCTCCATCAAGCGAGATTTGCGCCTGGAGACTATCGGCGCATTCCTCTTTCTTCTTCTCCCTCCAATCAAAGCCCCATGGCCCGGGGCCATCACATAATAAAAGAAGCGCCGGGATTGGGCGACCGCAGCTGACGTCATGACGTCCTCGCCCCAGCTGGTGACGCAGCGGCTGGCTCTTCCTCGTGGGCGTCTTCCTCCCCTGGGCTGTTCCGGATGAGACGCCTCCACCCCCTTCGCCCCTCTCATCCTCTTATCGGCGAGTAAGCGGCCAACATGGATGTCGTCAACCAGGTAAGACTTTCGCCAGCAATTCATCCATTTGCTGTTTTAGGTTGTTGAATTACGAGTGCGTTCATTTAATTCAAGCTTTATTCGTGGTTATATGTTGTATATATTTTTTCTCAACGTTAATGTTGCGGTCTGCTCCATCGACTGTTGAAAATGCTTGACGCAGCATCGGTGCATTAAAAAAATATATAATAGATATTATAATGTTCCATCTGTGTGTTATACAAAGCATAACAGCGCGATGATAATGCAGATGCTGTTTTTCACGAGTGTTGCTGCTGCTGCAGTGTTAGGGCACGACGGACGAGCGGGCCTGTCGGCTACTGCAAGGGGAGGGGGGGTGGTGGTGAAGGAAGGATCTCCACAGATTAACATTTATGAGGATATTCTCTGCCACCCCCAATGTTGTGCCTGCTATTGCCCAATAACATCCACTGCACGTCTCAATTAGCCCCGCTGTTGCTAGGACAACAAGAAGGATGAGGCCCCCCCCATACTGCTGCAAATAGCCGCACCGCAGTATTGTGGGCCCCGAAAAAGAAGCCTTCACTTCCATCACGTCTTCTTTTCTATAATGAGCGAGGCGCGTAGTATTTCCCAAGTGATGCCCTGATAGGCATCCGTCGTGATTGCCTGTCTCTCTTTTTGCACGCCATCTTCTTCTCGTCGAAGAGCGTGCGGCCATTTACTATTTGGCGCTGCAGCGCGTACTCTGCGGTGTCGCATTCACCTGCGCACACAACTTCCACAAACCCCGTCCCCCACCGCACCCTATAAAGGGCAGGATATTGCGAAGTGTAGTTTTTGCCTGCTTGTTGTCAACATAGGATGCACAAATGGCTGCTGCTGCGACGGTTAATCAGCTTTGTCTAATTGGAATGCTGACGGCGTACGCGCACGCAAACACACACACACACACACAGATACCGCCCACGCCTCATATAGGCCCCCTAATTAAATGTGTGTGTATGAGTATTTTTCAGTCACTCAAACTCTCATATCGCCTTAATTCTTCTCCTGCAATGTATAAAAATGCATTGCATAAAAACTCAAGAAAATTTGTTTTTCAATAAGGAAAGTAGTGGGCAAATTTATAATGTTGTACTTAATAAAAACAGAGTAATCATGTCATTGAATTTAAAATGAATAAATCGTATCGCATCGCATGTTTCAATTACATTTATTGCGTTGCTTCTTCTGATGTGCCCCACTTGGGCACTAGGGGGCAGTGTGATATAGTCATGCAGACACAAATAAGAGTCGCCACTACTCTCACTGACCAAGTAACTACAATAATCTTAGTTGCCATTGCGTATGTCTGTTTACCTATGTTGATTTATATTTATGTTAAAATTGTTCATACGTGGTGTCAACTCGGACACTATTAATACAAATAGTTTGACTTTCTTTGGTGTTTTCCATTATGTGTTAGCATTAGGTTAGTGGAGGCATCGCTAAGGCAATGGTATTATATACACAAGATGTAATGCTCTTGGTTTTGAGTTAAATTTGGCAGTAAACTTTTGAATGGGAGTGAAGAATTGCTCCCTGTCTGCCAAAGTGTTTTCTATTGTGAAGTTACATCTCGAAAAATGTGTACCTTTGTTTCTCAAGTCACTGCACCACCATCAAGACTAACATTAAAATACAGTACAGTAGAGAAGTAGGCCTACGTGTTCATCAAAAGGGAGACAGTGGTTTTATCCCTGAAAAGAATATTTAATATGATGAAAGCCACTGTCATGTTATGTTATGGAAAGTTTGAACAATAACACTGCCCGTAAATATAGGACAATCAAGAAAATTTACTCACACTTAAATAACAATTCAATAAAATATAGAAATTTGCATTAAATCTGTGCCTAATTAAATGTTTGAAAAACTTGTAAAAGATGAAATGCAATTGAAGTCAACTAGAATGTTAAAGACAACAGAATTGTATAAATGTGCTAATATGCCAATTTCTGGTCTCAAAAATGTCAGATTCTTTGAAGGTTATGAAATTGGAGTGTGAAAAGTGCTGATTAGCTGTCATTTGCTGTGGAAAGAGTGCAAAGATTTTTGACTTTTGTGTTTGTGTGTTTCCCAGTTGGTGGCCCAAGGGCAGTTCACAATAATCAAGCAACCGTTGGGATTTATAAAATTCCTCCAATGGGTAAGTCATCTCACTGTTCCTGTGTTGCATACATGACGTTGATTGTTTGATCACTAAAGATAACTCTGGTGTGGAAACGGAAGTTAAGAACATAGAGTAAGAGAGATTCTCCCATCTCATTCATGATGATGAAGATAGAACTTTATTCATCCCACAGCGGGGAAATGTACTTGTCACAGCAGCGTACAAGAGTGCAAAATACAAGTGCCAAATTTAAAAAAGGATAAATAACAGTACCATGATTGACTCTTTTCTTGCCCGGATTAATAGCGTGGAGATTTTACAAAGAGTTGTGCGAAAAACATCTTCTGCAAAACAGATAATGTTTTGCTTCCCCGTTTGTCCTCTAGTGGCTAGTACATTTTTCGATTTTCTTTTTATGACATCAACTTGGTTTATCTTCCTGACCCATAGTTTCCTTTGGATTCAATTATTTTTTTAGTAATTCAATGATAGATGTGGCAGCCATATTGGATGGGGCGAGTTCCCGTCAAAGGCAAAACGCATTCATATAGGGCTTATCTGATTGGCTGTAGCTGCGCGGGAAATACTGTCGGCTTTAACAGTAACATCGTTTAAGCGCCCAATATGTGTGCATTGCATGAGGACTGACTGTGCATGTCACACTTTTAATGAGAGTCTGTGTTCTGTGCGACCAAAGCGGAAATATGTCATTTGAAACACGAGAGACAAATGAATCAAAACTGGACACTATTTATACTGCTCATCTGAAAACACATCTATATATCTTTTGAAGTATTTTCTCAATAGTATATTTCATTTCCATTTTGGAATTGTTGTCCCTTTCAATGTGACTCATTGGCTGTACTGCTCAATTTCTCCACTGGGCACAACCCCAAACATAACATTTTCTCACCAATATTTTCATTTTAAACCAGCCATTTTCACGATATACCCTGGCATCTATTGTTTTCAGACATTATTTATGACAGCATCTATAGCACATCTTTTTCCCCAAGTATTTCTTGGCACTGCAACCCTATAGTGAAGCGTGGCCTGTGCAGAGGACACTGAGCGTGGGGGGGGCGGGGGGGGTGCAGGCCTTGCCTGAGTCATTTACTGGAGGACATGACCTCTGCATTGTAACGCACTTCATTAGATTTCCTGCTTGCTACGTGCAACCTCCTCGCCGCACGTTGGAGCCAGCAAACTGCGGCATGGGATGAAGTTGTTTTTGTTGTTGGGGGTGGGCGCAATTAAAAATCGCAGCTGTGCCGAGCTGGCTTTTCCCTGAGGCCACCACGCGCAATGTGCTGGTTGGTTCTATGCTGACCAGCCTTCGGGCTCCCACGTGGACGTTCCTTTACGCTTAAACTGACAGCGAGACACAATCGTGCTAGTATGTAACGTGAGAGTGAGAGTGACGAATCGCCATGTGATTTTTCTACATTATTCTAACTGACAGGGTAGGAAAGTCACAAACTTAAATAGATTCTGATTCAGTTACTGGTTTGCTCCGTAATATCTGTCAGAAAATAAGCAAAAATGCACCACAAGAAGCTGTAAGTCACGACTCACACCCAGATGCATAAACAATAAAATGGCTTTTCTAAAAACTGACTACAGATCGTGACGCTACGGGGATTCCCCCCCAGCGATAGATATTTTATTACGACGTGACACATTAGCTACAAGTAGTACAATGCAATCAAACAGTATGGGCCTTGGCAAATGTTGGCCAATGGGCTGTAAATGGCCGTCATTTGACACCGCTGATTCTCACTCTGCAGCTTCGTCTGAGGCACGAATGCGCCGCACGGCTTCATGCTAATTGCGTTGTCGTGACTCTGTAGTCATCCAGGGGTGTCCAAAGGTTTTGCAAAAAGGTGGTTACGTGAAAATGTGTGGGGGGCCCACCTCTGTACAGTCTATCCAATTGCTTTAAACCTTTTGCCCATTTCTTCTGGTAGTGCCTCTTGTTATTGAATTTCAGTCTGTTTCTTATCAAACTCGAGAGACACGGTTGTTTTGTATTTCAGTAAAAAAATAAATTGCCAATTTCTACTTGTACTGGGAGCAATGGCCTTCTCTGTCAACTTTCTTTTTCTCCGCTATAGTCTCCATTTCAGAGCAGGCTGGAAAGGTGTCACGCAGCACGGGGTTCAGTCTGACACCTAACACGACACGACTTTGAGGGTGGTGTGTTCTGAGAGGCAGCGTGCGCTCGGAGCGTATTTCCGAAAGCGTAGCCGCAGGTCTGCTGCCATCTTCTGGTGAAATATAAAATTGCTTTTTTGTACATATGTTTTCTGCTGTGGTCAACACTGCTGATGTGCTACACATTATTGATTTTATGCTTGCGGCTGCGGGTCAGTGAATATTTGAACACAGGCCACATTTGGTCCCCGGGCCGGACTTTGCACACACTGCTGTAGTCCTTACCTGGAGCTATTTGAGTGTGCTGGCACCTCACTGCCAGCCAACTGCCATTTAGCAGCCTGGCCTGTGAATCATCTGGCAGAGCGAAGGAGGAGTTGCTACTTTTATAGGATTTATCTGGCCGGATGCAAGCAGCAACACACAAGGCCAGGCTCAACAAAAAGATTGCAGAATTGCAAAATTGTAAGTCACATCATTGTATCTCCGGTACTACCGACTAAGGGGAGGAGCTTCATCTAGTTAGGTCCTCTGTGCATTTTTGTGGAATTCTGTCCCTAGCTTTATTTGGAAGAACTCACCGATTCCCATGTTTTGTGCTCTCTATAAAACGTCACAAGATGGCAATGAAATCAAACTATTTATTTGAGGTTGAAATGATATTGAGATGCTTTGGGATCATAGCTTGTGCTGTATTTGTGGTTTACAGTGTTAATATGGCAACCCTAAACAGTTTTAGGGAGCATTGACTGGCGGGTTTTGGATGGCTTGGTTCCTATCCTGACCATAAGGTGGCAGTGTATCTGCAGACATGCCTGTCGTGCCTGATGACGTCATGGAATATGTTAACAATATGTAAAACATGAGCTGAAGAAAGGCAAAATCCAGAGGCAGGTCTTCCTAATTCATGCATGAAAAGATAGCAAATAGTCCTTAAGTGTGGCCCAAATGCATCTGTGGGCAACTTTGTGCAACAGCTTCCTGCATGTGTGACTCAGCGAACGTCGCCCACCGACCCGCCCTTTTCCTTTCTCGTGCTGACAAAGCAGCCCTTTGACGGATGTAACACAACGTCCGGTTCCTAAATAAATCTGATTGGCTCATTTCTCAAAAGCCAAATGTATCTAAAGGCACCACTCTATTTTTCTATCGTGATGCGATCGAAAATGGTAGAATATCTCAATACGTCATCTCGCTGGATCTGAATTCTCTTTCCAGCCAACTCTGAACATTGATTTTCCTGGTGGAGTCAGGCGATGATGTGTGAGAAAAACCATAGCAGGCAGATGGTCCGTGTGTGTGTTTGAGAATTTTTTGAGGGGACTGTGTGTCTTCTCACCACGGTCGAGCTGACATTCATCCAGCATGCCAGCACGGATAGAAACCAGCCTCTTGCTGTGTGGCGCTGCCAATAGCGTTGCCATGGCACCAAACACCATCGCCGCTCTCATCCCGGCGGGCGGCTTGCCTTTCTCCAATTCTTCACTCCTCCTTGCCATCCATGCATCACCATAAAAGTTCAGCTCTTGGAGGCTCCCGTTTAGCTTTGACTTTCTATTGTCGCCTTCCAACAACGATGCTGCAGGAGGCCAAAGCGGCGTGATCCGATCCGCTCGTGCGTACCGTTCCATTACTCTGGCACGCTTGATTTAAAGTATTACCTGCTGCCACGATAATCTCTTAACCAGCAAATCCCAGCCCTCGTGATGAGTGAGGTTTTTTTCCCTCCATTTTTGAAACAGGCCTACAGTTGACATACTAAATGCTCATGGTGGTAGTTTACTTTTTTTCTTTTGGGCTTTTGTGATTATGACGCCGGAATGGAGACTTTCCTCTTTCATCTATAACCGTTTCAAACAACAAGGCATATGTTGGTAGAGTTGCTATGATTGTATTATTGCCAATGTTTTATGTAAAGCGCTTTGTTACCGCAACAGCTGTTGTGAAAGCGCTATATCGATAAAAATGTGTTGTATCGGATTCCAACACACCCCTCTGCGTAATCGTAAACGTGCGCAGACACCAAAGAGCTGTGACCCATTGCAATCCGAGGATTCCCTGATTGTGGAATTTTTACAATTTGGAATATATTTCACACTTTAAATGAGAAACTGATTTGCGTTTGGATCCCAATGTTATATTCTGATTGTCCCCAGTGACATGCGTGGCTCTTCTAACGGGCTACTTTGAATGAGCGTGTCCGCCACTGGCCATTGTGCCACTCCATTGTGTGCTCCATCTTTGGGCATTCAGACCTAAGTAAGATTTAATAATATTTGTTGTTCTTTCCAGATGACATCTATTAATATCGTTTTATTTTCTGCCTACATGTGTTTGTTTTCAAATATTTGTTACTTAAACTCTCCAATAACAATGCTGCTTGTAAGCCTGTCTATGGCATTTATAATATAATATGAAATCTCTTTGTATTATGTTTATTTTGCATGGTTAGAGTATTAAACCCTTTTCATTGGCTTTTTTTTTGCATCTGCAAGAGAGGTGGTGTAACTGCATTGTTTTCTGTGATCACGTGTTTGTGTGTGTGTGTTTGTGGATTTGTGTGCGTGCGTATGTGTTGTGGCTGGATTTACAGTGGAGTATTTGGTGACAGATGGTAGGGCACCTCACTCAGATTAATAGCTGGATTTTCCATCCAATCGGCTCTGGCTTGCAGAGTAGCGAGGCCGTGCTGGTAAAAATAGTCGGGCTCGTCTAATCTGTTGTGCGTCTGCGCAACGCATGAGAGTTCATCTATGTCGGTTCATGACTCACAACAACGCTCAGCGTGATGCGGAGATGTCGAATGTCTGATGGGCGGGATAAAGCCCGGCATTTACCCAATGACGCTCCAGTTTTGCGCTTAATGCTTGACTGTAAAAGCGGTCAGCCAATCTCATCTTCTTGGAGGTTCGCTTTGGCTTCGAGTCAGGACTTGCGTGTGTCCGTTTAGTAAACGTTTGTGATGTTTTGTCAAAGCAAATGTCTAATTCTGCAAACGTCCGACAATAATTCACTGTAGCAACAACCAAAAGCGAAATAGTAATGAAAGCATTTGCAAATGAAACTGTAACCATGACAACCGTTGCATACAGTGTTGATCACACTGTATTTGTTAGCATTTTTTTTTCAAAACTGAGAGAACCTCAGCTTGTTTTGTGCCACCTTCGTTCTCATGCATGTGTTGAGTCGCTGTCAAATGTTCACCCTGTGTTTCTCCTCGCAGATCTTTGCGATCTTCGCCTTCTCGACATGCGGCAGTTACTCCGGCATGTTCAAGATGAGCGTGGAGTGTAAAAACCGGTCGGAGAGTGATCTTGGAATCGAAGTTGAATTTGAATATCCATTCAGGTATGCCATTACTGTTCTTGTACATTTATATTACTCATCCATAACAAATACATTGCACATCCGTAACAAATAAATTACCCCCAAAACAATTGATGACTAAACTAAACAACTGTTTCTAATTGCCCACATTGCTCTTCTTACCAATGATGTTCCAAATGTGTTATTTAAGTTGAGCTTTTCGAGCAAGTGATCCTGTTTGAAATGTGGTCATTTTGATTCATTTTGAACTTGGAGAACCCCTCGAAAGTCCTTAAATCCCAAGCAAGCTTATGTGAAGCTCAAATTTGCAAGTGGCAATACTAGAGTCAGATGAATAAAAAAAATTATTCATCTTTTTTCAGATGAATAAAAAAAAAACCTAGAGTCAGATGAATCGTTTGCTGATAAAAAATAAATAAATAAATAAACAGGGGACTTGTCCTGATTTTGTTCAAAGCTCGTCCAACTTACTCTTCTTGTCTTTGTCAGGCTCCATCAGGTTTACTTTGATGCCCCCACCTGTAAGGGAGGGAACCCTGAGCGTCTCTTCCTGGTGGGCGACTACTCTTCCTCAGCTGAGTTCTTTGTCACCATCGCTGTCTTCTCCTTCCTCTACTCCATGGCGGCTCTCTCTGTCTACTGTTTCGTCCTGGAGAAGTACCGTGAAAACAACAAGGGCCCCCAGATTGTGAGTCGGTGCATTACTAAGGGGGTCAAATTGAACTGTATGTAACTCTACTACTCGTTGAC
Organism: Syngnathus acus; assembly: GCF_901709675.1. NCBI lineage: Eukaryota > Metazoa > Chordata > Actinopteri > Syngnathiformes > Syngnathidae > Syngnathus > Syngnathus acus. The sequence goes on along the minus strand of NC_051088.1, from coordinate 17,351,565 downwards.
CGGCAGGACTTTGTAGTGACGGCGGTGTTCGCCTTCATGTGGCTGGTGTCGTCTTGCGCGTGGGCCAAAGGTCTGTCGGATGTCAAGACGGCCACCGATCCCGAGAGGGTCATCACCCTCATCACGGCCTGCGACGAACGAGAAAATCGCTGCCGTGAAGTCCACGACCCCAAAGTCTCTGGGCTCAACACCTCTGTGGTAAAGCCTGCTTTGACACTCGATTCATCACTTGGACTCGAGTCATTGCAAATTAAATTGTGTTGAATGAAGTTTAGGTAAAATAATATGTTACCGTGTGATCCACAGGCTTTCGGCTTCATCAACCTGATCCTGTGGATAGGCAACTTGTGGTTCGTCTTCAAGGAGACCGGCTGGATGGCGGCCGTCGCGGGAACGTACATGCCGTCGCAAGAAAAGCAGCCCGCCCCAGATTCTTTCGCTCAGGGTGGCAGCTACGGTCAGCAGGATCCGTATGCCGGCTCCCAGGGAGGCTACCAGCCCGAGTACGGCCAGCAGGGGGGCTACAACGAGGACGGGGGCTACAGCCAGGGCTACGAACAGCAGCCCACTTCCTACTCCAATCAAATGTGAGCCTGTGTGCTGAAGCCACAGCTGCAGGATGGTGAGTGTTTTGACCAAAATCCATCACAACAAAACGATGATGATGACTGTGTCCTATTTTCTATGACAATAAACCGCCGCATGTTCATGCCGAAGTGACCCATCATAGTGCACTAATGTCTTTGAATGTCAAGGAAAAGCTAACTTTAGCCTGGGTTGTTTGCGGTTGTTACACAGAATCAAATAATCCGTAAAGCATTTTTGAACGGTTATTTATAAAATGAGGTTTTGATTAAATTGCTGTTTTGGACCACAGTTAGAGGTACATTGGTGCCTTGACTCAAGAATTTAACTTGTTGCATGACCATGCTCTTAATTTAACAACACACTTGTAACTTAAATCATCTTGCCATGAATCAGTTCTAGCCTTCACCCCCCTAAAAATAATTAAAAAGAAAAATTGGATATCATAGGATTGTTCTTCATACAAACTTACACTAAAAACATGATTAAATAGAATGTAAAGAATTGTGTGCGCCATTGCCACCTCTGGCAGTATAGTAAACATGGATATTCATGAAGAAGGCAAATAAGATGTAATAATACTTGTAATACATTTCCATAAAGGATGAAGACTATCAATATTGTTTCATGTCAATTTTTATTTCATATTATAAAATATATTTAGAAATGTTTTTTTTTTTTCAGCCCCCCAATTTATCGGTGTAGACGCCCCCCAGTGTCCCATTTTAGCACTAGCGAGAAAAAATCCTGGAGCCGTCCCTGCAATTACTCATCATATAACAGTGTGAATGCTTTATATGACCTTTGAATAATCGCCTCAAGGGCACATGCAATATTCATCCATCCATCCATCCATCCATTTTCTTTACCGCTTATCCTTGTAAATTGTCTCTTTGCACGTAATCTCCCGCACTGGTGAAACACGGCTTGGTCTTTGGTCCCGGTTTTGAAAAATGTGTTTATTTATTGTATCATTTTACAGGACCGCGGTGCCCATATTTTGTTATTTCAATCGCAATTATGTAACATTATTTTCAGGCAGACATTGGAAGTGGCTGAACTATCTGCTTCAAATTCATAAAGGAGAAAAGCAAAAATATTGCAAATGTTTTGTGCATTTTAATGGAACAAAAACTATACACTACATGTGTTCCGCTAATGTTCCAATTGGAAAAAAAAAATGTGTGTTCCAAAAAATCAAGATACCTTTTTTCCCCCCAATGTTGAAATATAAGTGAGGCTGTCATAAATCATTCAAAATCAGGTGAATGAATACTCTTCCTTCCTTCCTTCCTCTTTCCAGGGTGACCTTGTGATTCCGGCGCTCAACCGCCGCCTGCGTTTCTGCACTCGTCTGTTAGTCTGTTTGTGTACATGTGAGTTGGGCAAGTGGTGAGGGGAGGGTGGGGTCATACATGGGAGGGTGGAAAGGCCAAAAGTGGGTCATGAACACCTTAAGGGTGCAGAAGGGGGCCAGGGAGGGGTCGGGGTGGTGGGGGGGAGGGCTCGGAGTCTTTGCTGTAACATGATGTTTATTCTCGTGCTGTATTTAACTGTAGAAGACAACAGAGGATTGTCTGTTTGGTTATACGAGAAAAACTTGATACCAAAACATTCATTGACATTTTAACATTGAGGAGGAAAACATGTCATGGAAAAATACTTCCATTTTTTTGGTTGGGGTGGGGGGGGGGCTGGGGGGGTATTGTAGTTATATTTAACTTGAGAGAATGTATTGTCTGTGCTGTGTAAATATCGACATGCTAATATATATGATTCTATGTACCCCATTGAATAATTGTGCACTCCATATTAGTTGTCATACAACAAATGTAGAGCACAGAGTTATTCAATTGGATTTCCTTTGGTTCGGGAGCGCATAGTTTGGCCTTTGACCTTCAACTCCTCTCTCATCACCCCAACATAATTTTTTTTGTTTTTTTAATTCCTGACATCTCAGTTTGTTTTTGTCACTGTCAATTATTTTGTAGCTGTCGGATGAGGAGCAAGGTGAAGGCCGATGAATAAATAGGAAAAAAACTACAAATGAGAATTACCAAATGTAAATTTTCACCAGGATGAACACGCCTGCAAAATTTTAGAAGTTGAAGATATGAAAGTACGGAAGGGTATTGCTGCCACAACAAGAAAAAAAACCAACTCTATGTCACAAGGTGCTACTTTTTATTTTTTAACATGATAAAGTTTCCCATTCAAACGTTTTAATCTGATAAATTTCACATTTTAATGTGATAAAATTCACATTGTAACGTGTCACTTGTTACAACATGATATTTTGCACTTGTGTCTTTATAAATCAAAGTTACGAGCTACATAACACATGATAACTGACCGGATCAAAACGTGGCATTTATCACGTTATATAGCATGAAATTCCTTTTATTAAAACATGATATTTATCAGCGTGGCAACAATACACATCTGTTGGAAAGCTCTAAAGAAGGCGGTTTGGCTTGAGGATAATCATGAGCCATTTGAAGAGAGACACACACACCACGTGTACCCGAATTAATACCAACTAATTAAGTGTATAGAAGGTGACAACTAGCAAGTGGATTGTCTCCCCCTTTATTTATTTCTTTGCCTGTTTTTTCTTTCCCTATCAAGAGGATGCGTGAATATTTCCAACCCAACACGTCAAGATGACATTAGTGACTTGCGTGCATCTTCTAGTTCCTGCGCTCTTTCACAAACTACTGTTGTGTGCTTTGAACATTATTAATCAGGGCGGCGAGTGTCCGTTTTAGAAGTGCGCGTGTTTATTTGTGGGTATCGATCAGGTTTTGTCAGTGAATTTTTGTCCTATTTGTACGGTACTGAAAGTTGTGAGACAGCCCGCTAGTATTTTCCCCCCTTACATGAACTTCAACTATGGGTTAATAAAAATAAGGTATAGAACATGCTTAAGACATCGCCCTGGAAAATGTTTTAAAGTAGTCTGGAGAAAATTTCAGAGATATACTATATGTTGAAATCCTTTCTCGCTTCCCCTTTGAATGACAAGTGAAATTACTGCATGCATCGTCTTCCTCTTATCCTAAAGTGTCCCTAAACTTATTCGGGCAGACTGCGCAGTGATACTATATGACAGCATGTTAGATCCATCTACAGTTCTACACAAAGCACAATTTAGGCAATAATGAGAATTTAACAGCCCTGCCAGTTGTGTTTGAAATGGTCGCAGCTGTGTCATCATTTGTAGTTTTGCTTCCACAGACCACATCTGAATGGATCCTTGTCCATCTACAGTGTTTGGGTCCAACGCTCAGCCTTGGATTCGCTATCTTCTTTATTTTCCCCTTTTCTCTTATCCCCAATACAGTTTTCTTCCCTCTGTAGCTCTTATAAATATGCTCAAATGAAATATACTCTGTTGTTAGTGGTGAATGATGTCTTGTGATACTCTCAACACCTTTGGATAGTGCTGTGTTTATTGTCTATGATGTATACATATTAGTATTTATGATAATGATAAGTCAGAGAAGAAAAATATCTAAGGCTCTTCAGAATTCTGCTGTATTCTTACTGTATGGGCTCCATGTGAAACAAAAATGAAATAAACTTGAAATTATTCTGTTGAAGGTTAAAATGAGTACTTTTGTTCAAAGTAATCTCCTTTTCTTCTGCAAATGCTTGGTTAAATGTTTTGTAAATGAAAATGAAATTAAAATTAAATTAAAAGTAAGATTTCAAAACTAATACTAATAACTTTGAGGGAAAAATACTTTCAATGTTTCAATGTAAATGCTTTTTGGGGGAGGAGACACGATTACAGTAAATGACCCGGCTAGCCTCAGTTATTTCCTACTCGTGGGCCAACTGTGTGTGTGTGCGTGTGCGCGTGTGTGCGTGTGCGCGTGTGTGCGTGGGCGTGCGTGTGTGTTTGTGCGCGCGTGCGTGTGTACGTGCGCGCCTGCGCGTATGGTACTTGTGAGAACGCAGGGGGCCCATTTTATTCATTAAAACGGAAGATAGGTCAAGTAATTTGTGGATGAGATTTAAAAAAATAGACAAAACTTAAAAATGTTGATTATAATAATGTAATAATTTAATAACTCATTTTATTTCCAACATTATTAACATATTTACAAAAGCATTGTATGCTTATTAACTATTAATTGTTTAATTAAAGAAATAAAATGTTATGTGCATTGGTTATTTTAGATTTATGTTTTTACTGTGCAATTCATTAATATATATGAATGACTACATTTTAATTGACTAACCATAGGGATTAGTAAGGAATTCAATCAATTCAATCAATACTTTACTATCGTTAAAGTAAATGCTTATTTACAGAACAGAGCGAATGGTATTTATGAGCACTGCTATGAACTATGAGTCACAACTTCCATAGAAACGTCATTTAAACACAGCACGATGCCTTCAAACTATAGGAGAATACACTGCTTTCAGTTAATGCCATAGTGGTTGACTTGATTACTGTTGACAGGAGGGATAAACGAGAACAACTTTGGACATAAAAAAACAAATTTAGATTTGTTCTGTATTGCCTGTTTAAATTACGGTCGGAGAATGGGTGCAAGGATGAATTCAGTAATTCAACAAAATTACGACTATTGGGCCGTTTTCGAGGATTCATGAAGGCAACTCGCTACAGTTGCGACATACAGTGCTGTTGCGTTATGGAAATGTCGGAATTTTCTACTTTAACTTGTTCACTTGCTCATAAACAAAATAATACAAAACAAATGCATCTTGCCTAACACATATCGAAATACAAAATTGAAATTAAAGTGTGTTGTGTAAATGTAACATACCATTTAAACTTTGGTTCGTGAAAAACGAGGACTTGGATCGGAAGTTTCCAACTTGAGATTGTAAAATTTCCCAGTTGTTATTGAAAGCAGCACAGTTCCCCGTGGAGAAAAGTGAAAGCCAACGCCCCAATGAGTGACATGACAGCTCCTCTACTCTCCTTTGCTCGCAACTTCCAAGTACGGACCATAGCTTCTTCGTAGCTACTGTGCTGTTTCCTGACTGATCTCTGCCAGCCAGCTTCACCCACTTGTTGTTTTAGATTTCTTTGGAGTCCGCTAACACGAAGACAAGCTAACTTGCTTGCAGGACCAGCGGTGCACTCTGGGACATCTTTGCTAAAACTTTTGTGGCTTTGCTTCGTGTGTTTCTGCCTTGACGGCTATAATTACTCCGAATAAGAATGGCCGATGCATCGAGCTCCGATACCAGCTGCATGGAGAAGCTGAAAGCCTACGTGAGGACCCAAAAAGGTCTTATCCTCGCGGCAGAAATAGTAAGTGATTCATGCCACCGCCTACGAAATACTATATACAAGTCAAAACACATGGACTACTGTCAGATTGAATGGTAACTCTTTGGTTCAGATTGGTGACTGCATGCAACTATTGGATTGGACTGAATACTGTTAGTAACTTGTTATAAAACTGCTCTGATCCATGCAACGGTGTTAGTAATAGTTCTCCTTTTAATACAATCTGACCGCGCTATTCGGGATTTCTGCCTTTGACGGTTCGGTTTCCTTGAAGAAGCTACTTCATGTTGAGTGTTTTGAATTTTTTTTGTAGGAGACTAAGTTACAAAGATGCAACCGAACCGTTTAAGACAAGGTCGTCCAACTCAATTTTAACGCTGGCTATTTGATCGTGATTGTTTTGACCGTAAAACGTGACAAATCCAGCGCCGGAGAAAATTTAAAAGCGCACAAGGACCAGTGCTGCTTGCTGTGCTTGAGTTCTAATCATAAAAGTTGACCGAAAACGACCAACATTTGATTTTCATTTCATGCCAAGGTAGATATTTAACGGATAATTTTGCAGTGCTCTGTGCATTAGTACATATATGCAACAAATTGCTAACTAAATTTGAAATCAAACGAAGAATGATAGATTGTGCAACAATTTTTCAAATGCTTTGGTCAAAAAAAAAAAAAAAAAAGCTTGCGTTCCCCCCCACCCCCAACTATTTCAAACATTTCACACATTCCTTCCATTTTCTCTGACATTCTTTAGCTCAATTCCATAAAAGACGAAGAATTACAGTCCACTTTTACAACTTTGGCTGAACCGCCTTGTTCATTCCGCCAACGACTGCTTGGCCATTTGTAGACTGCGGCTGCCGTTACCATGACAACCAGGGTGGAGCTGGGGCCTCGCAGCGATCTTCGCGTGCCACTGCTAGAGTATGAACGCCCATTCATGTGTTTCCCATGGTGAAGGGAGTACTTACGATAACCTGGATCCCACGCATGAGGTGCATGCAGTGCGGATGCTATTATGTAAAATAGCAGAATTGTGGCTACCCACTTCAAATGGCTTGTTGTACACTTATGGTTGATGGTCGCAATTAACATGCACAACACGTTTAACCATTTTCTTCATCGCCAATGGCTATACGGTTTTTGCCTTTTAGCCTTCAGCCATATTTTGTCTTTTATTAAATGCAAACTGCAATTCACCATAAGGCAATTTGAATGATTTTTGGTTCAAGACCTGAGAAAATGTATGTGTTGGCACCTCAAACCTACAGTTATTTTTTTTCTGTATAATTAAGGTGGTAGATGAAGTGTCATTCATGTTTTTCAAATTTTGGAAGTTGAATTTGATTCTGGGCACTTGAGCGAAGTGTGGTCAAAGTGCATTCAGTAGTGGAAGAACATTTGTGATTTTGAAGCCTCCTTTTTCATACTTTAGATTTTTTTAATATACATATTTTTTTCTTCCCTCATTGTAGTAAGTATGGAATGAAAAGCATGTGGTGTGGTGGTTCGAGGTCTCACCAATAGAGGTTAAGGGTTTCCACCTGTCACTTGTGTCACTTCTGCGTTCTCATTTGACACCAAAGGGCCAAATATTTATGGCACACAGAGGGTCACAACTCAGCCCAGTGTGCCTTTCTCCCTTACCACATGCTTGGTGCCATGACCAAAAGTGAGAACGGAAAGTGACTGAGTCACTTCTCTAGGTTTCCGTCTGCATCCTCCTCTTGTTCGAGATTCATCAGCTTGTCACCACAGATGTGCAGTCTGATCAGCCATCTCGCGAGAGCTTGTTATATGCTGGAAATAGAAAGGGAAGAACGTTCCTCCTCCAGTGAGAAGTTGCTGATCGTAAAGTGCCTTCCCTCTCTCTGCCTCCATGCTCATAAATCAAGGAGCTTAGAAAAGAGGCTCTCAGTTGCAGGCGCTCAGTCATCCACCGACATTTAAGGCACGAATTCCCTCGCCGGGTGGGGAGTTTGGACTTTGGAGCAAAGAAGAATCTCTTGGCAAAGTCAGGAGGCGCACTCTTTTTGTTTATTCCGCCCCTCGGTGCTCAAGGAAGTCATTTTTGGCGGTGGATGGCCGAGATAGTGTGTATTGTAGGAAGCAGATTCAAGAGCCAAAACAAAGATATCACACCCTCTTATTGAGTGTTCAGTCCTGTAGTAGGCGGCACGACCAGATGCTCTCAAGTCAATTTTAATATTCTGTTCCATGAAATTATTATTTATTGAGTTCATTATTTATATGACACTGTTACTTTTGACTGCACTGTTTATTTTGCCCAATCAGGTTTCAGCCTCTCTGTTGCCTTGTCAGTCTAATCTGCCCGCAACTTTGTAAGTGCAAAAGGAAAAAGCTTATCTGACTGTGTTGCACAACACAACCAGTGATATTCAGTTTAAACTTGCCTTTTGCAAACATCCGCTGGTCGCCTGATGTTAGCCACCGGTTTTGAGCCGGTGCACGGCGTCTCATTGTCACAAAGCCATCAAAAAAGCTTTCACACGGTAAAACTTCTGTTTCTCTCATATGAAAATTCGAAAGCAAAAAATCTGTTCAATTGCTTTGTTTAAAATGCTACGAGCAAGACGCCAGAACCAGCCCCGCACATCAAAGTCCGTGGCCCCCCTTGGTGCAAAAAGCCTTTTAGTACTCCACAAGAGCACACGTTACGTCATCTTCACAAAGTCTTTCTCAAAGGTAAATTTGAACCTTAAATATGTTGTTTTTGTAGTCTATTCAATTAAATATAGGTTACATATGATTTGCAAAATCATGATCTGTTTTCATTTGTTTAACACTTCATTGGAATCAGGTTTATATCAAACGTTACACTTTGTATCTATTATTGTGTAAAAGGACAGTCACACTTTCAATATAGTTGAAAATGTTGCACTGCTTTAGAACGGAAATGGGACTTTTGCAACACTTGTCAGACATCTGCAGACGTCAAGAGCCCCACTGGAATCATTCTCAAGCTGTTTTCACCACTTTCAATTGGTTACCCTTGCCTGAATATTATTTGATCTACCTGTGAAGCATGCAGTCCGTGGAGCACGCCAGGTAGAATCTGTGAATGGGAATGCATGAAGCAGCCATTTAAAATTTCCACACACTCCTGTTTTTTTTCACCCATTTCCTCTCTTTGTGGCGACTTCCTTCTTCCTTGACAGTCATGTTTTTGATGGTTTATTAAACGCAATATACTGTATAATGAATGAGCCTCTCAACCCGATACATAGTAGCAGTTTTTAGAAATCGCTTTGTGATGGTCCATTCCAGTTAGGTTCGGACACCTTGCGTGCATAACTTATTTAGTTATGTACCATATATTGAAACATCCATCCATTTATACCTTGGACTGCTTAGCAGCCAATGACAAGACACAAACAAAATTCTAATCAGCTCTCACATTTAGAGTCTTCAATGAAGCTAACATGGACGTTTTTGGAATGTGGGCGTAAGCAGAGTACCGTATTCTCAGGATGCAAATTTTACACAGGAAGTACGTAGCACGGATTCTAACCCGAATGTCAGAAGTACTGACCAAATGCTCCTTGAAACATAACACGTTTTTTTTTCCCCGTCAGTGAGGAAACGGAAATTTCCATATTGTGCTCAACACATGGTATTCTCTTTAGTTAGCTGCTGTGATTGTTGAAAAGGCGTGGCAGGGTGGTTAATGCCCTAAAATTGACTTTCCTAGCAACCGATTCTGTTTGAGGAGCGGCCCTTGACTCTCATGTATCTGCTGACTATATTTAGCCGACCGTTCACTACAGCTCCCCTCTGGTCCTCTGAAAAAATGTGCTTCATTCTACCCATGACTCTTGGGGTGGACCTTTTCAAACGGCGTCACTCCAACAGATGTGCGGCTCCGCTAACAGCATGAAGGTGTCAGCGTTTATCAGAGGCGCCCTTGTTCCAAGGGAGCCTTGTAGCCGAGCGGGTCGGTCACAGCAATCGGAATAGAGCCTCTTTTGTGTCGGTCCGCGTAGGACCTCAAGTACTCCCTGTCTCTCCACTGAGGCAGCCTGTGCCAGTCTGAGATCACGTGAACGAGCGTGGCGGCGTGTGGTGCCTTGAGACACAAGTATAGTTCGTTCCGTAGACCACTCGTATCTCAATTTATATTTAGGAAAATTTAATATTTCATAATGGAAATAAATGAAGGTAAATGTTTTTCATTCATTTGCACTGCAACAAATCAATGTGAAATTAGTACGATATTGCATTTCAGAAAATATTCTACCGTGTAGATCGAAAGGGTGGAATGTTGACATATTTATGACTTGCTAACAAATATTTGATATGCAAAAATGTATGGTGTGAGTAAATTCCCCGAACAAAGACTTTCACTGTGTTCAAGCGATTAAATGGTGAGGTTTTAAAATGCTTGTAAGCATTGGTCAATGTTGTCTGAATGCGTGCGCCCACGCCGTTTGACAATCGCTCGATTGTAGCAGGCCCTCTGTTTATTTATTTATTTTTCGAATCTGGCAGCACTTTAGGGGGAAGGATCGAAAAGAATGCAGCATGAAAGTTTTTCCCTGTTATGGAAAACTATGAGCTTGGATTGAAGATGCGCATCAGAGTATTCTAGAGTAATCTCGTGCTTGTGAGAACTCTTCTGATAGAGTGCAAGATTTTTTTTCTGTGTGGTTTGCAGGCTTACTCTTGTGTACGACAAGAGGAAGTCTGCTAAGAGTTACTGCACAAATACAGTTTAGCTTTAGCATTTCATCTTTAAGAACCTTTTGTACCTCAACAATTCTGGGCTGCAGTTTTTATATAAGTGCAATACATTTTGAATTGAATAACTATTTTATTATTTTTTGCCTACATATAAGCACAGCATTAATATTCCAATTGAACATAAGGTTGCACTGGTTTACACAATATTAAATAATATATATATGTATATTTTTTAAAAATATTGTAACATTACGTTAGCAATTCAAGACAGTTGGTCATCAATTTTAGTCAACAGCTGAAGTTCAGGAAAGGCAGCTTTATTTCTGCAGCGCATTTCAGACACAATGTAACCGAATGTAGGAGAAAATTAAAGCCACTTCGAGATGCATGTAAACGGTTGTTGGTCACTAAACGTTTGATGACTGTGATCGTCCTTCCTCCTCTCCCACAGGTCATCAGCTTAATCGTCATCATTTGCTATGCAGCGTCCTTGTACGGAGGCTACTCAACCGTGGCCATCTGTGAGATGGTCTTTGCCATCATCTTCTTTTGTATCTTCATGATGGAGCTGGACAAGCAGTTCCTACTGGTCAACTGGCTGTGGACGGTGAGTGGCGAGCGTGCGACGCCGTCATGGTCGGCTTGAGCAAAAACCTCACTTTCCTATTTTTGCTCAGGATCTGTTCCGGGCCGTCATTGGCGCAGTCCTTTACGTCATCACTTCTCTGGTGTGCCTCGTCAGAGCATCCGGGGACGGCGGGCTCATCGCAGGCGGGGTCAGTAAAGATGTGCACGTCTTCTTTCCTTCACCTTTACTTCATTGATGAGTTCACGATCACTTAGTTATGTTTTCAACCCTCTTATAATATTTGAGATCTTCTCTAAACTTTTGAATACACAACCGTGCAACCCACTGAATCAATCATGATGCCAATCTTACTGACTCCAAACTTAGGGCAGATTGGCCAAATTGGGTCTTCTCTAATTGTGTGATCTTACCTTTCCTGGTCCTGACATGTTGAATACAAACAGAGGCTTGTTGGAACGCCTGACATTTGTCAGGGCGATTAAATGGGTTGCGCATGACTCACTGTCATAGCAGCCCTGAGGTAATAACTCGAGCTTCATCAAAAGTGTTTGGAGGTGGCTGTTTGGAAAAATAGAATGAATAAAAAAAAAAAGTAAAACGCAGGAAACAAACTTGGGTCGCATTTGCACGGATGCTTGACAAGTGAGCGAGCGGTTGTAATTTGAAGACAAAGCTTACTTGAGGTCGGCCTTCGAAAAGGGAGTGCGATGAGCAGTGAACGCTTCGTGTGTCTTGTTTATTAGCAATGCTCAAGGGCGGGACAAATTCTTTGCGAGAACTATCCAAACAGTTTCGGGAGTACTTGATAATGTCAAATATACTGCCAGGTAATGTGAAACACACTTCAGTCACATCAGGACTACACTACTTAATGTGACTCATGTAAAAATGTGAGTAATTATTACTCCACCCACTAACATTGTAACAAACTGTGATCTCTAAAATCACTTGAGTCAGCCAGCCCTTGACTTGGAACATGGGAAAGGGAACTCTCTCCACTTTCTGCTCCTTTCTAGACCACTTACAGTATTAGACTCGTTTTTGGAAATTTTCTAAAATGTCTATTTTTGGTTTGTTGTTTTTGCAACACCGTGCCACCCAACTTACGGATTTGATTCTGAAAATGATAAATAATTCACCAGAAGTATGCTTGTACTGTATGTCACCTAGCAAATGTCAAGTAATGAGCCCTCCATATTTTTTAATTTTTTTTTAAAAATAGCCAAACCTCAGAGCAATGAAAATAGGTGAATAGAGTGAATTCTTTTGTTACAGGTGTTTGGCTTGGTTGCTGGTTTGCTGTTCGCCTACGATACGTACACCCTCGCATTGCAAATCAAGAGCACCAGGCAGCACACAGCGGCTGCTACCGGTGAGATGGAGCACGGCTCGTTTTGAAACTCAAATGCTGCATTTACACTCAATGCCTCAAATGTAGAAGTTGGCAGATGTAATTGGCTGTCTGTACTTTATTACTGATTTTGTTTGTTTTATATTGGCGTGCCAGTCTCCATATATGTAAATTCCATGTGTCATCTATGGCCAGCTCCATTTTTAGAAATACCCCATTTGACGTATGTGCATGTTTCATGTATCGAGATATATCTAGATATATAGTATGCCACTTGAGAATATCCTTAGATGCTCATGTACTGTAAATAGATATGGGAAGTGGACACTGAGACATTCAGTGTAAATCCAGTTTTAGAATATGCCCTTAAAAATGGATGTCATATTTTATTTTATTTGTGTGTTTTTCTTAGACGACAGAGTCTAAGCCCACCAAAGTGCGTGTGCCTCTGAGCATGTAGCGGAACAACAAGAGGACGGAGTGCAGCAGAGCAGAGGAGCGGAGGAGACAAAGGACAGTAAAAAGAACAGGGCAAAGTTTAAATCCGTGTCAATATCATTTTTTTTTTTTTTTTTTTTTAATCAAGCCATGCATAAGAGGTGGATGACCATGATGTAGCAGTGCCGCGCATCTGTGCCCGCGTGTCAACTGTGGCGGGAACGCCCCTCGCAAACCCTAAACTCAATCTGGGAACATTAGCTAAAAAGGGAAATGTGTAAGTGATAGGCCATGTCAAAGGTCAACCCAGATAGTCCTCCAGCAGCACGTCTCCTCAATTTCCACTTTTAATGGACTACTGTAGTTCGTAGTAACCGTTTTGTTAAATGTGTATGGGTGCTTTAGGCATTATTTAACATCCTAATAATTAGCCTTACGTGTGTTTTTTTATTTTTTTAAATATAAATAAGTCGTTCAGCCTGTTAGTGATTGACCTTCAACAAAACCACGCCCCCAAATGGTTAAGGTCTGTCAATTTCCCGTCTGGTCCGTAGATTTGCATTTTCACATCAATCCAGAAAGTTTATGTCAGCTGCTTTAAAACCTTACCAAAAAAAGTTCTGAGAAGCTGTGGACCTCCAAAAAGCAAAATGATGACGCAATGTGCCCATGGATTATGTAAATCCGACATCAGTTATCCCAAAAGATTGTCAGGTGGACTCCTATTCTTTCACAGACATTTCAGCCAGCCTGCGAGTATCTAATGCGACTTTTATGACAAGTCTACATCCAAAAACTCTACTCAATCACTACCAAAATGTATGTGCGCAAGTGATAATAATTCTCTGAAAATATTAAAATCGAACTTGTAATATTTTTTTACTTGATGTCATAAGGTTGCACGAGTGCCTCGTACAGTGGCAACATTCCGTCACTTAGTGAACAGGAAAATCGGATCCGATTGCCACCCAACCACTCACCAATATGCTCTGGTATATTCCTTTCTATAGTTCCTTTCCGTTGTAAGTGTCCAGAGAAATGGCAGTGTGCCAAATGAGGAGGGGGGGGGGGGGGGTGTCTTCCACAAAAGGTCAATTGATGTCCTTCACTGTTTGTCCAAGTGCCTGTGTGGTCATTTGAGATCCCACAATCCAAAACACTTGAAGTCATCTACCTGCTTGGATCTACAATTTTTATTTTACCCAATTCTTCTTTTTGTTTTTTTGAACTGCTGACATCCACTCATCGTAAAATATCATTCATGTGTGTTACTGTGTGGTTCATAAGCATCCCTTGTGTTAATATGCTAACATGTTGCTGTACAGTTGTATCAATGAATCCAGCCCAGTTGCATAACCTTTCCACATTGCCACATTTGCGTTCCCTGCATCCTGTAACAGGAAACATGAAGAAAAGCGGTCATACAGTATGCGACAGTGTCACATGTGTCTGATATCATTCATTCATTTTTTTTTTCAACTTTCTGGTTGTTTTGTTCAAAAAAAACATTGTCATTATGCTTTCTAACATGCTTTACAAATGTAATTTCACGGTCTAAAGCAACTTAAGCTTTGGGAAATAAAAGCCATTGCTACAACAAATGCTGCATGGTACTAGAATTGTTTTAAAACGGTTTTTATTTCAACTAGAGTGATTTATTATAATTTAAAGTGGTTCTTCCGCAAGTGCCGATGTTGGCCCCTTTAACTGGCGAAGGTGAAAATATTTGTTCAGACTACTGTTTCGTTAGACTTGCGTTCTTCCCGACTGCCAGGAGATGGCAGCCGATGACTATTGAGGTCATTTTATACTTGACACACAAACTTATTAGGTCGAGCTGCAGTGACTATCAGTTCCAAACTACTGTATTTGTTTGATATAAATGCAATGACCTTGATTTGATATGTCAAAGACGGCTTCAAGACAGTGAGTTTTTTTTTACCTCAGAATAATATCTGCAGGATTTAAAGTTAATATAGATTTAAGCTTTCTTTTCTGTGATTAAGTCTTGTTTGCACGGCAGTGGTGTGTAAAAGTACATTAATCGTTCCTCTGGTGTCCGTGGGCCAAATATACAGTGTGCAAGTGCACACCTCTCGTCCACAAAATTAAAGCCGGAGGTAAGTCAAGTTGACAAGAACTTCGCATCTACCGGTAATTATAGGGTCAAACCTTCAAAATAAAACCCATATTCATGTCAAAGCACACAACAAAATAGTCTAGTTTGTCTATGAAAAGTCGAAATCTGAGGTTGAAATGAAAATTTGTGCGTGAGAACTTCCCTTAATTGAGTTTCTTTGCGGAGTTATTAAAACTCGTTGTGGCCAATTTGACTTTGAAAGACAAAAAGTAGTCTGTCTCTTCTGAGACACCGGAGCTTATTAGTTGCCGAAGTAGTTCGCTTGGAGGCGTTCTGTGTCTTCGAGGTAGTTTGGTGGCAACATCATGTAGTTTATCACACAAACTAAAAATTGAGGCGATCGTGTTTAACCTTTGTCTTCGTTTAGCTGGATTTTCGACTGTGATTTTTTAAACACATACCTTTGTCATGTTTCTACGCGGGTCAAAACAGCGACGATCCAACTACTCGGTAAGTGTCTCAAGTCGAGACTTCTCATTCACTTCAATCTGAAATATGATTCTGCATTTATGTTTTTTATTTCATTGTCTTAAATACTTCTAACTTCTCGTTGACATTTGAAACTCGACGGAAAGTCCTAAAGTTTCCCTGAACTTTCTCCTCTACAGTCACCTGGCTTTTGTTTTTCTTTGTATCAAATCACCCATTTAAAAAAAGAAAGAGAGAGAGAAAATGTGGGATGCAAAATAAAAGTTTCTTTCGTGTTGATTTGCCATACTTTGTCTCAGAGTTCCACATTCTTTGTGACTTGGGTCATTTTGGGGAGTCAAGGTGAGTTTGGAGAGGGTCAATGACGTCACAGCCTCCTGGCGGAGCAGGTTGGTATAATGCAGATGAAATCTGACCTTTTGCAAAGTGTTGATTTTAACAATAGCCGCCAGAATGTTCCAGGTTGCAGAAAGTGATTGAATGCTGACTTAACCTATTGACTTAAGCTGAAAACTGACAAAAACGTGCAGTGATTGGGGTTGTGGCCCCCGAAATACCCCAAAAGATTGAGTCTTGTTTATTGCTTTTACTCTTTGATTTATCGTTGTTAAAATAAAAATTAATCTAACAACCATCCGCACTCACACCTATCGGCAATTTGGAGTGCGGTCTACCATGCATGTTTTGGGAATGTCGGGGGGGGGGGGGAAACCGGAGCTCCTATCTCAAAGTCACCACTGTACTTTGGTGGAAAACAAGTCAGAGATGATAATATTTTTGTTCTTCTTTTCTGTGTGGTGTGTCAATTCTTAATTGTAGTATATGCTGTGGTCCGCTTTAAAAATAGACCGTAGGCCAAAAATGTCCCTGCGCTGTAGTTTGGACACCGATGCATTAAATTGTGCAAGTGCTTCTAACGGTTCTCACAACCAGGTAAGATGACATGCCGCTTTTGTGTAAGTCATTCAATTAGTACAACTTAAGCAGTCCAGACACCTGTTCTTCACTGATACATACAATAACTAACCTTGTATATGAATGAACTGCATCAATATTTAACGCAACGCTCCCATCCTCTCTAGAAAAGGACTTTGGACTCTCCTTGAACCAGGTTGTGGCTAAAATGTTTGTTTTCAAGATATTTGTAGTCAATGATACAATACAATACAACCTTATTTATCTAGTGTATTTTACAACAGCTGCACCTGCAAAAATGGCTTTGCATTTAACAAAATAATAAGATTGTGAAAACAGTTAATTAAAACATAAATTATTATATAGTAGTAATAATATATGAAGTAGGCACCATGTTGGGTTGAAAACCAAAGAATAAAACTGCGTGGTCGTGACTTAAGTGACACGGGTGTTATTCCATTTCATTGTCACAGCGTCACCATCTTGCAGTCCAATCATACATCAAACACTGAGCCGCTGCCAAATAGACTGTAATCAAATTCGAGCTGACTTAAATCAAAGCAACACAAACCCGTCAGCGCAAACAGGTCATTGTGCGCACTCGTCGTAAAATGACAATACACAGGTGTTCATTTCATCTGCCGACTCTCAATGGCACGTCAGCCAAAAAGCCTCCGGTGTCCTGTTGTCAACGGAGGTTGGCCGCAATTTCCAAAGGTGTTTTGATCCCGCGGCTATTTATTCCCATTCCTGCTCGTAGTAATGATAAAGTAGGTGTACGTACACGCGCTTTGCCTTTTGTCCTTCCCTAGCTCAGTTTTCATGTCAGCATTACGAAATAACAGCTGTCACCAGCTCTACTTGCCTGGACGTGCATCCAACTCGAGCCAAGATAGAAGACCTACAAAAAGTATATCGGAGTACAGCGTGCATTGTTTTCCTGACTGACTTATACATAACCGAGATATAAAAGCACCACTTTCCCGTACTATTTTGATGTGGTTTGATAAAAGAAAATGTATCGTAAACAATGGCAGACCTTGTATGTATATGTTTTGATCAAATTGAAATATTTCACAAAATTAGCAATGTTGCAAGTGCAAGTGGAAAAACAGTGATTTTATCGCTCAATTTATTGCTCTGAACTGCGTACACTGGCGATAGGATGGTTGCTCAAATTGAATGGGAGGAAAAGAAAGTGGAGGCCTCACTCAGAGGGAAAGGGTGCAGCTCTCATCCTGTGCCTGCTTCCTTCCGGCTAGCTCCAGAACCAGCAGCAGGCCTGGAGTCCACACACACACTCACACACTCTTTATTAGGACATTTGCTTTTGTATAGGACACACAAGGGTCCTCATTCACAAATGGTGTGGATGGAGAAAGATGTGCTAAAATTGTTCATATGAACATTTGACGCATAAATCTTATTATGGTTCATCAGTATTTTCTGTCTTGAATTTGTTCTTAAATGCATAACCATAATGATCAAAAGCGGGAACTTACTAATTAGATTACTTAATGTATTTCAAAACCATGAAATGGACGTTCTTGAATCTTATGTTCGGAGGATGGATGGATTGATGGATGGATGGATGGATGGACGGATGGATGGACGGATGGATGGATGGATGGATGGATGGATGGATGGATGGATGGATGGATGGATGGATGGACAGACGGACGGACAGATGGATGGATGGGTATTGTCACATGGCAGACTCAGGCTTCATGTCTACGCCAGTGCTCATATAATAATGCAAGACAGACGCTTTTCCAACACACTCTGTGGAAAATAGGATTGGCTGCTCTTGTGTGTCCAGAGCCAGTCTGCTCTACTTGCGGTGGGCAATGATGTGAGCTGAGCTTCTTCTTTCCAGCAGGAGGAAGAGGATCCAGACAGAGGGCAACCCTGCATGCGCTGTGGAGACCAGTGCCCCGGCTTCCGCGTCCACGGATGGAGGTATGAATGGAAGGAGCCTCTACGTTGTGATGTTGTGTGTGTGTTGGCAGGAAAAAAAAAATTCTCACTCTGGAGGTCACAGTTGCTCCCTGTGCTTTTTGTTCCTGGAGAGGGCCACAATTTTTCATCAGAGCTACTAGGGGCCACATACGACCGCAAACGTCTTAACAAGATGTCACTTTAACTATGTGCAAAATACATGATCTGAATACATTTCATTTTTCATAATACATTTCTCAATGCATGTATAAAAGATCCAGGATTCAACAGGGCACATTATTTGATTAAGAAAAAAATATGCTCTGTTGAAAGCTTGTAGGACTTGCCAACAGTACCTTTGACAAGGCGGGTGTAAGCCAGCAGTCTGTTGCCCCTTTTCATCACCTAGCGGACGGTGGCCGTGGGATTTCCAGCTGTTTCCTTACACCCATAGCACATGCGTGTCCTGTTTTGCTAACAAGGACATGCTGTATGGTCCGGGTCATGTTCTGCCAAGAACGACTACAGTGGTACCTTGAGATACGATTTTAATTTCGACTGTGATCAAGCTTGCAATGCAAAACACTCTCATATTAAATCTTTCCCTATTGAAATTAATGGATTAATGGATTCGTCCCAGCCTCCCCAAAAAAATAAAAAAATATTCTAATGTGTATTCTAATGTGCTTTCTCCGCAGATTGACAAATGCCAAAAACATCCTTCACAAATCCTGTCTGATCCGTAGATCCAACATATGGCAAAACTTCTTCTAAACGTTGCGCCAATATTTTAGCCAGAATTTTACAATCACAATTTAAAAGTAAGGTTGGCCTATAAAATGAGCACTTTAAGGGGATATGAACCTTTTTGGGGAGCAAAGTTATACAAGCCTGGTTCAGAGTATTCAGAAGAGACCCTTTGTAAAAGAGTGTGTACATACTGTTGCAAAAATTTGTGTTGGTTATCGACAAAATGCAGCATAGGACTTGCTTGGCGGGCCATCTTACAGCGTATTTTATTAGCAGCAGAATGAATAAATGAAAATAGTCCAAATTGAAGTCGTGGTGCTTTTGTGTAGTTGTTAGTATGTGCTGGGATAAATGTATGCCAACTTGAGTCACAAGTACCAGCTGGCAGGTTCTTACACAACAACAGAGATGAACATGCTATACTTTTTTGCCACACGCTCGCCCCCGCACAACATAGCACTCCTCTGTCTGCTCACAAATGAGCCCTCCCGCCTGGCGACAGATGTGGAGTCCAAGGACAAGGCTGAGAGGGAGATTACGGCTCCCATCTTTTCTCCTCTGGCTTAGGCCACTGACCTCATTTCCCGCCTGTTTTGGACATAAACGAAAGGACTTTCTGCCATTAACGCAAGTGGATTGTTGGTGGGAAAACAAGTTGTGATCTCTGCGCTTCACTTTTGTCCATGATGCGATTAAAGTTAAATTTAGTTGCAGTGCGTGAACGGTGAACTAAATCAACCTGTGCTAGATAATCCAACGTTGCGTCGATTTGTCAATTTGTTATACAGAACAGCCACAAAAAAATCAACTATGTAGATAGATTCAGTGCTATGATTTAAAAAAAAAAGAGAAAAAAATGTCTAGTTTGAACATTTAAATCAAGGTGTCAAACTCAAGGGCTGGGGGGGCAGATACGGCCCACCACATCATTTTATGTGGCCCTCGAAGACAAATTTTGCATCGACTTTGTGTCATGACTAAAATTACAAATTGTCTTCACTTTTAAAAAATAGAGACATTGCTAGCAATTTTATTAGCATTTGTCTTTTTAAAATATTAGCATTTGTCTTTTTAAAATATTTGAACAATTGCGTCCACAGGAAGATCTGCGTGCACTGCAAGTGCGTGCGAGAGGAGCACGTCGTCCGCTCAATGCCGGGCCAGCTGGAGAAGATGATGACAAAGCTGGTGTCAGACTTCCAGAGGCACTCCATCTCAGACGACGACTCGGGCTGCGCCTCTGAGGAATACGCCTGGGTTCCGCCTGGCCTCAAGCCTGAGCAGGTGAGCCACCACTTTGACCCTCTTCAGAAACACAAAACTTTGAACTAGAGGTACACCGATTAATCGACAACTAATCGATTTATCATGAATTATTTTTTATAACGAAACTTGTAATTGATTAAAATGTGATTCGTTGTGCTTGTGAATTCTCCAAAAAGTTTTTCTGTGACTATACCCATCTGCCTTGCAGGTTTACCAGTATTTTAGCAGCTTACCAGAGGACAGAGTGCCCTTTGTGAACAGTGTGGGAGAACGACACCGAATCAAACAGTTGCTGCACCAACTTCCTGCTCATGACAGTGAGGTAACGTTACTTTCTCACACAATTAACTTTCTCAAAAGAGACCTCAAAGAGCAGACGTCCGTGGAGGAAACTTTAGATGCAGTTGGCTTAGTTATCATTCAAGTGTAAATAAAAGCTTTTTACATTTGCTTGATTTTTAAAACATCTTTTTTTAGATACTTTTCATCTCACTTAGGAGTGTTTGAATTTCCAGGAGCTGTAGTACAGGTAAGATTAGCCTGAAGCATCTGATTTCTTGTTGTGAACATGTCATCTCACAGCCGCACTACTGCAGCTCACTAAGCGAGGAGGAGAAGAAGGAGTTGCGTTTGTTCAGCCAGCAGAGGAAACGAGACAACGTGGGCCGAGGCGTTGTCGGACTCTTCCCCGTCACCATGACTGGAGCCGTCTGCAAGCAGGTAGAGCAGCATTTTTATTTTATGCTCATACATACAAATTGCAGTAGCCTCAACCTTCCTGTCGGAGAAATATGATGTATTTTAGATCACTATTTGAACAGCTCCCATTTCTTACTTTAATTCACTGCCTTGACATCTGTTTATTTTATTCATCTGTTTGTATTTGCAAATGATCTCGTTTATATCCACTACACATGTGGGCACCATGTTGGTGACCTCTGCTTTGTTGTTAGCTGTATTGTTTTTGCATTAGCAATTCCACAATACCGGAGTCTCTGAGTGAAATATGTTTTTTCCAGTGTGACAGAAAGATCAATGGCGGCGATATTGCCGTGTTCGCCAGTCGGGCGGGAAAGGGCACTTGTTGGCACCCTCGGTGTTTTCAGTGCGCCTGCTGCAACGAGCTGCTGGTCGACCTCATCTACTTCTACCACGACGAACGCATCTACTGCGGCCGCCATCACGCTGAGAGGCTCAAACCTCGATGTCAAGCCTGTGATGAGGTGACTACCAACAACCAATGAAAAGGGGAGGGGGCAAGCAACATTTGCAGACAACTACTAAAATGGCAGTGGCAATTTGAAAAATATTCTAGGGCTCAATAACTTTGAAAAATAATCTAATTGTGTTTTTCTTTTCCCTCGATATTGCTATTGGGATATAATGTGCAATTATTTTTTTCAAGCTCTTCTTCCCTTGACATATAGAATCTGTCAGAGTCAGAGAATAATTACTGCTGAGAGACTGAAATCAGAGTATTTGTGCAATTTTAAGCTAAGCAATGGCTCTAAACCATGATGTGATTTTTAGAATCGTTACCCGTTGAGTTGATTGGTTAATAGTGAATTAATCAATTAATTTTGACGGTTTAAAGAAAAAAATCTAATTATACATAAAATAAAGGCAAATAAACATTTAATATGAAAGACGGCTTGGAATTGAAATTGAAAATCAGCTGATTTTATATTTATTATTATTTATATAATAAAAAAATTATATAATTTCTATATTATTATTATTAACCCAAAGCTTGTTTATTTGTGCTCTGTTTGTGCCACGGCGTATCCATCCAAGATCATTTTTGCAGACGAATGCACAGAGGCGGAAGGAAGGTTCTGGCACATGAAGCACTTCAGCTGTTTTGAGTGCGAGGCAGCACTGGGCGGTCAGCGTTACATCATGCGAGAGTGCCGGCCATACTGCTCCTCCTGCTATGAGTCCCTCTATGCAGAGTACTGTGACACCTGCGGAGAACAAATAGGTACCAGAACCAAAACGCTTAGAAAGTACTTTGAAGCCTCAGCCAGTTGTTTGCTAGTCACAAATTCAGAATCAAATTGTCATCGCAGGCATCGGCCAGAGCCAGATGACATACGAGGGTCAACGCTGGCACGCGGTGGAGTTTTGTTTCTGTTGCGCCCGTTGCCGCCTACCTCTGCTGGGTCGCCCCTTCCTGCCCCGACGGGGGCTCATCTTCTGTTCCAGGGCCTGTTCGCTCGGAGAGGACCCCGATAACTCGGACTCTTGCGACTCGGCCCTCCAGAGCCGACCTCCGCAGCACAGAAACTGTGGGCCGGCCCGGCGGCACCAGCAACTGCACTGCGGCTCTCCATTACAACCAATAGAGGGCGTCAACCCCTGCATGAGTCGTAAGTAGTAAAGCTGAGCACGAAACTTGAAGCTGCGAGGAATATTTCATTGTAGCCTGACTTCGATCTTTCCCTACCTCTCTGCCCAAAAGAACTCAGCTTACGAATGCTGGACACCATGGCTGCTACATTGCGATTGATGTATTGCCATAAATTAAATCAGATGTTACCAGTTGGATGATTTTTGGGAATGTACAATCTCAGGACGAGTATTTGTTTGAGGTTAAACTGGTTTAAATCTTCATCATGCCCATGTTCTTAGGTGTCAATTGCTCGACTCCAGTTGAAAATGGAGTTCCTTCTGCTGGTGGCTTTTGCCATCCAAGAGGTTCCTATTCCCCTCTTCCCCACATCCATCAAGGGAATGGCCTCGGGCCCTCGTGGCCCCACAACCTTCCACATTACACTCTGCTGTCGGATGACGGCGGGATGAAACCACCTGCTGATGGCCTTTTAAATGGACATTCTGGACATCCTCCCACAACTTTGTGTTCAAGAGGAACCTCGACCGGCCAAGACTGCAGGAACTGGGTGGAAAAGACCAATCAAGTCATGAAAGGTGATCGTTGTCATCTTGTCATCAATTACAAGTATTTGCTTGAAGCCTCATCTGATTTTCTCCTCCAGACTCTGTCCAGACAATTACGACATCACACTCCGACACGTCTCCCGAACCACCTCCGCTTCCTGTCAAGTACCGAGACATCTTACTGCAGGATTCATCCCCTTCAAACGCCCCCCAGCCAGAAGACAGATCCCCCAACTCGCCACCCCCGCTGTCTCGAAGTGGGACGGCGAGGGTCAGTTTCAGAGAACCAATCAGCAGCAGCTACTCGGTCGAGGAGGAAGAGGAGCACGAAGAAGAGTTGCAAACAAATGACGACAGCTGTCAGGAGGAAGAAGAGGTGGAAGGAGGCTTCAGAAGCAAGATGCCTCTGCACCAAGGAATCCCACCACAGATGGATTCTCTGGGTAAGAACAGAGGACAGTCAACAGCTGTTAAGTGTGGGCACACCTTCCGGACCCACCCGTTGGTTATAAGGTGGAAATCTACAATACAGGGAGGACTTATAGAAACACTTTGAAAAATTGTTTTGCCTCTCCCACACATTTTAAACAAAAATTTTAAGTTTTCAAGACACACGTTAATTACTATATTCCTTAGGTTTTTGTGGTTTTTTTATGTTGGCTAGACGGGTCCCCTTACCAGCAACGCAGTCTGCGGCGGGGTTGGAGTCGTCGGCGCGTTTCATCCGACCACCCCTGCGTGTCCACGAGCTCAGCCGGTCACTCGCGGGTCGAACGCCCTCAACTGGACACTGCGGAGGGTCGAGGGGGGAGAGGAAGCGAAGCCTCTTCGCTGGTCCTGCGGTCCATCCGGCGCAGGCACGAAGATTCGTGTTCCACGTGCTCGTCTTCATCAGACTCTGAGCAGGAGGGCTTCTTCCTGGGGCAGCCCATTCCTCTGCCGCCACAGCTGCGAAAAACTCAAGGTGAAAAAGACGAGGAGAAAAGAGAAGAAGAAGAGCCGCCTCGATGGGGACTGAGGGACAGTTTCAGGCGCAGACGTGCTCACAGTCTCGGTGCTAAAGACAAAGATAAAAATTGCTCAGTATCTTGACCCAAACATCAAAATGCACGACCTCCTCGCACTTCTGAGGTTCAGCGTTCGAATCTGCGTGGAGTTTGAATGTTAGCCTGACTACTCCAAAAAAAAAAAAAAAAGCCATGCAAGCAGTCTTCAGAAAAGGCATCTACAGCTTTTTTGGGGGGGGAAATCTGTTTCTCTGATTTTACTATGAAAGGTATACTGTATGTTTGTGTAAAATACGCATTTTTGCATTAAATTACTGACATAAACGGCCAATTCCACACGCAAATGTGTAGTGTTTATTTGCAGGAAATGGTTATGATACCAGGGCAGCACCACCGTGCACTGGTCAGCATGTACGCCTCACAGTTCAGAGGGTGCGGGTTCGATTCCACCTCTGTGCGGAGAAATCAATTTCATAAAAGGCAATCTTAATGAGTTGCAACGTAAGGTGACAACCGGTGGCGTAAAAAAAATGCCAACGTGATTTTTTCTGAGTTTTATTTGGAATGGACCAATCAGCAAGAAAGAGGCGGTGCCTGAGCCGGCCCATTAGAGTTGTCGCACAGGTTTGACTAGTGGTGCTTTCAAATGTTTGGTCCCTTGTTTAATTTTTCCGAAATAGCTCGTACGACGACAGCACGAGCGGGAGCGAAGACCAACAACGTTCAACTTTCTTTAGTCCAGGTGAGGACTTGCTTCTTATTTTTCTATACCTCTCGTCTGTTGTGTTTTGGGCGTTGAAGAAATTGTTGACTTGCTGCAAGCCTGCGCATGCCCAAGACTTCAACACATGTGGGACTTTTTTTTTTTTTTTTTAATACTCTTTCCTTGTTTACATGTCCTTATGTGAGACTTTGTTCCTTTCCTTTAATGGCTCTTGATATGAATTATTAGACCGACTTTACTTGACGTGTGTGAGGCAATGGGATAACAGTTGTTGAACTGTAGAGGTAAAAGTGTAAAACTTGTGACTGGGTTTAAAATCCTACAGCTCCCGCAGAGGATCTGGCATGGTAACAATGTGCAGAATATGAGTGGCAAGGAGCAGATTAGTTTATTTTTTGAATGCCCACCGAGCATTTGAAGAAGCGGGGAGGAAGCACCTTTGCTGTCTTCATTCACCTGGTCACCCGGAGAAGCTTCAGGTGTGCACGGTGTTTTTGCCCCTCCAGGTAATTAGCTAGCAAAAGCTAGCTAGCTTCCTTTTACCAATGCTGTACCAATTTCTAGGTTTTACATCTAAAATCTCCATCCATTTAAATTACCATGTTGTAAAAGCGCTCTATAAATGAAGATGTAAACAATTTTGGGGAGTGTAACACCTTTTTTGATCGTTTGGTTGGTTTTGCAACTTGTGCTTCTTTATATTAGAATTTGAGCTTGGACTCGCACCAAAAATCCCTGTTCCCTTATGTGCCAGCAATGAACAAGTTCAGGTTGGGTTTGGTTTCACTTGGGCTCTCATTCACAGGTCACCAACAGAGCGGTTCTGACAATGAACCAGCCCAACAAAAAGAGGAAAACCCAATTTGTCCTCTAAAACCAGTTCCGACTGTAATCTGGAAGCAAAGAAAATGCCAGTGGAGGCCATCAAACAATCGGCGAGGCCCAGCACATCTGCAACATTTCCTCGCCTGCGGCCCAAGCGCCCAGTGGGTCCCGAATTCTACCGGCAAAGTCCGCCCTCGGCCGCCCGACCCAAGCAGAGTGCTGTCGAGAGGCTGGAAGCGGACAAAGCCAAGTACGTCAAAAGCCAAGTGGCACTGTCCAAGCAACAGCCCGTCAGGTCTCCTGACGTGCGCAAGCCTCTGCTCAGCCCCGTCGCCACCACTCTCCGGCCCGCGAAGAAGACTCCCGGCCAGCCAAAAAGCAAGCCAGAGGCCGTCCAGCTGGACCTGGAACATCTGAGCAGCCTCATAAGTGATGTGAGTGACGGGCCCACTCCGATTGCTAGCTCAAACTCTGTTGACTCCTCCCCACTGCTGAAAAAAACCACGCCAGGGCTGCCGTCTCAGCCTCACGACTCCAGTCCTGCCAAGGTGACGAACTCAGCTTTATTTACAGAGCATTTAAACAACAGTCGTATTCACTCTTGTGCCAAACGGTTTTGACATGATGTGGAATAAATATTCAATGACCATGACTGAGAAAATGAGCGCAGCTGTTGCAAGAACTCATGGTCGCCTCTTCTACTAGGTGAGACTGAAGGCGGCAGGCTGGGTGGAAAGTCCGGGATCTCCTACTGCGGGGACGGTGCGCCGAGTGGACGTCATACCTCAAGCCAGCCCTTCGAGGACACCTCGCAGGCCGCCGCTGTTCCTCCGCCAGCCGCTTCAGCCACTCCTGCTACACCCCCAGTTTCCCCTCCGCCCGACTATTTCGCGCCTCCTCCTTCGCGCAAAGGCCACTCCGTCTCCTCTGAAACCTGTCGTCGCCACGCCTAGGCAGGATAACCCTGCTAGCTCTCCGCTTCCCGTCTTCCTGGGTTTGCCCCCTCCGTCTCCAGCCGTCACCCCTCTATCCGGCTCCCCCCGCAGCAGGAAACGTCCGTCTCTGACCCGCTCCAAATCGGACATGAGCGAGCAATTTTCCCGAGCCGGGACGGAGCTAGAACGCTTCTTCAACCTGTGTGGTTTGGACCCCGCGGAGCTACAAGACTTTTCCGGAGCCGCTTCTGACATGGTGTCTCTGGCCCGCTTTCGGAGCGTCAGCGCTCCGGGGTCGGAGTGCGCCGGTTCTGGCGGGCCCGATGAAGACGGCGATGACGAGGAGGCTGACGACCGCGTTCCCTACGGCGTGTCGGTCATTGAGAGGAACGCCAGGGTGATCAAATGGCTTTATGGGCTGCGACAGGCAAAGTGAGTGCATCCCTGTCCCACTGGGGTTGCAAACGGGTGGAATATTTCTGGCAAATTTCCACAAGGAATGTCAGAAAGGTTTCTGTGGCAAATGATGGCAATGAACTAGAAATGGAGACATTTTTTGGGGGTGAAAAGCTACTATGTTCAGGCAGCACAGTTGACCTGAGGTTAGTCAGCATCCACCCAATAGTTCTGAGGTCGGCGCTTTGAATCCGAGGGTCCTGTTTGCATGTCAGACGGAATACCAATGCATGGCATTACTCCGGGTACTCCAGCTTCACCCCATATTCTGAAATCGTCCATCTCGGGTTATTTGAAGACTCTAAATTATTGGTGTCCAAAGTGAGTAGAAATGAACCATTGAGAAAGGGTATTTAAGTTCTTTTAATTCTTGCTTTATTTCCATTAATTCACATTATTTTCCACAGAAAAAGACCAACTTTGCAAATTTCCACAGAAAAAGACCAACTTTTCAAATCTCTAGAATTTTGTAGCCCTACATTCTATGGATGAAATTTTGAACGTTGAAGCACTGGAAAGTTAGAGAGAGGTAAGCTAATATTGCCGTTCGATGCAAAATTCAGTGGACATGTTGAAGGCATCCATTTTGGGGGTGGGAGGGCCTGTTAATGGCTTCATTTGTAACTTGTTTTGTTTTTGGATGATTGGTGATCATCTCTATTGGCTTTGAAATAACAGCGGACAAATGGTCAAAGTCACAGTTGTTAATTCTTATTTTTTCTATGACGAGCTTGTGAATGCTATTAAACTGCTTTTACGTTTAATTAGGTTGCTGTTGCAAAACACAACTGATTATTTCTTGATTATTTTGCATGGACAACTATCAATCGCGACACTTTATGTAATCGTAATTTACAGATTGCTCATTTGGACATCGGTGTTCTAAATGGTACGATTAAAAATATTTTTGTTTTGTTTTTATTTTTTTTATTAAATCTATTCAATCCTGGCCCTGTTCAGATATTTAATCTTGTCAAATGCTGCATGTGCAGGATCCTGACTCTCAAACCGCTGCGATGGCAGTTTGGTGCATCAGTGTTGAGTTTTAGAATGGCAACTTGTGAAATAAACAGTTGAACCCTGAAAGTGCAGTTCTGTGTTTTTTTTTGTTTGTTTTTTTAAAATAAATTCTCCAACTTCTATTAGTCACTGGAGATTATGGGCTGAGACAAAGTACCTGGTAGTCTAACATTACTTCCAAGAAAATAGTCAATTTAAAGTTACTTTGCGAGGGTGAGTCGTCCAAGAAAAGTCAAAGCTGAAACAAAATGCGCATCTAGTAGAAAGTCACACTTGCAACTTACTCAAGTCAATAAGAAGCTTAGTAACAATAGAAATGCTGCCACGCACTTACGTAGGCAGACAATGTAATGCTCCTCGTTGGTTTCTATTCTAGCCTCTAAGAAAAAGGAGTAATATCAATGCTGTAGTGATGAGCTGCGATGTGTGTCCATGTACAGTCTAGCCACGTGTCTGTCTGCCAAGGCCTATGGCTGATTCTTTCAAAAGCATTTCTAAGGGATGTGGGAAAGAATGTCGCAGCTCATGTGAGTCACCACCCGATGTCGAGAACGTGACTCATTCAAGGAGACATCTAACAGTGTTCTCTCTCCTCTTAAAAGTGTGACGCCTCAAGCCTGTTTGCTGTGACTCTGTTATGAGTTTAATGCTGTGGAGGATCACTTTTTCTTTAAAAAAAAAAAAAAAGTCAATTTCAATGCACTACTAGATTAGGTTTTCTCTCAAACTAAGCATGAAACAAAGAGAATTACACTGTATTTCAAACAATTCCATACCTTAGCCTTAGCTCAATGCTAATGCTAACACATAATGGGAAAAACACACGAGTGCTTACAAGTAACATCTACTGTTTGTGGCAATGTGCTTTTTTATCCTCTCCAAAGAATGACTCATTCTGAGGAGTTGTGAAAGTCCCCTTTGGTCCCATTTAAATTCTTGTGTGTGCGTTATACTGCCCTCGAGTGGCCAAGTTGCACACAACACAAGGAGCAGCACAATGACCATTAAATCGAAGCAAAATGTGGGGCGAAAAATAGATTAATTCTTTACAATTAACGTAATTATCATTATTCCATGTTTTTGGAATGTTTTATAGGGACATTTTTCCCCGTGATGCTATTGCTGGCAATTATTTTTTCTTTCAACAGTTCAGAAGCTCCGTTTGTCAACAGAAACGCAGATCAGCCGACTAATGTGACGACTTCACATTCACTTCACATCTCGACGCAAAATGCAACACAATGCAGAAGTCCATTTCGACGCCGAGACTAAACAAGCATGTTGTAAGACGTCTTTGTAGTGTATACACACCAAGAGAGTGACCAGAGCAAAGAAGGCAGATGGAAAAACCAACTAAGTCAACTTTTGATATCCATACTTCAAGGTTAAAAACACCACAAATGGTCAACGACTGAAATGACTTATTTGGGTTTGTATCTTTGTCTTGATGGCCAAAATGTTGTTTTCGGTGTTTTGATGTTATCTGACCTGACAGACATGCTACTTAAAATTAGTGTGCTTCACTAACTCTTTTGTTGTCTTCACAATACTGTCTGATATGTCCTGTGGATTTATGCTTCATCTTCTTATGTCACAAATTTCAGTTTGCTTGCTAATCCCTTCCCCAAAAAATTGATTGGACTTGTATTTGGTATGTTCAATCCAGATGGACTTCCTGAGGTACAGTCCCGTCACTCCAAGGTTCTCGAGGGCCCTGATGAGAGACTGGCCCTCTTCCTCTCAAAGACCTTCTCCAATCCGCTCTTCCCAAGGGACAGTCAACTACAGCAGGACCACTTGCCTTGATGTTTCTGACACCAGTCTGAAGGGCGTGCTTTGCAAGACCCACTTTCTGCTTTCCAGGCCACAAGATTTGTTCCAGTGATCCAATCCTTTCTGGCAGAGCTGCCCAGCGGAAGAGACTTTGCTGGACTTGGGAAGACATTGAAGACCGACTGAATGAGGAATTTGATTAAGAGTCAATATATATTAAATATGTATGAGTCGATAAACTGTATGGAGGAGTCAATATATGTAAAATATCTCCATGTGGGGAATTATATTGGGACATTTGGAAGTGTTCCAATTGAACAGCTTGGTAGACCTGAATGCTCAGTTTGAAGTTGTTTATTTTAATCAGTCATGCAATGTGGTGAATTTGTAGGAAGAAGATAGATTTGTAGGAATTGGGTCATGGAAAAGTTGGAAAGACTCGCATTTGTTGAGAAATATAAAAGTCCGTGAATACGTAAAATGTCAGCACTGTTACGCGAATGTTGTCATGGAAAATGTGGAATAATGGAAAGTGGGACTTTGTGAAATGTGGAAACATAGTTTCTAGGGGTGTAAATCGCGGGTTTTGTCACGATACGATATCATATCGATACAAAGGACCACGATACGATTATTGCCGATATCTTAAAGCCTGCTGTGATTCATTCACGATACATCACGATATAGTGCTCCACGATCGATATTTTTATTTTTAATTATTTTTTTTAAATAAAAAATATAGAACAATATCCTGATTTATAACAATTCATACGCAAAATCAACAAGGTACTGCAAACTCTTTATTTAGGAAATTACAAGAGTATTGTAGTATACAAAGTGCTTATTTTAACACTGAACTTTATCGAATTCCTATATTTTTTCTCATATAAGTAAAGAAAAATGAATATTCTTTCTTTTTTTGTAATACCATTAACTTTAAAGTGCATTACTGAACTATTTATTTACAATAATTTTAATTGTCCGTTGAGCCATCTTTTCTTTGGAATCCAAAGTGCTTCCAAACGAATGACTTGAAGCCCAAAGGGCAGCGAATTTCCTCGTCTTCTTGGACACTAGCCATAGCACCAGCCCAGGAGCCGCGTAGTTGTCGGCTCCCCTTTCACGTGCCTGCTCTGCTCACAACACAGCACGCCGCGTACTGCTCCCGGAAAGAGGAAGCAAGCAACAATGAACTGGATTTCAAAATAAAGTCGCGTCTAATGTCCGAGGTCAAACACGGCGATATAAATCGGTGTTTACGTTTAGCATCGATGCCAATAAATCGTAGAGCATTATATCGATTAATCGATGTGTATCGATGAATCGTTACACCCCTAATAGTTTCCAATGTTGAACGGAACATTTGGAATTTGGAAATTGTTTGAATAACTTGAGTAAGTTGTGAAATATGGAAAAGTGCGATCATTATACAAAACGTGTCCATTCTTTTGATTGTTTTTTTTCAGGGTTGATGTGGAATTGTACTTTTAAAAGTATCCATCCATTCTGAAAGGCTTAAGTTCCAAATGTACGCGTGCGCGTGTGCGCTTCCCACAAAAGATAAACAATAACCCCAGATTTGCGCGTGTGGGCGCACGCACGCCTGCGCCTGCGCGTGTGCAAACTGTGCATCCCCCTGCTTCCGCTCTTCGCACGGTGGTCGAAACGGAACGGCCGAGGAATCGCGAACATGGGAGTGCTAATTGAAACCATCAAGGCGGGGGACGGTAGGTCGAGCTCGCCTTATCTTTTTGCCAAATCGGTTTGTTGTTGTGGTGGTGGTTTTTGTCTATTCCGACGGTGCTGTCCCGTGCGTGTCTGCAGGACAAACGTTTCCCAAGAAGGGGCAGCGCGTCGTGGTGCACTACACTGGTGAGTAAGGGTCGCGGCTACAAGAGCGACAAACTTAACCGTTTGGCCTTTGAATAATAATAGTAATAATGATTATCCTACCATTGTTTGCTTCCGACGTTTTGGCTTAATGCATTCTTGTCGTGAACTGGGTTGGTTTGTTTCCACTTGGTATTGTGGTGCGCGGCGGAAGGTTTCCTCTTTGGCTAGTGGTCAAGCGTGAAGTCATTATGGCTTTTTGGTGAGAAATCACTGGGTCGCTAACGTTTATATTTAATGATCTTATGTTTAATTGAAGTGTGTATTAGTTGTTTTTTTTATGGTTTGGGTGAGTTAGCAGGAGCCTAGCTTTTTGCCAATCGGCCCGCGTTAAGCTAGGCGGCTAACTTAAGCTAATGGGCTAACCAGCTGCAATGCTGCCCTATAGTGTTGGCTCGTGAGTGAACGATTCGTTCAAAAGGAACGAATCCTTTCAGTGAACGAGAGTGAACGAATCTCTTCCTAAAGTGATTCGTTCTTTTTTTCCTTTCATATATAACTTCAACCAGTAGACGTCAGTAATGCCCATTGAAGCTGGTGCTACCTCGCCGTAAAACAAAACGAAGAAGAAAATCAGCCAATCAGCAGCGTCAGCGAGCGTTAGATGGAGGAGGGACTTTACGAGTCAGTGACGTAACTTCCCGTTCACGAACGAGTCGTGAATTGTATTTCCCGTTCACCAACGAACGAATCTATGAGTGAACGAATCAGTGAGTGAGTGATTCGCATTTCCAGTTCACCGTGAGAACGGATCAGTGAGGGAACGAATCCTGGCTTTCCCATTCGCTAACGAGTCAATGAGTGAACTGCCTTCTTGTGCATCAACGGATCAGTCAGTGGACGTGTTGCGTCTCCTGGCGTGAACTATGTAAACCACAATGTAGATTTACGATTTACTTACAGTAGGTTTTAAATAACATGTATGCATATATATGCCTAAATATTGTTATCCAACGTATCGACTGCAGTTTCACATTAGATTGCTGGTTTGAGATGTACTTTAATTATTATTATTATTATTTTAATAAACATTTAAGTTATAACTTGTCTGGTGTTTTATTCCTTGTTTTTATATTCGCCAATCAAAACGTAAAAATCAGACATTTGGTTAACTGCTTTATATGACAATATGTACGTATGTGTTTTACGTTGTTATATGAGTTGGTGTCCCCAAAATTAACAAATGTCGGCATAAAGTTTTTTTTTTCCAACCTTTTATTCAAACACAAACACATTCGATATATAATAACACCATCAACTACAAGCCAACAAAAACAAAATTAAAAGATTAAATGTCGGCATAAAGTGTGTCGGCTGGCAATGGCATAGCGGCAATGCTGTCTGTCACTCACTCGTCAATCTTCGCGAACGACCAATCAGCAGCGCCAGCGAGCGATAGATGGAGGAGGGACTTTACGAGTAAGTGACGTAATTTCCCGTTCATGAACGAGTCAGTGACGCAATTTCCCGTTCACAACCGGGTGAGAGACTATTGAGTGTGTAAGTGTTGTATTATAGAAAGAAATGTGTTAATTACCCGAGCCAATTATTGTATATAATAATTTAGCGGGGTTGTGTGGTTGTATTGTTTGTGTATGGGTTGTTTCCACTGGATGTAAAAAAAAAAAAAAAAAAAACGTATCAGTGTGTGTGTGAGTGGGTGGGGTGGTAGGATTGGGGGATTCATTGAACGATTCGTTTGAACGAATCCTTTGGGTGAACTGATTCTAGAGATTCAGTTCACCTAAATGAGCTGGAATGCACATCACTCCTGCCCTAGAAAAAAAATTGTTCTGTCAAATTGGTTTTCATGTAAGCTCATTGTTGTTCTCGGGGAGAAGGGGGGGGCGGTGTTAGTTAGATAGTGAAACTACGTTAATAACTAATCAGCGATAACAAGCCAAGTGTTGAGGATGTAAACGTTACGCCACTTATCACGGATCTGATGTGTTTGAAGGATCTTCGGAAGAGTCTGGTTGCAAAAGAGTTCTCAGAACTATCGATTCGTTTAGCCAACTCGTCAAACAATGTCAATATCACATTTCTGATTGAAATAAATTAATATGTCGACGATAAATGAAACTATTTTAGTCCCACTATAAGACATGATCAGTGTCATTAATAAATGTTAAAAAAATAGCAAATGCATGAACTTTGGCCATCACAACACAATGTGCAAGAAAAATGCATTTTCATGTATTTTATTTCCTGGGGGCGCAAATGGCATCGGTTTGGTGGAATGACCCATTGACAATACCGCGATTGCGTCAAAATTACGTCACTTGTCAAGGTGGCGATCAAGTCATTTGATTTGTGAAGATGATTTTGATTTCAAAATGTCACTGTCATTTGACTATAAGGACAATCTGCATGCAGGGGCAAAAGGCCGACATAATCAAACATTAGATGTTACTTAAGTTGCAATTGAACTTGATGTTAGGATGACGTTGTCCGGTTGATGTCAGTGGCAACAGTTTGATGATAGAAGCAGTTGTTGGAGCAGTTGGCTTGACTTTTTGTATAGAGAGCTTCGTGAACAGTATGGGTGTGACACACACCTTCTCTGTGGTCAGGAACACTGGATGACGGGAAAGTGTTTGACTCCTCGAGGGGCCGAGCGAAGCCTTTCAAGTTCAAGATAGGACACCAGGAGGTCATCCGTGGCTGGGAAGAAGGAGTCGCTCAGGTGAGGAGTTGAGCGGAGCCTTTCTCCCTGCACAATGGTGAACCCGCCTGTAACCTTCTCTCCACCTCCACAGATGAGCGTAGGTCAGCGAGCCAAGCTGATCTGCTCGCCGGACTACGCTTACGGCAGCAAGGGCCACCCAGGGGTCATCCCCCCAAACGCTACGCTCATCTTCGACGTGGAGTTGCTGGGACTGGAGTAGGGCTGAAGCGTCTTCGCCGCTTTGCCTCGTTCCGTGCAACTTGCCAGGGTGAGACAAAATATTTTGGTGTTCCGATATCCTACTGAAAATTTGATCTAATATTTGATTTGATCGGATATTTGGATAAAAATAAACACTTTTTTTCTTGAATATAAATACTGCAGGCAAAAACATGTAACGTCTACTTACGAACACCTATACTTACGAACATTCCAAGATACGAGCCTCAAGATTTTTTTGCCTCCATCCATGAGTGACTGTTAGAGCGTGTCAGGTGACGTGACATGCGTGTGCGTGTCTCTACCCTTCGCTCAGCCACTTCCTGTGTTTGTTGATCTTAAACTCTGCATAGGAGGTTCCTCTCGAGGAACATTAGTTTTGACAAATCTCTCCCCATCGTTTTTCGGTCCATGAAATGAGGTGACGTAAGAGCCACAGTCGTGATTTTGCCAGCGAAAACAACACACTTGAGTTGGGCTGTGCAATCAAGCAAAATTATTATTCTCCGCAATTGGAAAAAAATGACAATCGAAAAAAAAAAATTGTTAATCTGCATTAATGCTCAATGCAACAAAACCATACTTGAATTTATCATTTGCAGCATTTTCGTTTTAAAAAAAAACAAAACAACACACACATTTTCACACTCTTGAGCTATTGTTGAAACAGCCTACTCATGTGGTCCTGAGGGGGCTACTTGATGCCCGCAGGCACCACAGTGTCTGTCACCCCAGCTGTAGAGTCAACACTTCAACCATCTTTTTTTCTTTCTCTGTATTTCTCCCTGAATGAGTGCATGCACCTGCAACAGCGTGCAGTCAACATGCCTGGTGACCAAACATTGATCTGGGTGTCGCACGTATGATTTTATAATGAGGCAGAAATCTTTACTGTCACCTGTATCGTGCTGCTTTTGTGTTGACTGCAGGTCAAATCCTATCATGGGAACATGGAGGAAAATCCAGATGACTCCTGCATAGGACCTACTATGTCTATACCTTCACCTGTCCACTCTCCTTTTCATATGCATACCACTTCCTTCTAGTTTGGACCTTCTACTCAGTCCAACCTCATCCCATCCTAGACATACTGCAATGTATTTTCATGTTTTGTTTGATTTTTGACATTTACATGCTTTTTCTTTGTTCTGAAGTTCTGAATCAGTTTCATTCCTCGTGTGGCCTTTCTACAACACTGGTCTTAATGTGTTTTTTCAAAAGGAATTGTTTTGACGTGCAGCTGTTTTACGAGTGGCCATGGCACTTAGTTAACCGGCGACATGACACAAGGACGTCTCATCACTTGACATCCTCAAATCAAGCACACAAACAGAGTTGCCTACAGCTCTCCACAATTTTTGCCAGCGACATTTATTTATGAGAGCACGATGATTTTAGCGCTCAGACACTCACAGTTGGACGCTTTTTGTCTTGGTTTGCTCTAAAAAAAAAAAAAAAAAAAATTTATGTGGGGAAAATGTACCCCTGCCCCCCGAAAAACGTTTGTGGCAAAAGGTTTGTTGCATGAAAACTTACCCACGAGGCACCTTGCAATTTGTGATTGCGTTTATTTTAAGGAGTTGTGTGTTACAAGCTGTGGATGTTACATTCTCTTTCTTACTCTTGACAATAAAAGAGTACAGTCTGTACAAGCGTCTCATTGCTTTGTAGGAATAGGACAGATCAGATTTAAGGAGCAATCGTACCCTTGCAAGTTAAAGATATACAGTACATTTATATTTCAACCAAAAAAAGATTCTGTTTTTGTGCAACGTGCAGATCCAACCTTTAAGTTGAATTGAGCTAGCAAACTACCCCTGAAAACAAAAATATATATTTCTTTGCATAAGGTTCAAACTAGTTATTGTACATATTTTATTACGTGCTTAGGATTTGCTAATTCAGCAGGAACTTTACCTCACTCTGTCTTCTCTTGTCCTATGTTAACACATTCGCACTTTCTTTATATATACAAAGTTCAAAAATAGACCCAAAACATTATCTTAAAAATCCTTAGACAAAGCCTTTTGCATTCATACATTCACGGATCACAACATGACCTTGTATAACCTTCAGTCCACACACACGTTGGTCAAGTATTTCCATGGAAAATGACAAGTTAGCTCCTCCTATGCTTTGTTGCCACTGTTAAGTCCCTGTAAAGTTTTTTATTATGCAAGCTATTAAATATTTATAAAGAAATGTTCCCGCAGGAAATGCTCTTGAAAAGAAAATACTGTACATGACAAGTGATGATTTGTCTATTTAGGGGATCATAAACTACGTACGTCTGGGGAGAAAATGTTTCCACTAAACTGAAATTGAAAAAATCTGATTTTCTTGCACAAATAAAATTGTAGACAGGACAAAGCGCACAGTAGAGTCCGAAAAAGTCACACAATTTTGAGTTCACCCAAAATCTTATGGGAAAAAAATTCTCAAAACAGTAAAACATCAGCTAAGTAAATACTGTAAAATAAAATTACAAAAACTATACTATGAGAATGAAAAATATACATAGTAGAACAGAAAAGTGTAATAAACATTATACCTTAATGGTTGAAAACAAACCATTCTGAAAGATTAGATGCAAATGTATTGTACATAAGTTCAATACAACTGAACTGGAGCACTCCAGCAATTTGCTTGAATAGCATTTTGCTTGGACCCAGGGGCGGAGCTATGTGGTTGCCAGGGGTGACCATGACCACCCTTTGTCAATCTCAACATCTATGGAAAAATATTGTCTGAGATTTAGCACGCCTGTGACCCTCATGAGGGTCACAGGCGTGCTAAATCAGTCTTTGGGCGGCAAACTGTATGGATGGACAATATTATATTATGTTTCTGGATATATAAAAAAAAACATTCTGGAAGTCAAGTCAATTCTGGAAGAAAATCGGTTTTGAGGAGAGGAGGCTGGAATGTAATTGCATTTCCATTCATTACAATGGGGAAAAGATGAGTGTTTTGAGTTGCAATCGCTCTCTCCTGTAAATAGCGGGGGTCCACTTTTATCTTTGAGAATGATTTTTCTCTGTGTGCAAATAAGTAACCCCCCATAAATTCACACCAATTCTCTGACATATTCTTTGAAGCTACTAAATGTGACAAGAGCAGCCCATGCCAAAAGCGTGTTAAGTTTGAGAAAGCCTGGACAGTTGAGATTCCAAGTCAGATGGGCGTTCCACTCACGCTGGCTCGTCCGCGTCCCGGCCCGCCGCCTCTCCGACGGAGCGAATGCAAGGCCACGGCACAGCAACCTCTCAGCAAGGAGCCGATGTGATAGACGGGCGCAATATCCTGAGGTGATCCGCGACACAGCCACGCCACAGTCGGAACCACCGGCGCAGCCAAGGCCAACAGATCCACCAGGAAGTAAGGGCTCCAGTGGCACCTCTGAGGCGCATCATCATTTCCCCCTTCATCTTTGCAGTCCTCCTCTGTCTCCAAGATGGCTGCTTCCTGCCTGTGGGGGGCCGCGGAGTGGGGTTGGCGCACGTGGGGGATCTCTGGAGGAGACAGAGGAAGCAAAGTCGTCGGAGTGACGAAGGGATCCGCGGGGCTCGTGTCCGCCGACGGCACGGAAATGACGCTCAGCTCCTCTGGGCCGCTGTCCTCACGTGACCGCCAAGTCATGGTCGGGCTGCAGGCCTGCGAGCGTACTTCTGGCTTTCTCCTAGCCGGAGCACTCGGGACAGGATCGGCGGGTGCCGTCGAAGCCGAGGCAATAGTTTCCGGGGGCTCCTCCTGAGGTAAGTGCAGGAACAAGTGATGATGAGGGAGGTAGCAGCTTCCGGACAGAGAGTGGCAGGAGTGCGAGACGGATACCGCGCCCCCTCGGCACAGCCGGTCACACGCGGCGTAGGGCAGCGCAGTCCCTTCGGCGCGGTCTCGCCGCGGCGTGCGCTCCGTGAGGAGTCCGGCCTCCAGCAGCAGGTGGCATGACGATCGGTTCGACTCGGTCGGCGCGGCCTCGGCGCTCAGGTGTCTGCTTCGGGTCAAAGTGCTGGCGGGGGAGCAGCCGCAGGAGCGAGACCTCCCGCTGG
This sequence comes from Syngnathus acus, assembly GCF_901709675.1. Classification (NCBI taxonomy): domain Eukaryota; kingdom Metazoa; phylum Chordata; class Actinopteri; order Syngnathiformes; family Syngnathidae; genus Syngnathus; species Syngnathus acus. The sequence goes on along the minus strand of NC_051088.1, from coordinate 17,312,721 downwards.
GCCTCGGGTCCTGTGACCTCATGCATGGCTTATGGTCGTGGTCTTGCTTACCCAGATTGGACCTGACAGACTCCACCACTTCTTGCAGGTGCTGAATTTCCTTGCGGGCTTCTTTGAGGGCCAACTGGGCCTCCACGCGGTGGCATTCTTCTTCAATCCAGTCTTCCTGCATCCTGTATAGCTGAGTCCTCAACTCATCTATTTCGTAGTCCCTGTGGTGTAACACGAGAATATGGAAAGTACATGAATTTTTTTACGAACCTTTTGTATTGCTGGTAAACAACAGGTGCCAGGGCAATAGTTTCTGTTTTTCATCTTTTGAAAAATATAGCGCTTAGAATGCGCAAACATAAATTAGTTATGATTCCATAACAGCTGTGAGAAAATTGGCAAAAAAAATCATTGTATTCCAAAATAAAAGCAGATGTTTGCAAATGTCTTATTTTGAGTCAACACAAAAACCTGTCGGCTTTCATGGCAGAGTAAAAAAATCAAGATTTACAGTAGAGAGGCTGACACAGTATGTTAAATCTTAATTTATATTGTACATAAGGTTTGTAAACGACTGACGGATGTATTTGATATGACTGACCTGTGATGTAATCGCTCCACGTTGTCCCTCAGTCTGGCTCGCAGATGACGTATGCACACTTCTTTCTGCTGCAGGGGAGTGAGGTATTGCTCTGGGGCGGGAGGCCTGATCCCATGGTTGTCGCTACACACCGTATGCTTTGCCTGACGCCTGAGGAGAAAAAACAATGGCGACACCATGTTTTGGGTAGATTTTTGGCGTTTATTTTATTTTCTATGTGGGGAAGAGCTTAATGTTGATAGGTGGAAAATGCACAGCCTGCCCCCATGACTCATCATATTATGCCAAAGAAAATCCCCTGATTAGCAACTTTGTACCTCGGCGTACTAGGATACATCCGAGGCGTGAGGCTTCCCTCTGTCGCCTTGACCTTCAGCGAGTAGTTGCTGGTGCTGGACATGTCACTAGGGTTGCATCGTCCGCTGCTACCACTCGCTCCTGCAGAGCGCCTTGTTGTGAAAACGACAATATTGGGTTGATGTATCCTAAACATTGTTTGGATGAGCAAGCAGGATGTGACCATACCTGTGCTGACCTGATGAAGGTTTCCTGCTTGGGGTGAGCGTTAAGGACATGCTGCCTCTAGTAAAGGAGGCTCGGAGTCCTTCCAGCTAGACTCTGAAAAATAGTAAATGCATTTATGGTATTAGAATCTGATTGGCACTAAATTGGATTATGGAGAGTCATTTCCTGGAAAAAAAAAAATGACTTAGGCAAAAAATGAGTTCGGCAGTTATGTTATTAGCGTGATGATATGTTAACTTTGGGTCAAATACTTGATATCATAGCTATGCAGAATGCAGATGATATGAAGCAACCAGTATATTGATCAGTTCAATGTCACTGTCTACACTAGAGCAAATTAACAACTGAATGAACCAAAACAGTCTTCAGCTCTATTTTTAAGTGGGATTAAAGTTAAATATAAACTCAAAACAACTTTGCAGATTCAAGAACAATCAAACAGTCACGCTCCCTCCAAGATGATGTCTTGGACTTGGACGGATGACGTAGCCGTTCAGACTGTGGAACAGTGTGTTGTTTTTACTCTGCTTCTAATATTGTTAATTGAGTTTTTAAATCCTTTGACGTGTTGTGTCTTTGTCTGCGTGAAGCACATTGATTTCCCTTGTGTATGAAATGTGCTGTATGAATGAAGTAAATGGCGAAAGGTACAATCAACTTTTTCATTCATGCAAACCATGGCTTTGTGTTCATTTCACAATAGGTCGTGCTGTGAGTACATTTCGACGACATCATCTTTAGTTTTGTATTAATACTTTTCTGAGTGGTGGGGTTCCGAGAGATTTCTCTCATGATCGAGAACGAACGCACGCACAATTCCATCCATCTCACCTCGCCTCTTGTACGTATATGAGCAATAGCAGCATCAGCAGCATCCACCAACAGGTGGTCACGGCGTTAATGGCGAGAAATACGTAAGCGTGTTACGTAAGCGTGCGCGTGATTGAGGATGCGGAGGCGAGCATCTGGCACAAAAAGCGCACCAAAAGCGGCCACAATATGTAGAGCATCCTGGAATACAATTAAGTAGTGAAAAACAGAAGGAGCACAAAATAGAGAGGCGAAAAGGCTGAGTCCTGCAGAGGTGTCCGATAAAGCCGTTTGTGTGGCGGCGGGTACCGCGAACGCGTCTCACCGTGTCAGAAGCCTCGGACCCGAGCGTGCCGCTCACGGGGACGACGACAACTATACCGAGGCTGCGGCTGGTGCGTCGCTGGCAGCGTGGCGAGAAGACGCAGCAGCTGATGCGGATCCGAGCGCATCCTGCAGCCATGAAGGGCTCATATCGAGTGCGCCCACTGCGACGTCGATGCCTCTTAAAGAGACAGCAGGGGACGAGAGGAGACGACAGAAGGGAGGACAGGACATGAGATGGGACCGTCAGGGACAAATGTTCAGCGCTCTCACAATCACAATGCTCTCACACGTATCAACTACTAATAAAGTACTCTTGATATACTGGACTGAAATGCTTTCTGATCAATTAATCAATCTATCTCATATAGCCTACTGAAAAAAAGTGTTTCAGTAGTGTGTGGACAATTCAGGAATGAGTAATAGTGTGAGAGCACCATAGTTATTAAAAGATTTTTAGGTCAATGTGGAATATGTGAGAGTATTTTACAGAGGCGTAGCCAGGAATTTTTCCAGTAGGGGCGCACGCCCACAGGAAAAAAAATCGAACATCACCCACGCCGTTCGCTGATCGCTAAAACAACGTCCGGGAGGCAAACGGTGAATGGATAACATCGCGCACATAGAATAGCGCAAGCACATTCGCGCAAGACCGAAAGAAAAAAACGGCATGAAAATGAAGAATCGAAAAAGCTCGATTTTTTTTTTTTTTTTTTTTTTCCAACCGGGGCGCAGGGAGTCCTAACCGGGGCGCCGCCCCGGCTCGCCCCGGCTTGGCTACGCCTCTGGTATTTTACTTGTGCATGTGTGAGCATTTCAGTAGTAGTGTGTTTCATTTTACATGTGAAAGTGTTTCTGTTGTTCACCTGGCGCAGGCAACGTGGTTTCACAAGTTCTCATTCAGGGGCAGTAAATGTGAGTGAATGGTTGTCTGTTTGGACAGTGATTGACTGGCGGCCCACCCATTGTGTAGGACAGGGGTCGGGAACCTATGGGTCGCGAGCCATATATAGCTCTTTTGGTGACTATGTCTGGTTCGCGGACAAATCTGACATTTGTTGACACAATCGAAGTCAGAAATAATGTTGTTATATGATCAAAGTAAAAAATAGACCGACTGAGATCAAAATGTTAAATTAGCTTTCAAAATATAAAATATGATCACGTTTGCAATCCATCCCATCTGTTTTCTTCCGCTGAAATCCACGGTTGCGTCATATCAGCCAATCCCAGCTGCCCTTCGGTGTAGAGAAGGGTGACGCTAGGTCGGACAAAAAAAAAGCGCGATTTCTATTGGACAACACGGTGCCTACGGGGTCGTGAGAGGTAAAATTCCATCCGCTTTATTTAAAATTTCAGCTAGCTAGCTGGTGTGTGCCAGGCAAGCAAGAAAGATGGCGAAGAGAAAAAAAGATGACGATTACCGAACATTTCAGAGTGAGTGGACCGAGCTAGTCAAGCTAGTCAAGCTAGTCAACATCAACTCCGTGTAGGGACCAGACAAGGTGACTTTAATTCAGTTAGTTTTGCTGGCGCATTAGCAATTGTGAGCAACGGAAAGCCATTTACTGATGGTGAATATTTCAACATTTATGCTTGATGTGGCAAATGAACTTTTTGACAACTTCACGGATAAAGAAAAGATACTCAAACGGATAAAAGACATGCCTCTGTCAGCAAGAACCGTCCACGATCGGGCCATTATGACTGATGAGCGCCTCAACGCCTGCATGAAACTCAACCTCACCGCATATCAACCGGACTACAAAGCCATCAGCAAAACAATGCAGCCCCAGAAGTATCATTAATGGTGAGTTTTTTTTCTAACTTTCAATATAAAAACGTTATTAAAAAGAATATATTAGTACACTCAAAAAATCGTTGGTCTTAATTAAAATACATGCATTTAATTGTATTTAGCCCATCGTTTGTTTGTTTTTTTAAATGGTATGGCTCTCACGGGAATTTTTTTTTTTTTTTTAAAATGGGCATTTATGGCTCTGTCTGCCAAAAAGGTTCCCGACCCCTGGTGTAGGAAGTCAGCCAGGATAGGGTAGGCTCCATTCTCCAATCAAGAATGGATGGAATAAAAGAAGTCTTCCCAGAAGAGTGAAATGAAACCAGCAGGAAGACATTTCTGCCAATATTCATACAGTATGGATTAAACACATTATTATGCTTAGGATTGGCCAATCTCCGGTTTGTATTGCAGACCACCCCCGTGACCCACAAAATCCACAAAGTAGCAACTCAATGCATTTTATGATTTGTATATACACCAAATGAGCATGTTTATGATCCCAGAAGGAATGCATGTGAGTTGCACCATGCAGGTATTTTTCTCCACTGGGTATCGCCATCCTCATGGTCGACAGTACTGTAGTATCTGTGACGATCTATTGAGTGACCTCAGAGTCGGCAAACAAGAGTCGAGTCTTGGTTGGGAGTTAACTGGCTTAAGCGTGAGCAGCTCTGCTCAGTTACGTGAGTTGTGACAAATGGCAGGTCGTGTTGTAATATGCGTTTGTGTTCATTTTGCTACCTCTGTTTAACACAGTGAGCCTAGAAAAAGTGAAGTGTAACATAGCAGGGATGATTGTAATGCAACAAACCTGAATGATACACGTTGCAATCAGATCTTAATAATTTAATGACAAATTGTAACGTACAGTTTGATACACACTGCTGGCTTTTAAAACAGCAACAGCGTCAACATTTTCAAGCAATAAATGTCAACTGTCCAACAGCAGAACAACTGTTGTTCAACGTTTCACTCAGAAGAAAGTGCTCTGTTTTCAGTTCAACTAAAATTGGGTTTCACTTCAATTATGAGTTGCTCTAGAATGAATACAAATAAATATTTTTCTCTTGCAATTGTATTATTATTTAACACACAACCACGTTCTCCAAAACCAAGACTGCAACCTGTTGAAGAACCCACTGACAACTTCTTAAACTGTGTTTAGTGTTTCAACGTGAAGAATGCAGAACCAGGGTGAGAAAGATGTCGTGGCATGGACCACTCTTGTGCAGATTCACAACCCCTTCCTTATGAAGCATAAGGCAACACTGGACTGTTCTAGCCACCTGCAGGCGGGTGTGTCCTGAGCAAAGGTCCCTCAGGCAGAACGAAGTGCCCTCAGAACACTGCCACACACGTGCACACACACACATAACTTTAATATGTATATACTATATATACATATAAATACATAATTTTTTGCCATATAGTCTAGAGGAAATACTGGATTTAGGATGGTTGATATCAGCATTAATAATTACTTTATTTTTAGGGACTTACTTGTAGGGATTTCAGAAGCATCTGTGAATGTCGGTCCACCGTCTGATTCTCCCCAGAGTTTTGGCAGCCCAGCAAAGACTGCAAGTTACAAAGGGACCGTGTTATTTACAGGAAGTGTCGGCTCAACCTCCAGGGAGACAAGTTAACAGGGACCAAATGGTTTGAAAATGGTAGCCCCACTGCCAAGTTAATTTGAATCCAACAATGCTGGCAAAAGCTTGAGCCACACAAACTTTGAAGCCACCTGACTGTGCTGCTCCATGTGAGACTGATGGACAAACATCGGGTACTCTGGTGAAAGCACTGGTTGACTTGTGTCCAATATGTGTTCATCCTGCGACACAAAGCACATGTGATAAATGTGACTGAACCATCACAATTGGCTAGAAATATTTGCGCTTACTTGCATGAGCTCCAAGTCACTCAGGTGGTCGCTGGAATAATTAACCTCTGTGAGCTTGTGTTCTGTGGAGGAATCATTGAAGCTTTCTGTGCTGAGTGGGCTCGTGTTACTGAGAGCGGACACAGGGTACAGAGCTGTGGAAAAGAACAGAAACACTTCAATAAGACACGCTGTTGTGTGTGGAAATAATGGCGACCAAAAAAACTATTTGAGACCAATTCTGATATTTGGCAGGAAAAAAAAGTCTGAGAACTGACAAGCAGGTCAATTTAAAAAATATAGAATGAATTTTTAAAAAATAGGTTTTTGTCCATTAATGATTGCAATGACAAATATATCATTAATTGCTAGTTATAACAATTGTAAATTGCGTATTAAACCGGGAGCCCTTGCATAATCAGTAACCAAATCGCTCTCAGAGAGATGCTTATTGGCGTCAGAGCCCCGTCTAGTGGACAAACGGCACAATAACATCATTATTGTGACTCCAACACTGATCACCATTTACTGTTTCATGGGACATTAAGAATATATCATCGTGTAATCTGTAAAACTCTGGCAGATTATGATTATTTTAAAGAGCCAATGAAATCAGACGACTGATTAATCGGCCAGGCCCGACTCGAGCGAAATATCCTACCTTCATGGTCATCTTGCCGCATGACCTCTTCCTCCTCAAATGTCACCTGGATAACGTCCTTTGGAAAAGCCTATCAGGAGAAAATGGAATTCGGCAGTATCATACATTTCAAACGGGTGTTTTTATGACTTGATCTGGGAAGAGAAAGTGGTTTCAGGGTACCTCCTTAATCTCTGAACCTATAACATTGGAGCATGGCCGCATGAGCAGTTTGACTGCAGTTCCGCTTTCTTTCCAGTACATGAGCTGCTGAGTGGGGGTAGCCATGATCGGGATGTCAATCAGATCAGAGTCGTCGCTAAGCTGCATCTGCATGACTTTGTCATTCAGAAATGTCATTTGGTCCATGATCAAGTTGCACTTCCTCTGTCTTCTCTTCTTATTTGTACTTGCTGAGGAGATGAGAATAGTGAGTCAAGTAATGTTTAATACATCTAAATTTGAAATAATTGCCCATTATTTATTTTTTTCTACTTTATTTTAAGAGTGGAATCGATAAAAAATGCTTTGCAATTGCCGAACGTTTTTAAAAGTGAAGACAATTTTGAATTTGAGCAAGAAACAGGAAGTCAATACACTTTACTTGCTAATGTGGCGGGCCAGATCTAGCCCACAGGCCACATGCCTGTGCAATGGAGACGTGTCATGTAAATTCTATGACTCCTGATAATCACTACCATCTTGGCCATGACTGGTATCCCTTCAAATGGTCTAAGTCAGTACTTTCTTAAGCAATTATCCTCCGGCTGTAAGGCAATGTCAACATACAAAGAAGTTTTTGGCCATTCGACTTCTATTTGCAAGGACAACATCTGTCCTTGGATTGACCAGATTTTTGCATGTTTGGTTTCAGACATTTAAGTGTAATAGGTGTAAATAAAGTTTGGTTGTGCCTACAAGCATCAGTCACAGGTGGAACGACAAAGGATGTCTGCTTGTAAGATGGCTGATTCAGGGACTCTTCTTCCTCTGCAGGATCTCTTCTAATTACATCTGAAGAACAGAGGGAATTTCTCAACCAGGAGGTTGCACCTATTTTTACATATATTTGTGAAACTGAACGCTAAATAATGAATCTCTAAGAACCCTGTTGTACCATGCTTTTGGGTGAGGGAATATTTGTTAGGTGTCTCATTATCATCTGGGATGAACTCAGAAAAGTCAGGATGAGTGCCGCAGGATGTCAGGAAGTCTGTGGGATCAAAAATCACAACTTTATTGACAATAGATGACAGAGAATCAAGATAAATTGGTCAAAATGGACACAATCGTAGAATACCGTATGTCTGTTCAGATCATTTAAGAAGACCTACCAAGACATAAATCTACTCCGATGTCCTCATCCCCGAACAAGTCTTCTGGGTGACCCAGAGTTTGAAAGTTCATATCCAGCTGACTGATGGTCATATCAACTGCAAATCACATAGAGAGAACAATAATCCAAACCAGTACTCTTTCAGTATTCACCTCACTTGAAAAAAATCTGAAAATGTTTCTGGGGGGAATGCGACTTGGAGATACAGTATCAGCTTGATTTTTTTTTAACTCAAATCCCACAAATGCAATATATAATCAAAATGCTGTGTTTGGACTATTGGGGGCACATAAAACATGTTATTGTGAAAAAAAAATTGGGGTTAACTTCCTCTTTAATGTGTCCTATCCATCTTGTGCCATTCATACAACAGAGTACTTAAAACTTAAGAACAGATTAAACTGAGTATAGATAATTGAATTCTTCTGTTTTTGTCAATGGTTACTTGAATATTCCTTGATGGTAATTTCCTCTGCATGACTTAAGTTTTGCGAGTAGACATCCACATTCATATCCACGTTGAAGTCACTAATGGAGAGAAAGACATAACGAATAATAAATATCAATCAAATAATTAAAATTTTGAATGTAATATTCAGCCATTTATAATTCATATTTTTCACTCATGGTTATATGAAGTGTAATCAGAAGAACACAAAAAGGTACCTTGAGTGAGGCAAGTAAGAAATGTCGTTACTCAAGGAGATTTCTTTTACTGTGGCCTCAGATCCTTCACAAGACAAATTTTTTGTCTTTTCTGGAGCATCTGGAATGTAAAAGGTTACAAGCAGATGCCAATATCAGAATAATCTTACTTGACAAGAGAAAACTAACAGAACCTTCGGGGCGTGAGTAAAAGAAAATGTCTATACGGTCCCTTAACATTCTGGCACTAATCAACTCAGTGTCCATCAATTAATTGGTATAAGCACCCAGTTAGACATTTGGCAGTTTTTTTTTTTTAATTCCATCAAGTTGGCCAATTTCAACAAATAAAATTTGCACTCCACAGATGATGAGTACAAATGTTTTACCTGGCCTAAATGACAGTTTGAGTTTATCCATGGCATGACTGCAGTCTGTTAGGAGATATTTTGCTTTTCTGCAGAAGATCTGAGTCACGCCAAGAAGTAGAGATCCAGACAGTCGTAAACCCAGAATCTGTAAATACAGTAGCAGCCATTTTGTACAGTACTTTTGGGGCATTTGTTGGGCGTATGACGTTAATACTTTAGAATTGTGCACCTGTGGGGAAGATACGATATCTTCTACTGCTGAATCCAAATTACATTCAATAACATGGGTCTTGGTGACCTTCCTGTTATAGTATACAGATAACCAAATTTCTTTCAGCTTTTCCCACTTGTACAAGAAGGGTGTCAAATAGTTGAGCATATTCCTGGAGTAATCTTGTCACCTGAAACAAAAATATTTATGCTATGGTTTAATTCATGTCATTGTGTTGCCAGCGGTTGAGTTAAATTACAAAGTTTGACAGCAAATGTCACAGCAAAACTTCGCTTTGGTTAGGAGTTTAACATAGGTTTTCACAAAAGTAATCAGTTCTATATTAATGTATGTATAACCCAGTTCTTCTCACACTGTAAAACATGGGAGTGAATAAAGTTTTTCCGAAAAAAAAAAGTACATTTTACGAGTTTCTTTTTTTTTTTAGCTTTTTTCGTTGTTTTTTTTTACTAGTTTATGTCACCGCTGGTGACAGTCGAGTAACCTAGCAACCACTGAGGGGCATCCGAAAAGTTTCGTGTCATTTGTCATTGTCAGGAGTAAGGAAAACATTGACCGCAAAATTGAATTCCTTCCTTGTGCCCAGGGTTAAGGTGAAAAAAAAATAATACGGATTTCAAGTGGGAAATAAATGTGACAGGTTAACGTCGACGCTTGTAGTTAGGTCCTTTGACGAGGATTTTACCACGTACTGTTAACCTCCAATTATGGACACAGCTCAGAAGAGTAACGTCGTACATGTATATAAATTTTTCCAACTCACAGTTTAAGCAGATAAAGAATCCGTCATCAATTCCAGCAGCTCTCGCAAATGACGAGTACTTCACTCGAAAATCCCGCTTCTTGCGTCGGCTAGTGACGTCATGTAACTTTCCGGCCAAGAAAATAGCGGCCTGTTTGACGTAATGCGGAAAAAAGGCAATAATGTAGAGTTGATAGCAAGCAAATTACAAGCCCCCCAAAAATGTAAAAAATTTTTTTTTAAATAAATAAATAAATAAATAAATAAATGCAGGTATCAATATCAAACTGTTCCTAGTGATTCTTGAATTCCTTGCAGTAGCAGCCCACTGGAATACAATTGTACATTCATCATCTGTCGTTTGTAAACAGCAGGGGGAGTCATGTCATAAGCAAACAGTAGCGGTATTTTATCATTACCGCAAATGAGTACGTACTGAAATAGAAATGCTTTTAAAGAGGATAGAAATGTACCCTTTGTGCAGAAATCTTGAAAACTCTTCCAAAGCAACACATCAACGACGTTTTTTGTTTTAACCAAAAGCAGTGCTTCCAGAACTGCAGTATTTCTATTTTCATGATTAATTACCCCATAAAGAAAAAATATATTTATTTTCCTTTCTACGAAATCCTATGATTTCAATCCCTCTTGTGGCAAAATAGTAATGCATTAGACAAAGACTGTTGAACTCATTTCCATGGTGTGCCACAATGTAGTTATAGTTTTTCCTCAGGGAGCTGTTTTAGAAATTCTGTGTCAATTCCGTTAAATGGACAGATCAAGTTAGAAAGAAATATTAAATAACCCAATTTATTTATAAACCCATTTTATTTGGGCGGGCCTCCCTCACCTTGACTTTGACACCAGTGCATAAGTCAGTATATTACTCTTGAACCTCTCACCACCACATCACTATATTGACACTCAATCTTTATAATAAACAAAACTCGACTTTATCAAACAGAGCGCAATATTTTCTTTGTGTATTTTATGTATTTTCTACACATACATGAAGTGATATACAGCACAGTATCACATGTTTTGGGATATGTCCGGTAGCATTAAAATTGCTCCAGGATTATGAAAGAGAGCACATTACCTACAATGAATGTAATCAATCAGTAATGTAATCAATATAGTGTCCACATAACACAAGACAGTATAGTTCCAAGTGCATCACCTAAATCTGACTGTTCCACAATAAAACCGAGTCCCTGTGGAGAAAAGTGGCTGCCAGAATTTGATGGATTCCATCCTTTAAAGGAAACTAAAGGGAAAACTAAATCAATTGCACTTATGTTTTACGTGTCCCCGCGAGTCTAATCACAGTAATCTGATTAATCTTGTGTTCTTGGAATAAGAATTAAGATTAATCGATTCTCCCTCACCCCACGGCATGTCATTTTGGACTTTTACCGCCTTCTACTGCAGACTGAACTTTTCATCAAACTGCACTCTTGCTTGAATTGCGAGCATCACAGTTTCACGGTTTTTGGGGTTTGTGCATTGTCTGCACTGTCAATTTGATGTAATTTTTGAATAAAGGGATGGAAATCAAAATGCTTTTTTAATAGGATTCATTGATCCTTCAAAAATAAAAATAAACAGTTTATTTGATTATTAAAATCATCATTGGTTGCATACCAAATACTCGTATAGATTTTCCTGCCAAAATGAGAAAGACCACATCCATTTTAGTAAACACACTTAATTTGCTTTGAGGGGCCATAAAAAAGGATGTGGTGGGTCACATTTGTAGAGAATTGGAACACAATAAGAGCTGACCATCTCGCAATTTTATAAAGTCTTGCAACTTGTACACAAAAACACCTTCCCGGTGATGTCGTCATGTGTTTCTGGTCCTGTTTTGTTTGGCAGCACCACTAGAGGAAGTCAGCCAGTGGTGTGGCGGCGGCGAGTTGGCTTAGTGTCACCTCTCTGTGAACCGATCCAGTCAGGATGCAAGCAGTCCTTTGGGTTGATCTTACATGACACTACATGGCAGGATTGTTAACGTAGTGAAGGACAGACCTCACATCCGTCCACTTGCCCGTTTGAAAAGCGTGCGGGGATACTCGTGTCTTTGCTGGATTCTGGGGTGGCACCCAGTCGTGGACTTGACCTATAGATCCTCTGCCATAACGTGAAGGTGTCCCTGTAGAGACACTCGCGGAAGTTTGGCTTGCACAGCAGGTAGACCGCTGGATTGTAGACGGTGGAGGATTTGGCAAACACAGCGGCCACGGCGAATGCGGACGGAGGAACCCGTGCGGCGTCACTGAATGCTGACCACATGGCAACACCGGCATAGGGAGTCCAAGCACAGAGGAAGCCTATACACACTGCTACTGACAGCTGTAGAAAAGAATAGAGAGAGACAGCTACTGATCCATAAAACCATAATCTCTCATTTGGGGTTACGTTCCAGACTACAATCGACAAAATCTATTTGTATACAATCTGCTGTATTTCAAAGTTGCATGCATATTTGGCCGAAATATATTCACGTGAGGTCACATTGTTGTTAGATATTTTTATGTAAATATATAAAAGTACCTGTGTCCAGATTTAAAATAGTGTGTACTACTATATTGTACTGCTCTACTTTCACGTTGCTAACGTTGAAGAGAGACACTCACTCGCTCTAACCTTGACAATAAGCGAGTGCGCACTGGTGCTTTTAGCTTGCGGCGACACGTGCTGCTGGACAGCCTGCCGGGACCCTCGTACCGTGAGCAGGATAGACGAGTAGGAAAGAAAGATGATGGTGCAGGGCAATGCGTAACAAAAGATAAAAAGGCAGACAATGTACGACATAGCTGAAAGCTCGTGGTTGGGCGCGTGCCAGTCAATGCAACAGGCCGTGCCGTAGGGTTCCGTGCCGTATCGTCCCCACTGTCCTAAGGGCCCCAAGGCAAACACTGAAGCGTAACACCAGACTCCGACCACCAGGAGGCGAGCATGTGCCCAAGAGAACTTGTTTCCTGAGACAAGAGATTCAGTGAGCTGTTTTGCTAGTTGCAAGCTACTAGTTGGTTGTCCATGAGTTTCTCACCATAATTTGGAAAGCAGACTTTAAGGCAACAAACTAAAGAGAGGGCAGTGAGGTTTGTCAGGCTGCAAAGACCGAACAGTACACCACACATTGCATAGAGTTGACAGGCGGTCTCTCCGAACAGCCACCTGTATGCAGAGGAGAGAAGAAAATGGTGAAGACTGGAGGAAATTGAACTTAAATATCGATTAGAGCTTGACCAATATGAGATTTTTGATGCTAAAATCCTGTACATGTACAAAAATTCTCATGATACCACAAACTAATTCAAGGCAAGCAAAATGCTACTAAATAAATCAAGGAACTTGAATTTGTAACACTATCAACATAGGAGTCCCTATGAGATGTTTAACGATAATGGTCGATTAATTAATAGTGGAACCTTGCTTTTTGTGATAATTCCATTCCAAAAAGTCTTAAGACTTGATGGCATACCTGTGTGAGAAAGCTGACGGTATTGCCAGGGGGAATAAAAAGAGCGTCATTCCAAGGTCACTGATGGAGAGATTGATGATGAAGAACTCGGGTGGCTTCAGGCTTGAGCGTTTGTGATGTGCAACAAGTAACAGAATGCAATTGCCTAGGAGGGACAGCACGCCTGGGTGGGAATTGAAAAAAACAAATTGTTCAGGTGTGCCAACTTGGCGACTTCCGCTGAGGATCATCAAGGAGTTTACTCACAATATAAAATATAAATTGAGCCCATGACGACATCATACTCCTTGGAGATAGTGGAGGTAAACACAGCTGTTGTGTCTGAAGCATTTCTCATCTAGAACATTGGCACACTTATGAGTCCATTTGGAATGAAAACATGCACATTGCACACACACACACAACGGCAAACATTTCAACAGCTTCTTTCCTCTTTTCAAACAATAAACTCTCACATTCTCTATCTCATCTGCGGGGACATATGTGTGGAGGTACTATTCGACAGTATTGAAATTGCAACAGTGACTCTCAAGGACTGAAGTATGCAGGCAAGATCAAGAGAAAGACTTGATTGTGATGCAAGTGAGCACGCCAGTCAATCTTGATGCGCCCCTCTGTCTGAGTGCCATCAGAACAAAGAAAAACACTCATGCCTCATTTTAATGCTCCTTGAGAGCGTGATTTTGTCTTGATTCATCTTGAAAGGTTGGCAACTTGGCATTGAGAGCACCAAACCCATGAGTTCATGGCCATCCAGCAATGTTGGCATGATCTATATGTTGTATGGTGGGTAATCTGTGATGCATCTTGACATCTGTGGAAGTGAAGGAGAAAAATACCTCTGGGGTGGGGCCAGATGGCAAGAGCCTGGAAGAGCCAAAGCAGCTCAGCTGTGCTTTTGGCTTATTCGGTCTGACTTTTCAGGCTGAGCTGTGAACAGGTTGATTAACTTTTGTATTTTTATTTACAGAGCTGTCTTATCTGACTCAAGCTGACTGAGTTTGCATGTTCTCCCTGTGTCTGCGTGGTTCAGACAATGCATTGATGGATGTTATCAGGATCCAAAATATTTTACTCCACTTGTGTTGATTTTTTTTTTTTAAATTTTGGGTCTCTCAGTGGCGCTGTATTTATATGCATCCCCTCACTTGAGCCACACATTTGTCACTCATTGAGCAGTGATGCACAAAGCCAAAGACCTTGGGAGACCTTTTGTGAGCCTGAAGTGCACCGTCTTTACCCTTGCTGTGTGTAACCGACCGCCTGCTCTACTGAAAGTCAGTGACAGTGACAATCAAACGCCATCGTGCTCCACTATTTGCACAGCAACATGACAAAGTGGCTGCGGGGCTTTCTTTCAAACAGCACTTTGAAAACAAACATCTTATGTAATGGGCTCTGGAGACCATCATTCAGATGATCATTTAGTCTGGCGTTGATAACATTTGGTGGTTTTCTTGTCTTTGAAAAGTTCCCATAACAGTCAATCACTGTAGTAAATAATCTTTAAGAAAAAACACTTGTCTTTTATTAAGCTGTTTCTATGTGTACCTCACTCATTAAGGGAAGCAAATTTCTTGTTAGATATTTTTGAAATCATTGTCTTTTCAATTTGTCATTAAAATCACATCTGACATCTCACGGCACCGTGCGCTCTAGCAACCAAATGTCAACAATGTGCTCAGGGTCTTGTGGTATCACAGCAGCAAGCTATTTGAAAAATGATAACATCAAGCTAATTATCAACAGAAATAATGAAACACCAAGTGAGTGTATGGCGTCAATTGTGCAGAGAGGCAGAACTCATTACTGCCCTGCTACCGTGATGTCAGCATGTACATTCACCACTTTGTACTTTTGAACCTTGCTTGACTTTCAGTCAACACATGAAAACAGGGAAAACAGAACACAACTTGTGCCAGTCTGAATGTAGTTCAAACATTTAAAACACATGGGAATGTACACACACTTGCATTCAACTAAAGTAAAAATATTATTGTAATTATTCCAACGCTGAATGTCACAGTCTGATGTGTAAAATTTAGAGGAGACTAAATAGTGCTGCCTACCTTCCAGGGAAGAATTTCTTGTCCTCTGTGAAACTCATGGAGGCCCAGTACAGAGCAAGACACTGGACATGAGCTCCAGCCAACAACTGAAAAGGAGATGGAGAGGACAACCTGGCGCCACACTGAGAGATAAATATGAGAAAGCGCTGGAAAGTAGCAGGGAGAAAAGAGTCCAGCTTAAGGTAACCTCTTCCTTTTCTTCACGACACATTCGCACACATCCAGCAGGCAGGTGGACGCTTTCATGTATGGTATCGTCATTATTGTGGAGATGCACTAAGCGAGGGAGACGGAGAGAGAGACAGAGAGAGAGAGAGAGAGCGAGAGAGAGAGCAAAATAATGGACGGGGGAGGCTGACTTGACAGGCAAGCTCAAAGTGTGGCTGATGGCTCCAACTATTACTCATCCTATTTACTTTATGGAGCCTAACACAGTGTCCTTCTGCTGTATACTTATAGTGTACCGTAGTCAAGAGAAAAGATTGTTTTTTTTGTCTTGGGTAGTTAACATTGGCATGGTTCAAAATCTCTCCGAAAATAAAATAGAGCGTGAAAATGACAACACATGACAAGGAAGTGATCATTTCATTTTGCACGCCCTAATTGATGTTGCCCTAGTTAACGCTGTCATTGTTTTCAATAAAATTTTGTTTTGTTTGTATTGTTGGTATTCTCGGAATAACCCTTGCTGCTGAAAAGGAAGTGTAACTGGGGTGTCAAATTCGTTTTTGTCGCGGCCCGCATCCTTCAGAGGGCCATTATGACTGTCAGTCCAAATAAATGTACGAACGTCTACACAACAAACTGATGAATAACTAGTTTTGAAATCAGAGACTAGTAAAAACTGTGAAGATGAATGCCAATAAAACTTGCTAGCTACAGCTCTATTAGTGAAGACAATTTGTAATTTTAGTATTGACACATAAAGTCGATGCAGAATTTGTCTTGGCGGGCCAAACATGATGACACTGCGGGTCAAATTTGGCCCACGGGCCAACGCTTGACACCCCTGATTATAACAACAATCAACGTAGTGTCGTTCGGGACTGAGAGCAAATTTATCAGGCGATTATTAAGAGCTGATCCTCTCAAAATATAAAGTCAAATCGACTTGGCCGCTGCAGCAAAACCAGTAGGAAGCATTTGCGATGCACCAAAAGCACTGTGTCATCCTACTTTAATCGTGTACCGCCACCCGCATGCAGCCATCTCGCTCACAGGCTGACAGTCGTGGAAAGCCGCTTAAGGGAACGTGGGCTCTCGAGCCGAGCTGCGTCGTGACTGCTGGAATATCAGCCTGCCTCAAAGAGAAGGGCTGTCATGTAAAAAAAAAACCCAAGCAGGGTCTTGGGCCTTCTCAGGCCACTTGCCCTGACATGTTGAAATGAGCCTAGTCTAGAAGTTGAAAACCCGTGGGTGTCATATTTTTTGCCACGCTTGCTTTATGACCCCTGAGAGCAGTTTGGGAAGATTGCTTCGTCAGTGAAATGCAGTAGTGCCTTGATTTGTGGCTTTAATTTATTCCTTGAAGATGCTTGTTGCTCACAACACTCATCCTTCTCCATTGAAATGAATGGAAATCGCCCCCAAAACACCAACAAGACGTAACAAGATTTGTAACATGAATATCTAGCGAACAAAAAACTAGCATTAAACACAATTTGTGCCATGAGCATTGAAGAGGAATGATTTAAGTTTGCTCTTAAAGAGTGTTAGTAGCCATTTGTAGCAAATCTGGAAGATCGCCCCATAGGACAGAGGATCAAGTAGCTGAAAGTTGGATCCCCTTGATCTATATTTTCAGATTTTGGGAACCACAAATAAATATGAGCAATCTGAATCAATCGGTGCATTCTGGGGTCAGACCTTGTTCACGCAATCAAAGATGACATTTGTATGTGAGTCAGCATACTAACTGTCCATCCTCCAACCATCACCGTAATGAGGACAAAAACTCTTGAGGACACTCTACGCAGTGAATCACCTTTAAAACCATCCTCTGCTTTTGTGCCAGATTTGGGTTTTTGCAAATGTTCACGGGTGAGCAGTAAAAAAAAAAAACTCATCAAACATCTTGTTAAAAAGAAATCTTGTCTGTATGCTGTGAAATAAATAGTTGGCATACCAGAAAAAAACTGCTAAAGGAGAGAGCTCTTGCTCTTTTCTCATGGTCCTCCTTGTGACATTTCAATCATTTCTATTAAATTGAGGTGAGGGATGGAAAAAAAAGAGTGCACTGGGTTCATCGTCCACATAATTGTCATTGTTTGTCCGACAAGGATTGTCAGCAAGGTCACTTCAGCAATGCCTTTGGAATGCTGAATGCAGTGCGCGCAACTCCGAAGATGGATAATGGATTTGAGCGCAAGGTGACACCACTTATTGTTTACTTCTAGGACTCAATGTCTTTTTAATTTAAAAAAAAAAAAAAAAAAGCTTTTATTTGTGCTCTGCAGTATCTTCCAAATTATGACAATGTACCTCTTGACGACCTCTCGTGGAATGCTTACCTCCTTGTCACAACTTTACAGGGAATATTGACTGTCAGAATTTGATCATCAGGTTAATTGTTTTATTTTAGAGATACAAAATATATTTTCAGCAAAAAAGCATTTACAGTACAGAATGTTTATTTTTGTGCTGGCAACCCTAAGCAAAGTAAATAGATGAGGAATTTAGGGCTATAAAAAGCAAAGGACTAATACAATATCAAATTATATAAAAAGCATTGTGTAATTTAGTCTCCACATAATAAAGTATAAAAACTAGAACATCACATAAAACAATTTAAAATATATATACACAAAGACTTTTCAGCATGTAATCAGCACAGTAACGAACAATTTGGCGGGTGTTAAAAACGATTGCAACTCAGACTTAGCACCTTCACGAGTCAAGTAAAAGTAAACGTTTGTCATCACAACATTGAGTGGAGTCAGTTAGTTGCTGCAAAACGTTTTAGACTGGATATCAGTTCGAGTTTACAAAAAAATGACATCAACATTATGAGATGTTCGTGGACTTGCACAGCACCAGCAGAATATTTACCCTTCATTTTTTTCATATAATTTATTTACTACTTTGAAGTAAACGTGTCCCCGCGTTGTAACTCTTGCTCGTAATTCTGTTGTGCTGATTCTGCTCTCGAGCTGCAGTTTCTGATTTCGTCTTTCAGCTCAGACAACTGTTGGGAATGGTTGGAGAGAGTCCCATTGAATTGCATGAGGAAGCCATTGGATTGTCTGTCGAGCTCCTCCCTTATTCTCTCCAGATCTTCTGCTACAGAATCAAGACCTTTACATTGGTCCTCCACATTAGCAACACGTCCACCGACCTCTGTAACCTCTTTTTGTACACCCATAGCTGTGCTCCGACAACCTCGGATCTCGTCAGCGAGCCGTCTCTTCATTTCCTGCAACTCCCCCTTGAGCCGGGTCAGTTTGCGCTCACCTGTACCAAGCATGGAAGCCTGATGTCGAACCAGTTGGACCACGCCCTTCATCTGTTGTGCCAGACGTGACTCTCTCTCATGCCAGGAGCTGTTTGCTCGTCCCACCTGGTGGACTACGTTCCCCAGTGATTCCTGAATTCCTTTCAGGGTCCGGTTGACCGAGCGAACATTGAACCTAAGGATGGTGAGCTCACCTTGTTCTTTTGGTCGCTGCTCTTTGTTGGTCAGATGCCTCACGATGTTCTGTAGTGTGATGTTGAGGCTGTTCAAACGGTCACCTTGCCTTTCTAACAACCCCTCGACATTCTGATCTTCTGCCAGGCCACTACTTGAAAAAGCGGAGTCCCCTTGGATAGCCGTGGGTTTTTTAGATGACGAACATGAGGAAAAACAAAGAATCTCTAGGTTGCTCAGATGTTTTTGGACTCTGTCCACGTCCATCTCGAGTCTCCCTCGGAGGGACTCCAGCTCTGTCTCCAGGGTCGGAACGGCATGTCCCTCGAGGAGCGCAGGGGCAGTGGCATTACCCAGTTCCTCCAAAGCCATCAGTAGGCGTCCTTCAAGTTCCCTCAACTTGCCCTCCATTCTGGCCTCCAGGCCTAGTCCTGTTTCCGCTTTGTCTGAGATGCTGCTCCTCTTTACCACTTGCCCAGTCAGGTTGAGCTTAATCTCGACATATTTAAGGCGCCCCTCTAGCATTCCTTCAATGTGGTCTTTATGACCTCCCAACTCCACTCTTAGGTGACTCTGAGACTGATTGAGGTCTGCCACTGATGTTTCCACCAACTGCACCCTGTCGCTCAGTCCACTCAGCACAGAACAGCAGCTTTCTATTGTGTTCAAATGTTGAACCTGCTCCTGAAGGTTCCTCAGCTCTCTCCTTAAGTCGCTGGCACTTTCTTCCAAAGCATCTTCCATTTGTTCCTGCCGTTCACCTCGCTCCCTCTGACACTGGCGACATAAGTCTTCTGCTTTCTCCTCACATCGGCCCACTGCAGTCTCCACCCGTTTCTCAAACCCACCCAGAATGTCTGTCCTGGCTGCACTCAGTTTGGCATCCAAGAGCTGCTCTGTATCCTTTGAGGCTTTGCTCTCAAGATGGGTCGAGTCTGATTCTGCGCCTTCTCTGGTTGCTAACTTCTCAAGTGCTCCGTCATGTGTCGTTACTGTGGCTTTAAGCTCCTGAAGCTCCAATGTCTTGGCTCGCAGCTCGGTCCTGAGCTCTTCTACCTTTCCATTCAGTTCCGTGAGCCCTGAAAATATGTGTCGGCCATCTAGACCACCGGCATCGGGATCGCCTCCGGGAATCTCCGCAAAGCCGACTATGGAGGGGCTCGAAGATATAGCAGGAGCTGAAAGAGGACTGGGGGCGGCAGAGAGCAGAGCTGTGAGCATCCTGTTGGCATCTTCTCTTAGTGATGCTCGAAGGCTGTCCTCCAGGCCATTCACAGTCCCCTTCAGGGTCTCCAATCCCTGGTTCAGACGTCTTACGTCCTCCTCCATTCGAAATATTCTCCCCTCTGTCTCAGTGTCTAGAGCCAGACCTAAAAAATGATGGGATAGATTTAGTATTATAGTCAGTCACATTTATTACAATAACAAACACATGAAAGCAGACCGGATTGGAATGGATATTGGTTCACCTTCAGTTTGTTCGCCATTGGTAGGAGCAAGCGTCACTTCTGGCCTATGCTCCACTTCTTCTTGATTCTGTTCATGCGCTGTGTGATGTTCTTCGATATGGTCCGGCATGGGCTCGGGCCCATCTGGATATGGTTCAAAAGAGGTGTCTGGATAGCTGGAAGATCTTGGCAGTCCAAAGTTAGGCATTGGGTATGAGTTGAAACCACCGGTGGGAGGTCCTTTGGGTTGATTCCATGGGTTAGCTTTCACAACAGGGTTGCTAGGTGGGCCCTTGAAAATGGAAGCCTTAAACATAGGAGCTTTGTATTGTGGTCCCTTGAACTGTGGGCCTCTGAATGGTGGCCTGTTAAACGGTGGCATGCTTTTCATGGAATGTTGGTAAGGTGGGGGTCCCTCCATGCAGTCGTAGCCAGAGTACCCAGGACAACAGCGCCACTCTAACTCAGTGACTGTTTTATGTGCCACCTTATACATTGGTTTGTAGATCAGGCGATACCTGAAGAGAACAATTTGAAGTGATTTACTTTGGGCTTTTCCTTCAAACAATGTAGTAATCATACTAACATTAGGCAAATAAATGGATGCTGGTATAATATCACTGTAGGTAGAAAACTTCGTCAGACTATTTTTTTTATATTTTCCCAAATTGAAACTATTGGTCTGTCCCCAGGTCACCTGGTATTAACAAATTTAAAGTGTTGAAAATTGCTTGAGAACAAATCTCATCCTGACATTTGAACAGTCTGAAAAGTGAAACATTTTCAGTCATGTGACATGATATCACCTCAACATTGAAAAGTCCATCCATCCATCCATCCATCCATCCATCCATCCATCCATCCATCCATCCATCCATTTATTTATTTAATCAGTATTTCGGAATTTTGTGGTAATGTTTGTACGCAAAGATATGATGATAATGTATGTATAATTAAATAATGTAGTGGTTAGTCTGGTAAGATGGTGACTTTGGACACCACCCGACAGTGACAATGTATTCCCAAGAAGAAAAAAAATACAAACAAAATAGAGAGCAACATTATGGAGGATTTAAAAGAAATGTACACCTAATGCTGCTACAGTAATAATTTCACAGTGGAAGATATAATAATAACAATAATACTTATTGATATACTGTAATGGTGAGATAATACATGTTTGAAACATCTATGGGTGTGCATTTATTTGTATTTAGTACTATGTAGAATGCATAATAAAAGGAAATCACTCACATAAGCGTTGGACAGTTTTTATGCCAGGAACACTTGTTGTACTCAGCTTTGACATACGGGGCCGCCCCATCTTGCAAAGTGAAAGACACTGTCTTTTCGATCACATAAGCACAGTGGTTCCTTTTAAAGAGGGCAAGAAAGACGGAAACATGTTGTTAGTGAGTTACAATTACATGTATTGTAGACTTGAGAAGCCAGAGAACCAAAGCTTACTTGTGTCTGCTGGTCGGTTTTCCTTGCCCGTGATGCTCAATCAGTCCAGATCTGTAGTCACTATAATGCTCATACGGACCGTATGACTTTGCTTCTCCAATAGACAAATATAGCATCATTACTATAAAAAGACTTGCTGCCATTGAGAAATCCATCACACGGTATCCAATTGTCCCCGGTTTAAAAAAAAAAAAAACCTCACAGATGAAAATTTATTAAAACTCCCCTTCCATCAACTTGGTCAAATATTCCAAAATGTACTTATTCAAACCTGAACCAGACAATCCCGCCACTGTTCATGTGAGTGCCTGTGATGAAGTCCGTCAGTACACTGACTGAGATTTTGGGTGCCACTAATAGGACCCCAAAGGTCAATTTACATATCTCCTCCCACACACCCTCCCCAGTGTGACACCAGCATGCTACTGGAACTGACGGAGTTGAATTAGCCCACACCTAATATGATTCACTTGCCCCCAACAGTATTTTGAAATGAAAAATTCTAATGTTCACGCTGCTGTATTCCTTATGGTGACATCATAGCAAACCAGAGTGGAAAAAAGTGTCGTCTGTCATGTTTTAAGAGTAGGCAGATGATCCAAGATGAGAGGAGAATATCATTTCAGTGCTTCGAAACATGTCCTGCTCTCCCTCAAAAAAATGGAAAATTCATTTTCATGTGAAAACTTTTGGGGTTTTTAAATTGGGTGAAAAAAAAAAAGGAACCTTTTGGAATTGGCTGTCAGTAGCCACCCACTCACTCTCCTGCCATCAAATTTGCCAGACATCTTGGAATCTTTGACTTGACATGTCCATGCACGTGGGCAGAGTCTGAAGTGAACACCTAACAGTAAACCTCCATGGTCTGGAACAAATAATCGCAAACACTTCCGGGCAACAGCCACACTTGTGAATGCCATGCCCCGAGGCTTCAGATTATGAGGCGAGTCTTTGTGTGGTTGAATAAATAAGCGCACTGCTCTTTATTTGAACGATAGTAATTACTTTGGCAAAAGTAAACAATATTGCAGTATTTTATTTTAACAGGATGGCCATAATTATATGACGTCCAAAGGTCGACAGCAGTGAGGCTTTCAGAATCCAAATCTGCTTTCAGCTTCTACAATACGTGATCAAACTTTGACCAAGTGCAGTCATTATTTTGCTGATATCGCTTGACTGAGCTTTTATTTCTCTTTTTTAAGTAAGTCTATTTCCTGCATCCTGTTTGTGTGTGCCCCGACCCACCTCAATCATCTGGTCACACCCTGTCCACACTCTGGGTGTGCAAGGTTATTTTTAGAGCACACTACTTTTTCCCAAGACACACCTTTTCTTCTCCATTTGTAAACAAGCTCCCGTTGTATGATGTGAAACACGTTGTATCCGCGCCGTAATGTTCTGGCCGGGTGGAACAAGCGCAGCTTTCTCCTATAGCCTGCCGCCTGGCGACTCCACCCTGACTTGTGCCTGAATGGCAACACACATTTTGCGGCGGTTCTGGCTTGCACCCGCGCGGCTGTCTTACGACTTACGTCAGGCAAGGTGAACAGGGTGAGGCCTCATGGCGCTGCCTGCCCGGAAAAAGAAGAGAAGCCACACATTGCCTTTTCTTTGACTCACAATCAATCAAACACGTACTAATGACGATGAATGAGTCTGTTGACTTTGGGCAGCCTTTTCTCATTTTCTCGGTGCCTATTTAATTTTAACACTGGCAGTTGACATTCAGAGCCAACATGTTAATCCCTTGATGTGTGTTTTGAGCCAAGGCAGCGTGTTTTCTTCCACACTGCATGCCTTTGCATATCATTTTGACTTGATGACATAACAAATGAGGTTAGTTCACAGTAGCGCACCATCCACGCCATTTGACAGCCTCTTAAAGAACCTTTAATTCATCCATTTTAAACACATGTGAAAAAAAAGTGTTTAAAACAAATATAAGCTATGTTTTAATGTTGAGTTTTGATTTTGACTTTTGAGATCTGGCCGGTAAATTTGATAGGAAACAAACATTAGTAACTGTCTTGTTGATCTTCTGCTGCTGTTTGTCTTGAATCATCAATTGCAACTCTTGTATGTTCACAGCCATGCAAGAGAACAAACAAGAATAATTGGTCTCAACACTTCACAAATCTGGACTGCTGGCGCACCCAGAATTGATTGAATTGTTTGATTTCTGTATTCTATTTTTTATTTAGTGTTCATTTGTACTTTCTTGAAGATGATATGCTCACTCTGAGGCATCAGGATTGAAAGAATTATAAAGTGACACAGATTGTCCTGAACAAACCTCATTTGGAGGCCACATGCCAAGTCAGAGGTCAAGGCACACTTCACACATTCGCTAAGAGGAGCAGTGTGTTTACTGTCGCCAGGTTCCTGCTGGCGTGTACACATCTGGACAACATGCACACACGCACGCACACAAACACACATGCACACTGACTACTGTCTCTTTAAAAATCCTTCTGCTTAGTTCTTTCGAAGATTTTCAATATTCTGCCACTACATAGGGAAATAAATACAGTAATCATTTTGCCTATTCTTTGCCAGGCTGCTTTAAACAACGTATATAATCACAATCCTCACATCTAAGATACAATTTGAGGTCAGAGTATTGCCACATGTCACTATGACAAGCAGAGAAAATGAAAAGATTTTGGAGGGGGAGTCAGATCTGTGTCCCAAGACTTATGCTCATAGTGTGCCGTATATCAGTGGTTCTCAATTAACAGAATGCAATAAATTATGTCAAATCTTTATTCAAAAAGTGCATTCGTCGAGCGACCACTGTGTTAATGCATGTCGCTCAGTCAAAATGTTATTTTGACATTTTCTACCCAGCGGTATCTCATAAATATGATTCATGTATTAATTTGTACACTGTGCTTTACATATTTATACATCCAATTTATTTTGACCTTTCAGACTGCTCTTGCATCATGCAGGGATGTTGGCAAAATGTACTCTCTGTCACATTTTCATATCAGTACCTTTTATGCTGGCATTGTCACTTACGATGCAAGTTCTGAACAAAATATACACTACCGTTCAAAAGTTTGGGGTCACCCAAACAATTTTGTGTTTTCCATGAAAAGTCACACTTATTCATTTTGTCCGAACAAAAATTGGAATTAATCGGCAGATTATTGGGAGAGAACAAAAGAATATATATATATATTTAATTTTTTTCCGTCCCTTGACACGAGCACCATTCAAGATATGAATTAGAGAGGCAAATTGACTCGGGCTACCTGTTTAACTTTACGACAGAAAGGAAAAATTGGCTGAGCCCCTTTTTCCCCTGGGAGGTGAATGTTGGAATCTCATTCGCTTTCTTGTTCATGTATGAGGACAGAAAAACCAATTGCCACAATTTCGGAATTGCGCTTGAACCAATTTGCCCGGGCCAAATCCGACACACATTTGCGCACCGCCATCTTACTTGACGAGCGCTGCGCAAATGGGTGAAGTCGGGCAGCACCCACGTGATCCCACGGGGATGCCGTTCCCAGGCTCCGCCGGCCGACCGCTCACTTTCTGGGCCGGATCTTCATCTCCACGAATCTCAGGCAGGTATGCTTTGATGGCCCCAAATCATTCCAGATTGCATTGTGACCGTTGCAGGTGCCGGTTGCCTTGTACAGCCCGTTCAGGTTGGACCAGTGACAGTACTCGTACCACCAAGCGCCATCCCACCTGGTGGCGCAATTGCCATTATCCCACTTGTCTTGGTCGCGGTCGTTGGTGGTGAACTTCTCCCCAGAATGCTGGGTGAAACTATCGCCTGCAAAGCACACAAACTTGCTTTTGAGCACACGCAGGCGGCGCGGGCTCTCGAGTGTGCCCCCCCCCCCCCCCCCCGGCGGGAGCCGCTACCTGCGTTTCCAGAGTAGCCGCTCACATACAGCGGGTAGCCGTCCTTGTCGGGGTCCATCAAGTTCCAGCCCACCGCGAAGTCGTTGTAGAGAGCGTAGTATTTGACGCCGTCGAATGTGGTGAAGTCGATCCGCAACTGGTAATC